>NC_134353.1:619080720-619438220 GCF_048569485.1 Anomaloglossus baeobatrachus
ACCCCCCATCGTGCTCCATCTCCCATGCTGCGCACTCCCAAACGTGCTCCACCCGCCATGCTGCGCACTCCCAAACGTGCTCCATCCCCCATGCTGTGAACTCCCCATCGTGCTCCATCCCCGATGCTGCGCACCCCGCCATCATGCTCCATCCCCGATGCTGCGCACCCCCCCATCGTGCTCCATCCCCCATGCTGCACCAGCATCAGCCTCTCTGCCCCCAGCATCAGCTTCTCTGCCCCCAGCATCAGCCTCTCTCCTCCCAGCATCAGCCTCTCTCCTCCCAGCATCAGCCTCATCCTAGCATCAGCCTCTCTCATCCTAGCATCAGCCTCTCTCCTCTCAGCATCAGCCTCTCTCCTCTCAGCATCAGCCTCTCCTCTCTGTCCCCAGCATCAGCCTCTCTCCTCCCAGCCTTCCCCAGCATCAGCCTCTCTCCTCCCAGCCTCCGTCCTCCCACCGTCCCCCAGCATCAGCCTCCCTCTCCCAGCCTCCCCCAGCACCAGCCTCCCCCAGCATCAGCCTCTCTTCTCTCAGCCTACCTCTCCCAGCCTCCCTCCTCCCAGCCTCCCTCAGCATCAGCCTCCCTCTCCCAGCCTCCCAAAGCATCAGCCTCCACCAGCATCAGACTCTCTCCTTCCAGCCTCCCCCAGCATCAGCCTCCGCCAGCATCAGCCTCTCTCCTTCCAGCCTCCTCCAGCATCAGCCTTTCTCTCCCAGCCTTCCCCAGGATCAGCCTCTCTCCTCCGAGCCTCCGTCCTCCCAGCCTTCCCCAGCATCAGCTTTCCCCTCCCAGCCTCCCTCAGCATCAGCCTTCCCCAGCATCAGCCTCTCTCCTCCCAGCCTCAGCCTCTCTCCTTCCAGCCTCCCCCAGCATCAGCCTCTCTCCTTCCAGCCTCCCTCAGCATCAGCCTCCCTTTCCCAGCCTTCCCCAGGATCAGCCTCTCTCCTCCCAGCCTCCTTCCTCCCAGCCTCCCCCTCCCAGCCTCCCTCAGCATCAGCCTTCCGCTCCCAGTCTCCCCCAGCATCAGCCTCCCCAAGCATCAGCCTCCACCAGCATCAGCCTCTCTCCTTCCAGCCTCCCCAGCATCAGCTTCTGTCCTTCCAGCCTCCCTCAGCATCAGCCTCCCGTTCCCAGCCTTCCCCATGATCAGCCTCTCTGCTCCCAGCCTCCTCCAGCACGCCGTGCTCCTCTGCCGACACTCACACACCCGATCGCATCCACTCACACACACCCGATCGCATCCACTCATACACACCCGACCTCATCCACTCACACACACCCGACCGATCGCATCCACTCACACACACCCGATCGCATCCACTCACACACACCCGATCGCATCCACTCACACACACACAACCGATCGCATACACTCACACACACAGACACTGACGATATCGCACATACGCGCTCACAGTCACAACATCCGGACATACCACATGCTTCTGGCCATGTGATCCTCCGGCAGGTCCTGGAAGCTCACAGCACAGTATCGAGGCCGAGAAGCAAGCGATATCGCCGGATGCTGTGAGTGTGTGGATGCGATGTGTGTGTGAGGTGTGTGTGTGAGGTGTGTGTGTGAGGTGTGTGTGTGAGGTGTGTGTGTGAGGTGTGTGTGTGAGGTGTGTGTGTGAGGTGTGTGTGTGAGGTGTGTGTGTGAGGTGTGTGTGTGAGGTGTGTGTGTGAGGTGTGTGTGAGGTGTGTGTGAGGTGTGTGTGAGGTGTGTGTGAGAGTGAGTGCGATCTGATGTGTGTGTGTATGCGTGTGTGTGTGCTGTTATGTTTGTGCGTGTGGAAGTCCTGCCGCTGCAGGACCTTGATTTACTGGTAACTATGCAAGCATGGTTACCAGCGCAACACGTCCCCTGCTCGCACGGGAGCCAACACCAGCATACGGCGGCGGCGTACGCTGATGTGGGCTCCCGTTGGTGAGGGGGGAAAGGGGGGGGGGGTACAGTACTCACCTGGGATTCGTGGCTCCGTGACCGTGTCAGTTCGGGCAATGCGGGGGGGGGGGGAGCGAGAGCTAACGTCTATTGCGTGAGGGGGGCGGGGCGTGGCGTGGGCGAGTTGCCAATGCCTGCAGGGTGCCGGGGCGAGAGGCCAATCTGTGGGGGGGGGGGGCAGAGCCTGGGCGAGCGGCTGGCCAATCCGTGTGGGGGGGCGGGGCCATGGCGAACCCAGCGGCCAATCAGCTTTGTGTCACCGTAAGGACATGTCACGGTGACACAATTTTGGAGCATGACAGACAGACAGACAGAATAAGGCAATTATATATATAGATATATATATATATATTATTATATTATATTTTATAATTATATGGTGTGTGTGTATATTACACCCTGTAACTTTTTTAAAGTATATTCTTTTCTCCCAGGTTTTTGCTGCAGCTTCTAACATCTGCAAATGGACTTGAATGTATGTCTGGATGCCTAAATATAATCGAAACAAATCCATTCAAGCACCTTGTTCACCTCTCATTAAAACTCTTAGAAGGGAATGACAGCGATGTAAAAAAATATCTTGCGGACTGCATTAAGAGTCTAAAGGTTAGTGATGCCAGCCATCATGGTCAATTAGACCTTCTTCTTTTAAAGATGTCCACATGATATGGCATTGCAGGGAACTGGAGTAAGGCTGTGTGCACACAATGAGTTTTTGGTGAGTTTATCGTGCTGCATATTTTTGCTCTTTCAGTTCCAGCAAAGTGGATGGGATTTCAAGAAATCTCCTGCCCACTGTGCTTCATTTTTACTCTGTATAAACTGACCTGGGTTGTGTGTCTCAAATCCGCAACATGTAACTGTCTCTTTAGTTTTATGTGCAGGTTTTCTCTATAGAATTGCATTAGATGCAGAAAATGTATAGGTAAAAACACCTGTAATATTAACCTAATTATATTAAAGGGAATCTGTTACCATGTTTTTGCACCCTCACCTGAGAGAAGCATACTGTAGGGGGCAGAGATCCTGATTCCAGCGATGTGTCACTTACTGAGTTGCTTGCTGTCTTTTTAATAAAATCAATGATTTCGCTACTGCAGATCTATTAGTTATACAGAGGCCATGAATATGCTGGGTTACCTGGCAGCACACCAAGTAGTCCTGTAATGATAATCTACTGCTGATTAATGAGTGATTTTATCAAAACTACACTAAGGAGCCCAGTAAGTGACACACCGCTGAAAATGAGGTCTCTACCCCTACATTATGCTGCTCTCAGATGATGTGGCAAAATCCTGGTGACAAATTCCCTTTTAATGTTTTAGCAAAGGCAAATGACAAGAAAAACAAAGACCTTGATCACGATGTGCCAAAAAGAGACAAAAACTTAAAGCAGCCTAATTTACCAATAGGCACACAAATGCTGCAGATAATCTGCAACATCAATAACTCCCTAAATACTAGTCATCGAAACATAGCCTTAGATTTTAGAACAAATATTCTCAAACGGTTCCTCCTGAGGCATAAACCATAAACCATGCTATAATGGAAAATATTGCCAAATGTATCCATTATAGTAATAAATAGTCAATTATGTTCTAAGCCAGAGATTGCTGCGGCATTTCAGAGAAAACTTGCTTTTAGCTGGGAGCCACGAGCCAGGTGGCTAATCTGTACCTAGATACAGGTCCAGCGAGTTTCTCCGCTATAGCTCTGCTAGACTGACTGGTATTTCCGGTACCATAAATCACCCTACAGGTCCCCTTTAATGTTGACGATTTCCATTATAGGAGTTTTAGAATATGGTGAAAATGTAAGCACCTGCTTATGTAATATCTCTGCAAACCTAAAGCAAAATTTAAATGTGAGTAAAGTTAAATGTCAGAATATCAGAAGTACATTTATGATCAACCTGAAAGTGGCATCTGTACTGCTGTTTCGGGTATTTAACGCCTTAGCTACCAGTGAAAACTCGTGGCCGTTAAGGGGCCTTATTACCTCATCAAGGTTTTAATAGTGTGATTGGGAAAAAATATGTAGAAAATCCTGCGGCACCCGTGATTGTCGGCCTTGAGTGGTTTTGGAACTGATGAATTAACCCCTTTAATACTGCTCCATCAATGTGTCTCCATCTGCCTCATTATAGTGAGTGGTTCCATTGGGGGTTTCACCTGAATCACATCTTTGGGGGGAATTAACACGGAAACCCCGATAAAAGTGCTCATTGCAGAACACAAGAATGTAATCCCAGGCTTATACAGAAAGCGATCAAAAAAATATTCTGTACCCCAAAAATGTTACCAATAAAACCCCTAACTGGTCCCACACACAACCAGCCCCCATTCAGGTTCGTCATATGTCACTGGAAATATTGGGGGGTCCCACACTACTGATTGAACAAAGACTCTGGAAATGCGACAGCTCTCACTTCCAATAAAATCCAGTGAAATTTGCGTTCCCAATCCCCCCCCTCCTCCTCCTCCTCCTGAGCTCCCTGTGCCTAAACCGATGTAAGCGACCATGTGTGGCATTCTTGTAGCATTGAGAGCGCATTATGGAAAAGCGACAGCTCTCACCTCCACAAATAAAATCCAGTGAAATTTGCGTTCCCAATCCCCCCCCCCCCCTCCTCCTTCTGAGCTCCTTGTGCCTAATCCACAGTAAGCGACCATGTGTGGCATTATTGTAGCATTGAGAGCGCATTTAACAGTTCTTATAGGGTGCATTTCTTCAGAAGCATCAGCTGGGCACAATGTATGGGCACTAGGCTGGCATATTTTCAATTCTCCAGGGAAAAAAAAAAAGCACGGCCTGGATGTTGCAAAAATGTCACTGAAGCCGTTGATGAATTCACTAAGGGGTGCAATTTGTACAGTGGGGTCACTTTCGAGGTTTTTCTGCTTTTTGGTATCCCGGGCTCTAAAAGTGTGAGATGGTGCCCTCAATCTATGTCCACCAAATATGTGTTCCAAAAATCAAATATTATTCCTTCCCTTCTGAGCTCTCCCTTTTGTCCAATCAGAGGTTTCGGACCACATGTGGGGTATCGGCGCACTCAATAGAAATGGGGAAACAAAATTTGGTGTCCTGTTTTTTTATTCTATCCCTAATAAAAAAAAATAATTGGGGCTAAAGCAAAATTTTAGAGTAATTTTTTGTTTTTTTATTTAATTTTGCATTAATTCCTCTGTAGCACCTGAAGGGTGGGTTAAAAAAAAAAAATCCTGACAGCAGTTTAAGGATCTAAAAATTGAAAGTTTGAATATTAGCAAAAATTTTCCAAAGGCTGATATTTCCACAAATAAACGCAAAAATTATTGACCTAAATTTACCACTAACAAAAACTACAATGTGTGACGAAAAAACTATCTCATAAAACTGGGATCCGTTGAAGCGTTCCAGAGTTACCACATAGTCACACTGGTCAGATTTCCAAAATTTGGCCTGGTCATTAAAGGAAATCTGTCAGGTGCAATATGCACCCACAACCACAAGCAGTTCTGTGTGCATATTGCTAATCCCTGCCTAACCGACCCTGTATCTAGTAGGACAAATAAAGAGATGTTTAGAAAAAGTATTTCTAAAGATCCTTTTATGATATGCTAATTAGCACAGGGACTAGTCACAAGGGTGTTAATTCCGGCGCTCATTCCGCCCTCTTAGCATGGTAGTACACCCCTGTGTTAGCACACCCACAGGGTCATGGTAACATGTTATTCCATGCCCATTGCCTTGCCTCATCAGCGGTGACGTGTGTACCTGTGTCACTGCTAATCAGAAGGCCTGGCACTTCTGGTCATGCGCACTATGATGCCGAGTGTACGCGTCCCAGCTTAAAGGGAACCAATCACCATGATTTTCAAATATATAAGGTAAAGCCAGTGCTGTACTGGCACTGTCAGGCTGATTCTATACATACCTGTAGGGGTCAGCTGAGGTGTTTAGGTTTTGAAATCCAAGAAAGTGAAGTTTATAAAATGAGCAGCTTTTTGAGTGACAGTTGCAATGGAGCAGATCATATACAGTTAGGTCCAGAAATATTTGGACAGTGACACAAGTTTTGTTATTTTAGCTGTTTAGAAAAACATGTTCAGAAATACAATTATATATATAATATGGGCTGAAAGTGCACACTCCCAGCTGCAATATGAGAGTTTTCACATCCAAATCGGAGAAAGGGTTTAGGAATCATAGCTCTGTAATGCATAGCCTCCTCTTTTTCAAGGGACCAAAAGTAATTGGACAAGGGACTCTAAGGGCTGCAATTAACTCTGAAGGCGTCTCCCTCGTTAACCTGTAATCAATGAAGTAGTTAAAAGGTCTAGGGTTGATTACAGGTGTGTGGTTTTGCATTTGGAAGCTGTTGCTGTGACCAGACAACATGCGGTCTAAGGAACTCTCAATTGAGGTGAAGCCGAACATCCTGAGGCTGAAAAAAAAGAAAAAATCCATCAGAGAGATAGCAGACATGCTTGGAGTAGCAAAATCAACAGTCGGGTACATTCTGAGAAAAAAGGAATTGACTGGTGAGCTTGGGAACTCAAAAAGGCCTGGGCGTCCACGGATGACAACAGTGGTGGATGATCGCCGCATACTTTCTTTGGTGAAGAAGAACCCGTTCACAACATCAACTGAAGTCCAGAACACTCTCAGTGAATTAGGTGTATCTGTCTCTAAGTCAACAGTAAAGAGAAGACTCCATGAAAGTAAATACAAAGGGTTCACATCTAGATGCAAACCATTCATCAATTCCAAAAATAGACAGGCCAGAGTTAAATTTGCTGAAAAACACCTCATGAAGCCAGCTCAGTTCTGGAAAAGTATGCTATGGACAGATGAGACCAAGATCAACCCGTACCAGAATGATGGGAAGAAACAAGTTTGGAGAAGAAAGGGAACGGCACATGATCCAAGGCACACCACATCCTCTGTAAAACATGGTGGAGGCAATGTGATGGCATGGGCATGCATGGCTTTCAATGGCACTGGGTCACTTGTGTTTATTGATGACATAACAGCAGACAAGAGTAGGCAGATTAATTCTGAAGTGTACCGGGATATACTTTCAGCCCAGATTCAGCCAAATGCCGCAAAGTTGATCGGACGGCGCTTCATAGTACAGATGGACAATGACCCCAAGCATACAGCCAAAGCTACCCAGGAGTTCATGAGTGCAAAAAAGTGGAACATTCTGCAATGGCCAAGTCAATCACCAGATCTTAACCCAATTGAGCATGCATTTCACTTGCTCAAATCCAGACTTAAGACGGAAAGACCCACAAACAAGCAAGACCTGAAGGCTGCGGCTGTAAAGGCCTGGAAAAGCATTAAGAAGGAGGAAACCCAGCGTTTGGTGATGTCCATGGGTTCCAGACTTAAGGCAGTGATTGCCTCCAAAGGATTCGCAACAAAATATTGAAAATAAAAATTTTTTTTTTTGGGTTTGGTTTATTTGTCCAATTACATTTGACCTCCTAAAATGTGGAGTGTTTGTAAAGAAATGTGTACAATTCCTACAATTTCTATCATATTTTTTGTTCAAACCTTCAAATTAAACGTTACAATCTGCACTTGAATTCTGTTGTAGAGGTTTCATTTCAAATCCAATGTGGTGGCATGCAGAGCCCAACTCGCGAAAATTGTGTCACTGTCCAAATATTTCTGGACCTAACTGTATGCTCATGACCAGTGTGCAGTCACTTCTCCAAGCTATCGTGAGTGACTAACAGAGCCTAGTTGCATAACTTGGCCTCATTAGTAATCCTGTAGACTGACTTTGGGTCAGAACAAAGCCGCTACAACAGTAGTTTTACCCAGACTATGCTTTAGTGACCTTTTTATGTATTTATAGCCAGATACAAAAGTAATGTAGTAGAATTAGCATAAGCATTATACAAACAACTCACTTTGTCTATGGAAGGACCTATGTGAGGTGATAACCATGTGACCTGGTAACTAGCTTTGGTTGCTGTGGCCCCGACCCTTCTGGTCACATGGGTATGACCTCACACAGGTCCTGCTAGACAAAGTGAGTCGTTTGTATAATACTTAAGCTAATTCTAACAGAGGGAGGAGATAACTATGAATATATTATCTGATCCTCCGCTGCTGTCACTCAAGAAGCTGCTCATTTTACAAACTTCACTTTCTTGGATTTGAAAACCTAAATATCCGAACTGACCACTAATGGTATGTATAGAATCAGCCTGATAGTGCCAATACAGCACTGGATTTAGGATATATTGGAAAATCCTGGTGATTGGTTCCCTTTAACTGAGATCTAGTGCGCATGACTGGAAGTGCAGGAACTTCTGATCAGTGGGGACAGCAGACACGGGTACGGGCGTCACCGCTGGAAATGGGCATTGAATAGTATGCTAGCACGCCCCTGTGGGTATGATAACATGCTAAGAGAGCGGAATGAGCGCAGGAACTAACACCCTTGGAACTAGTCCCCATGCTCTTTAGCATATCGGAGGATCTTTAGAAATACTTTTTCTATAGATCTTTATCTGTCCTAGATACATGGACGGTTAGGCAGAGATTAGCAATATGAACACATAACTGCTCATGGTTCTGGGTGCATATTGCACCTGACAGGTTCCCTTTGAGGTCAAAATTGGCTGTCACAAAGGTTAATATGTAGAGTTAGGAAATTGTGGCATATTTATAAATGTAGTCTAATTTTTATAAAGGGGAAAAGGTAACTAGACCATTCAGACCAAATTTATCAAAGTGCTCCATGTTGTTTGATTTTGGTGCATGGTTAGATTGCCTAGTCTAACTTTCACCTGTTAGTTGGTTTATTTTAGGCAAATTTCTTGTACACTGTGTGGTATTGGTGCATCTTTGGATTATTGATTGCACCAGAAAACCTAAACCTACATTGTAAACCTTTACTACCAAGATTTCAGCTACAATGTACTCTAGCTTTCTGGCATACCATAAAGTAAATCTGTCACACTGTGGTAGGCCATACCCCTTCTGCTAGTCTCTGCATGAAACTTTTTTTTTTCTTTGCCATGTATAATTTGCTTTTATTTATTTTTTCCCCAAAAGATTAACAATATGACGTATTGCATTGCAATGTTTTGAAATTTTAGAGACTTTGTGTAGTATAGATTTATATTATCTATTTTATTGCATATTTATAGTTGGAAAATTGTGTCCTAAAAGGAAAATTGCAGAAATCTGAAGAGGATTTTTCTCAAACGCTAGGCTTAACACAACAGGTTGGTACTATATCTATACAATTATACACGGTGAACTTTTCACAATTTTTTTTCACATTACACCAATCAACGTATGATTTTCAGCTTTGTTTTTCAAATATTTAGAAAACCAATTAGAATTTCCTTCACACTTAACAAATACTAGCTACTTAATGATGCTATATGACCTAAAATCCATTTTCGCTTAATTTGGAAAAGTTCACGTAGTATGAATACTTTTTCAAGGCACTGTATAAATCTCTAAATTTGTGATTTGTTGCTATAGACTCCCAGTGAATTATTTAATGTCGACTGATCACATGACTACTTCAGCCAATCATTGAACTCAGCGCCTCTTTGTAGACAGCACGAGATACTGAGCTCCGTGATTGGCTGTGCAGTGTCAATGTGGCATAACAGCCAAAACACTGAGATTGGTGAATAATCAGTGGATAATTCTCTGTTTACCACTTAGTTATGATGATTACCACGTTCCAAAAAAGCGATACAGAAATTGTTCAATTACTGGCAATGATAGGACAGTTTTTTAAAAAAAAGTTGGTGCTGTTTCTTTTTCACTTGAATAAACTCTCTCTGGTTCTATGCATTGTACCGAACAACTCATTAAGTCTCTGCAGGAACAGAGATTTACAATATATTTTTTAAGTATAAATCTGCTTTCACACTACGTCTTTTTAACATGCGTCCTGAACGTTTTTGTAACACAAAAACGGATCCAGTGAAAATGCGTTTTAATTTCAATGCATTTGCAATGGACTCGCGTCATCATGCGTTCACATGCTTTTGCTTGCGTTATAGTGAGGATCCTGCGACTTGCAGTTTTTTAACTTTTTTCAAAAACGCTACTTGTAGCGTTTTTGAGCTGCGTCCAAATACTGCAAATTGCTGGATCCTGACTATACTGCACACAAACGCAGGTGAACGCTGGCATGCTGATACAGGATCCTGCTTGCTCTACTGAGCATGCCCAGAAACCAGACTGGTGTGATCAGTCTCTCTCTCCCCCTCCCTCTCTCACCCTCCCTCTTCTCTCTCTCTCTCTCCCCCCGCCTGAGAGCTGCGGAGGCTTGTAACCAAGGTAAACATCAGGTAACTTGCTTGGATACCAGATATTTACCTTGGTTACGTGTGCACGGAGCCCAGCTCCTAGCAGCTGCAGACGCTCGTAACCAAGGTAAATATCGGGTATCCAAACAAGTTACCCAATGTTTACCTTGGTTATGAGCCTCCGCAGCTGTCAGATGCCAGCTCCCAGTCTGTCACTTTCAGTTCCCCTCATTCCCGATCACATGACTTCAGTGCCCGCCCATAAACTTCAAATGACAGGATCCTGCAAAATAACACATGCATTTGCATGTGTTTTTCTTTGTAAAAACAGGATCCGCTTTTACAGCAAAAAAAGTTCATGACGCATATTAAAAAAACGTAGTGTGAAAGCAGCCTAATACATACTTTCAAGCAAAATAAGTCTTTTCCACAATGTGTGTAATATTATAGGCCAATGTCAGGGTGGGTCTCAAGCATCAGACCCTTCTGACTCACCCCTGATGATCAGGCAGGGTATTCATGTTGGCTCTCTGCCTTATTATATGCAGAGCTTCATAGCCACACCATTCTCTCTCTCCCTGAGTGCAGTGTAAGAACGGAAGCTGTATGTGTTAAGCACATACCATTCACAATCAGTGTCATCCAAAGCTGTACTTATTTTTGTTAAATTCCAACAGTTAGAGTAGTTCCTCATCATATTTTATGATATGCTCACAAGAAAGAACAAATGGTCAGGGAACCTGTCAGGTGCAATATGCACCCAGAGCCACGAGTCGTTCTGAGTACATATTGCTAGTCCCTGCTTAACTGTCCCTGTATACACTAGCATAGATAAAGGGATCTTTAGAAAAATAACTTCTAAAGATCCTTTATGATATGCAGAGACTAGTTACAATGATGTTATTTACCCTGACTAGTCCGCCCTGTTAGCATCTAAGCACGCCATTCACTGCCCATTACCCAGCATCATTGGTGATGACACACATACCTGTGTCCGTTATCACCGCCTCAGTCTGTGTTTAGGCTCTGTGCACATGATCAGAAGTCCCAGTGCTTTAATTTTAATGGGGCAAGGACTTTTTTTTTGTTTTTTTTCTTTTTTTACTATTCTCAATTAGTCAACTTAGGGTACCTTCACACTTAGCGATGCAGCAGCGATCCGACCAGCGATCTGACCTGGTCAGGATCGCTGCTGCATCGCTACATGGTCGCTGGTGAGCTGTCAAACAGGCAGATCTCACCAGCGACCACTGAACAGCCCCCAGCCAGCAGCGACGTGCAAGCGACGCTGCGCTTGCACGGAGCCGCCGACTGGAAGCTGCGGAGACTGGTAACTAAGGTAAACATCGGGTATGGTTACCCGATGTTTACATTAGTTACCAGCGCTGTGTGCAGAGAGCAGGGAGCCGCGCACACTGAGCGCTGGCTGCTTGCTCTCCTAGCTGCTGTACACATCGGGTTAATTAACCCGATGTGTACAGCAGCTACATGTGCAGAGAGCCGGAGCCGGCAGCACAGGCAGCGTGAGAGCTGCGGAGGCTGGTAACTAAGGTAAATATCGGGTAACCACCTTGGTTACCCGATGTTTATCTTGGTTACAAGCTTACCTCAGCTGTCAGACGCCGGCTCCTGCTCCCTGCTCGCTTCATTTGTCGCTCTCTCGCTGTCACACACAGCGATCTGTGTGTCACAGCGGGAGAGCGGCTTTGAAGAAAACGAACCAGGGCTGTGTGTAACGAGCAGCAATCTCGCAGCAGGGGCCAGATCGCTGCTCAGTGTCACACACAGCGAGATCGCTAATGAGGTCACTGCTGCGTCACAAAAAGCGTGACTCGGCAGCGAGCTCGCTGTGTGTGAAGCACCCCTTAGGGAACTTAAAGCTTCAGCCATTCGATCGCTTGTAGAGATGAGCTAACCTGAGCTTCAAGGTTCGGTTTCGGAAACTGACTTCCAAAAAAACAAAGTTTGGTTTCGAAGTTCAAGTGAGTTACGAGTGCCAACCACTCAAGCGAGCAGCAGTGTGCGAGCAGCATGCAGTGATTGATCAGCTTGTACTGGGGGTAAAATCGGCATGATCAGATGTAATGTGCACACACAAAAAGAAAAAAAAAAAAATAATTCAAAAACCCTGCCCACCCTCTCCTAGAAGTGTTCTGCTTTTGGCTGGCAGCATCTGGGCGGAGACATGAATTGCCCAATTACTGACTTAAATTAAGGTTTGGTTCAAGTCAGGCGTCGCAAACCAAACCTTATCTAAGGTTTGAATGTGCCCTACGAACCGAACCTCCAAACGTTCATCTCTAATCTCCTTGTGCTATATACAGCAGTGCCATAGTATTGCTGTATATAATGAAAGTCAGTCTCCTTTGAAGCCCGGCCACAGGCAGGATTTCAAAGTAGAATTGTAATGACAAGCACGGAGATGAATATTTTTACTTTACAAAAGTGTATAAACCTAATTACAATTCTTAGTTACTGACCTCAACTTTTTTACAGACCCTAGACGAAAAATGTAAGGAACTTAATAAGTTGAGGAATGAATGGACATCACAGAAATCTTTAATAACTGGTCGTCATACACAAGAAATCACAGCTGAAAGGGAGAAGGTCTTACAGGTTTGCCGTTTGGGTCATTTTTGTTTTATTTCATTTTCACAGAAATTGGGAGTGTTAACTGCAAACATTTTTATCCTTTCTGTGCTCTGTCATGCTGTCTAATAAGCCTCTTTGTAGTGTGGAAATCAAAGCTGGTGTCACAGGCGCTTCACTAATGGGAAATCACTTTGTGCAGAAGGAGCACAATATATTATGGAATGCAGTCCTACCCATCTGCAGCTTTGCATGGAATCTTTTTGCTAAGTTGAAGTATTTTGATAAATTGTACTTTAAACACATTGGGAAAAGAAGCTTTGTTTCTTATTTAGCATAATTCTGGCATCATCTCTTCATAGATTCAAACTCAATATCAGCATCAGTATGAACAGCAAAAGAAGGAGCTGGAATCCTCAAGTAACCGGACAATACAGCACTTGGAAAGCAGAGTGTCTGAGTTAGAAATACTTAATAAAGATCTCACAGAGCGGAAATACAAGTCAGAATCATGCATTCGAGAACTCAAAAGCAAACTTACAGCCATGGAAGAGGTGTGTAGTCTAATCCAACCGCCTAATTGGAAACATAATATATACAGTGTTATTTTGCTTTTTTTTTTTTTTTTCCTTTTTCTTATAAACACGTAATGGCAGCTTTTTCTTTGTCGCTCCATTGGGAGACCCAGACAATTGGGTGTATAGCTCATGCCTCCGGAGGCCACACAAAGTATTACACTAAAAGCCCCTCCCCTTCTGCCTATACACCCCCCGTGCATCACGGGTTCCTCAGTTTACATGCTTTGTGCGAAGGAGGTCAGACATCCACGCATTAGCTCCACAGCTTGGTCAGCAGCAGCTGCTGACTATGTCGGATGGAAGAAAAGAGGGCCATAACAGGGCCCCCAGCATGCTCCCTTCTCACCCCACTCTTGTCGGCGGTGTTGTTAAGGTTGAGGTACCCATTGCGGGTACGGAGGCTGGAGCCCACATGCTGTTTTCCTTCCCCATCCCTTGATGGGCTCTGGGGAAGTGGGATCCTAATTCGGTCTCGAGACACTGAGACCGTGCTCCATCCACAGCACCTGGGGTATCTGCTGGACAAGGAGCCGAGTATCGTCAGGGACACTGCTGTTTTGAGGTACTTTGTGTCCCCGTGGGGACCGCGCACAGAATCACTCCAGCATTGCTGGGTGTGTTAGTGCACCGGGGACCGCGGCGCTCACCGCGTTTGTGTCATCACACACTACAGCGTGCTGGTGTGCTTGGTTTACTAGAGACTACCGCCTGACCGCGCGCTGCCATTGCAACACGGCAGCGCGCCTGGGATTGTTTGTACGCTGAGGACTTCCGCGCAGACCGAGCTTATACGCCGGCCGCGCTTATAACTTGAGTCCCCGGCTTTTCAGGCCTAGTCTCGGTCTTTTCCCGCCCCCAGGCCTGTCAGTCAGGGGAAGGGAGAGATGTTGTGCAGAACGTCAGCACTGAGGGCTGGAGCGTGCTTTGCATACTCCACCCCCCTCACTGTGCACAGTGGGGCACCAGACTCCCGCACTTTTTCGGGCACGCCCACGGCCTCCTCCTCTCCTCAGGACGCCGGCAGCCATTCCTGTCAGCTCTTCCGACGCTGGAGAGGGGAGACAAGCTCTGGGAGACCCAGGCAGCGTTTCTGGTGACCACACAACCGCTTGAGCGGTCGGTAAGCAGCACCTATGGTGCTGGCCCCACTAGTGCAGTAGTGTACATATAGATTATATCCTTATATGCTATACTTTACACTGTATGGTGCACGATTGATTTTTGGCTATATACCCTCCGGGATTGCTCAGAGGACACAACAGCATGTCGTCCACAAGAAGCAATGGTGCCAAAGCACAGATTTACTATGCTGCCTGCGCTGCATGTACGGCTATACTACCGGCAGGTTCCACTGACCCTCATTGTGTGCAATGCTCGGCCCCTGTGGCACTTGCTCAGCCGGAGCCCCTGCGAAGGGGGGCCCAGGGGGAACCACCAGCTAACACACTGTCCATGTGACGGGGACAGAGTTTGCAGTTTTTACTGATAGACATTCTGAGACTATGGCTAAGATATTAGAAGCTTTGCAGTCCAGACCGGTATCTCAGACCATGGGCACTGTGGAATCACTGCACCATGGTCCACCTCAGTTGGAGCAACAATGTCCTCCCGGGGTGTCTCATAGGTCCCAGGGTGAGGTCTCTGACACGGACCGCAGTCCCAGACCACCTAAGCGAGCTCGCTGCGAAGCTCCCTCGACATCATCACATTGTTCACGGTCTCAGCAGGACTCTCTGTATGATGAAGCGGAGGTAGCTGATCAGGATTCTGATCCTGAGGCCGCTCTCAACCTAGATACACCTGATGGGGACGCCATAGTGAATGATCTTATCGCGTCCATCAATCAAATGTTGGATATTTCTCCCTCAGGTCCTCCAGTGGAGGAGTCAGTTTCTCAGCAGGAGAAATTCCGTTTTAGGTTTCCCAAGCGTACCACGAGTATGTTTCTGGACCACTCTGACTTCAGAGACGCAGTCCAGAAACACCGAGCTTGTCCTGATAAGCGTTTTTCCAAGCGCCTTAAGGATACACGTTATCCATTTCCCCCTGACGTGGTCAAGGGCTGGACTCAGTGTCCCAAGGTGGATCCCCCAATCTCCAGACTGGCGGCTAGATCCATAGTCGCAGTGGAAGATGGGGCTTCCCTCAAGGATGCTACTGACAGGCAGATGGAGCTCTGGTTGAAATCCATCTTTGAAGCCATCGGCGCATCTTTTGCCCCAGCATTTGCAGCAGTATGGGCACTCCAAGCTATCTCAGCGGGTCAAGCGCAGATTGACGCAATCACACGTACGTCTGCGCCGCAAGTGGCGTCCATAACCACTCAGACGACGGCATTTGCGTCCTACGCTATTAATGCCATCCTGGACTCTGCGAGCCGTACGGCGGTTGCAGCCGACAATTCGGTGGCAATACGCAGGGCATTGTGGCTACGGGAATGGAAGGCAGATTCGGCTTCCAAAAAGTGCTTAACCAGTTTGCCATTTTCTGGTGACCGTTTGTTTGGTGAGCGATTGGATGAAATAATCAAGCAATCCAAGGGAAAGGATACATCCGTACCCCAGGCCAAACCAAACATACCCCAACAGAGGAGGGGACAGTCGAGGTTTCGGTCCTTTCGGGGCGCGGGCAGGTCCCAATTCTCCTCGTCCAAAAGGCCTCAGAAGGATCAGACAAAATCCGATTCATGGCGGTCTAAGTCTCGTCCTAAAAAGACCGCTGGAGGTGCCGCTACCAAAGCGGCCTCCTCATGACTTTCAGTCTCCTCACACCGCATCCTCGGTCGGTGGCAGGCTCTCCCGCTTTTGCGACACCTGGCTGCCACAGGTAAAAGACCGTTGGGTGAGAGACATTCTGTCTCACGGTTACAGGATAGAGTTCAGCTCTCGTCCTCCGACTCGATTCTTCAGAACATCTCCACCTCCCGAGCGAGCCGATGCTCTTCTGCAGGCGGTGGACACTCTAAAGGCGGAAGGAGTGGTGATCCCGGTTCCTCTTCAGCAACAGGGTCACGGTTTTTACTCAAACCTGTTTGTGGTTCCAAAGAAAGACGGGTCCTTCCGTCCTGTCCTGGACCTAAAACTGCTCAACAAACACGTAAAGACCAGGCGGTTCCGGATGGAATCCCTTCGCTCCGTCATCGCCTCAATGTCCCAGGGAGACTTCCTTGCATCGGTCGATATCAAAGATGCGTATCTTCACGTACCGATTGCTCCAGAGCATCAGCGCTTCCTGCGTTTCGCCATAGCAGACGAACACCTTCAGTTCGTGGCACTGCCGTTCGGCCTGGCGACAGCCCCACGGGTTTTCACCAAGGTCATGGCTACAGTAGTGGCGGTCCTTCACTCTCAGGGACACTCGGTGATTCCTTACTTAGACGATCTCCTAGTCAAGGCACCCTCTCAAGAGGCATGCCAACACAGCCTCAATGCTACTCTAGAGACTCTCCAGAGTTTCGGTTGGATCATCAATTTTCCAAAGTCAAATCTGACTCCGGCCCAATCACTGACATATCTTGGCATGGAGTTTCATACTCTCTCAGCGATAGTGAAGCTTCCGCTGAACAAACAGCGTTCACTGCAGACAGGGGTGCAATCTCTCCTTCTAGGTCAGTCACACCCCCTGAGACGCCTCATGCACTTCCTAGGGAAGATGGTAGCAGCAATGGAGGCAGTTCCTTTTGCGCAGTTTCATCTGCGCCCACTTCAATGGGACATTCTCCGCAAATGGGACAGGAAGTCGACGTCCCTCGACAGGAACGTCTCCCTCTCCCAAGCAGCCAAAGCTTCCCTTCGGTGGTGGCTTCTTCCCACTTCATTGTCGAAGGGGAAATCCTTCCTACCCCCATCCTGGGCGGTGGTCACGACGGACGCGAGTCTGTCAGGGTGGGGAGCAGTCTTTCTCCACCACAGGGCTCAGGGTACGTGGACTCAGCAGGAGTCCTCCCTTCAGATCAATGTTCTGGAGATCAGGGCAGTGTATCTTGCCCTAAAAGCGTTCCAGCAGTGGCTGGAAGGCAAGCAGATCCGAATTCAGTCGGACAACTCCACAGCGGTGGCTTACATCAACCACCAAGGCGGCACACGCAGTCGTCAGGCTTTCCAGGAAGTTCAGCGGATTCTGATGTGGGTGGAAGCCACGGCCTCCACCATATCCGCAGTTCACATCCCGGGCGTAGAAAACTGGGAAGCAGACTTTCTCAGTCGCCAGGGCATGGACGCAGGGGAATGGTCTCTTCACCCGGACGTGTTTCAGGAGATCTGTTGCCGCTGGGGGATGCCGGACGTCGACCTAATGGCGTCCCGGCACAACAACAAGGTCACGGCATTCATGGCACGATCTCACGATCACAGAGCTCTGGCGGCAGACGCCTTAGTTCAAGATTGGTCGCAGTTTCAACTCCCTTATGTGTTCCCACCTCTGGCACTGTTGCCCAGAGTGATACGCAAGATCAGGTCAGACTGCCGCCATGCCATTCTCGTCGCTCCAGACTGGCCGAAGAGGTCGTGGTACCCGGATCTGTGGCATCTCACGGTGGGCCAACCGTGGGCACTGCCAGACCGTCCAGACTTGCTGTCTCAAGGGCCGTTTTTCCATCTGAATTCTGCGGCCCTCAACCTGACTGTGTGGCCATTGAGTCCTGGATCCTAGCGTCTTCAGGGTTGTCTCAAGAGGTCATTGCCACTATGAGACAGGCCAGGAAACCAACGTCTGCCAAGATCTACCACAGGACGTGGAAGATATTCCTTTCTTGGTGTTCTGATCAGGGATTTTCTCCCTGGCCATTTGCATTGCCCACGTTTCTTTCCTTTCTTCAATCAGGATTGGAAAAAGGCTTGTCGCTCGGCTCCCTTAAGGGACAAGTCTCAGCGCTCTCTGTGTTCTTTCAGAAGCGTCTTGCCAGGCTTTCTCAGGTACGCACGTTCCTGCAAGGGGTTTGTCACATTGTTCCTCCTTACAGGCGGCCGTTAGAACCCTGGGATCTGAACAGGGTTCTGCTGGCCCTTCAGAAGGCACCCTTTGAACCTTTGAAAGATATTTCTCTTTCTCGCCTTTCGCAGAAAGTGGTCTTCCTAGTAGCAGTCACCTCACTTCGGAGAGTGTCTGAGCTAGCAGCGCTGTCATGCAAAGCCCCTTTCCTGGTTTTTCACCAGGACAAGGTGGTGCTGCGCCCGGTTCCGGAATTCCTTCCTAAGGTGGTATCCACCTTTCATCTCAATCAGGATATCTCCTTGCCTTCTTTTTGTCCTCATCCAGTTCATCAATGTGAAAGGGATTTGCATTTGTTAGATCTGGTGAGAGCACTCAGAATCTACATTTCCCGTACGGCGCCTCTGCGCCGCTCGGATGCACTCTTTGTCCTTGTCGCTGGTCAGCGTAAGGGGTTACAGGCTTCCAAATCCACCCTGGCTCGGTGGATCAAGGAACCAATTCTTGAAGCCTACCGTTCTTCTGGGCTTCCGGTTACCTCAGGGCTAAAGGCCCATTCTACCAGAGCCGTCGGTGCGTCCTGGGCTTTACGACACCATGCGACGGCTCAGCAGGTGTGCCAGGCGGCTACCTGGTCGAGCCTGCACACTTTCACCAAACACTATCAGGTGCATGCCTATGCTTCGGCGGATGCCAGCCTAGGTAGACGAGTCCTTCAGGCGGCGGTTGCCCACCTGTAGGAACGGGCCGTTTTACGGCTCTATTATGAGGTATTATTTTACCCACCCAGGGACTGCTTTGGGACGTCCCAATTGTCTGGGTCTCCCAATGGAGCGACAAAGAAGAAGGGAATTTTGTTTACTTACCGTAAATTCCTTTTCTTCTAGCTCCAATTGGGAGACACAGCACCCGCCCTGTTGTTTTTTCGTGTACACATGTTGTTCATGTTGAATGGTTTCAGTTCTCCGAGATTCTTCGGATTGAAGTTACTTTAAACCAATTTATTTGCTTTCCTCCTTCTTGCTTTTGCACTAAAACTGAGGAACCCGTGATGCACGGGGAGTGTATAGGCAGAAGGGGAGGGGCTTTACACTTTTAGTGTAATACTTTGTGTGGCCTCCGGAGGCATGAGCTATACACCCAATTGTCTGGGTCTCCCAATTGGAGCTAGAAGAAAAGGAATTTACGGTAAGTAAACAAAATTCCCTTTTCTTAATTAGTTTGGGTAATTTTAACCCCTCAACACCATGGCCACTTTTCGTTTTTTTCCTCGCTTTCCTCCAAGAGCCATAACTTTTTTTTTTTTTTTTTTTTATGACAACATAGCCATATGATGGCTTTGTTTTTTGCGGGAGTTGTACTTTTGAATAACACCTTTCATTTTACCATATAGTGTACTGGAAAATGGCAAAAAAATTTCACGTGCAATGAAATTGCAAAAAAAAGTCCAATTTCACAATATCTTTTTGGGTCTTTTATTTACCATGTTCACATATGGTAAAACTGACCTGGAAGTATGATTCTCAAGTTCAGTATGAATACATAAATACCAAATATGCATAATATAGTTTCTTGGGGTTATTTTATTTGTGGTGAAGAAAAAAATTCTGAAATTTTGTTAAAAAATGAGAGAATGTTTTAAATTTTACTACCAAGTCTGAATCTCTTGGCAAAAAAAAAAATGCGTTTTTGTGCCAGGAAATGCAGGTCTGATTGAACTCCGTTCACCTGAGGTCAGTTTACCTGCATTCACAGGTGGCGTACCGTGGGAACCTCCACCTGTGACCGCACATAAACTCAATGACGTCACAGCTGTGGTTCAGTCAGTCTCTGCTTGAAGTCACAGTGGGCAGTCATGTTTTGTGCCCGTGCTCTGTGACGTCAGGGTGTAGCAGAGTCTGGATCATCGTGGTACCTCATGTGCATTACGTCCGACCTGGGTGTTTTGGTTCTTAATAAAGGGGTGAAAAGAAGGTGGGTGTTTTTTGTTTTTGTGTTTTATTTCAAATAAAGGTCTTTTGTGTATTTCATTTCACTTACAGGATTAGTAATGGCAGGGTCTCAGAGTCATGCCTATTACTAATCTAGGGCTTAATGGCAGCCATGAGCTGTCATTAACCCCTTATATTATCTCTATTGCCACCACACTAGGACAATCGGAATGAGCCGAGTGTAGTGCCGGGATTGTCGCATCTACTTTGTGTGGCAATGCTGGGCGGCTGCAGGTTGCTATTTTTAGGTTGGACAGGCTCAATAACGATGGGTCTTCCCAGTCTGAAGATACAAGGTTCCAGCTTTATCTTGTTTGTGTATCAAAATTGGGGTGATTGCACATAGTTTTATTCTTATTATTTATTTAAATAATTAAAAAAATAAATATTAATCAGCTAGGGTCCCTCTTATTTTGACAAAGACAAGATAAGAAACACGTCTGGGAGCTGCAGCCTGTAGTCATATGTTTTAGCTGGGCTGGGTATCACAACATGCAGGAACCTTATGCCAATTTATTTATTTTTATACCACTATAAGGACGCAAACAGCATGTGTGATTCCAACCTATCAAAGACACTGTCACACAGAGTGGGGGAGCAGTCTCACTGCAACCAATCACAGATGCTGGACCTGACTGCGGGCAGGGAAAACAGTTAATATAGCCCCCGTCACATTTAACGACTTACCAGCGATCCCGGCAATGATATGACCTGATAAGGATCGCTGGTAAGATGTCAAACAGTCAGATCTTCCCAACGACGCAGCAACGATACAGCAACCGTAGCGACCTGTATAACGATCTCGGTGGTCGTTGGGACCCTGTCACATGGCAGCTAGGCACCTGCGTGTCTGTACGTGTCTGAGCCTCTGAGTTGTCAACAAGGTCGTTGGTAAGGCGTCAAACACACGGATGCGTCCTGCCCAGCAGGACCTCGACAATCAAAAAATGGTCCAGGCCATTCCGACACGACCAGCGATCTCACATCAGGGGCCTGGTCGCTGCTATGTGTCAAACGTAGCGAGATCGCTGGTGAGGTCGTTGTTGCGTCACAATCTATGACTCAGCAGCGATCTCGCTAGCGATATCGCTAGCGATATCGCTATGTGTGAAGGTACCTTATGTATGATGGTTAATGAGTGGACCCAGACGCAGTGTGATAGCCTTGTGGGAGACTCTGTAAGTATAACTGTCCTGCTGTAATCCCTTTCTACAACCAATTTACAACATAATGGTCCCCATAGACTTGTATGGGGTTTGGCATTCAAGCCAGATCTGAACCGGATTTTTTTTAAAAGTCCAGCTGGACCCACCGAAACTGAACATCTGCGGGTTTACTTAGCTATGAAAGTGAATGGTTTCATCCAAAAGTACAACTAGTCCTGCAAAAAATAAGACCTCACATGGCTATATTACCGGAAAAATAAAAAACGTATGGCTCTTGGAAGGAGAGAGAGAACAAAAATGGAAAATTGCCAGGGGATGAAGGGGTTAACCACCCCTTCACCCTAAAAATTATTCCTAGTTAAAAAAATGTTTACTTAAAATAGTTGTCCAGCTTTTTTTTTTTTTTTTTTTTTTTAAACTTAAATGCGTGTGTTTTGCATTTGTATTTCATTAAAAATGTTGTACTTCTTAGCTTGTACCAGTTCTTATTTTCCGTGGACATCGAATTTTCATATGGTCTGTCAACATAAACCAGCTAAGAGTCACTTAGAAAAAGACAGATCTAACTCTCCCTTTAGGCCCTCTGCACACGCTGCGGATTTGCTGCATGAATTTCTGCAGAAAATGTTCATAACCTTGCTGCAGTCATTTCCCAGCAAAACCTATGGTAAAAAAAAAAATACTGTGTGCACTTCGGTTTTTTTCCCTACAGGTTTTGCTGCAGAATTTCTGCAGCAAAAAGAATGAGCATGTCACTACTTTTCTGCAGGTACCTGTGGTTTTTGCCATAGATAATGGTCAAAAACCACAGGGAACAACCTGTGGAAAATTTGCGGCAAAACCGCACCCAAACTGCGGTAAAACCGCATGTGGTTTTTGGGTGCGGTTTGCTGTGATTTTTTTACCGAAGGTGCGGTAATCTTTCAGAAGGTGCGGAATTTTCTTAAGAAAATTCCATTTTCTAGTGCGCACAGGGCCTAAGACTGTCAGAATGAGCTCGCTGATGGATTTTGCATAAACTCATTCTGCAGCCAGAAAATGTCACAGAAGGCAAACTGTGTAATTTTTAATGGAACCCAATTGCAAATTTTTTAATAAAACCCCATCACAGCGATGATTTTTTTTTGCCCTAAAAACATGTTTTGTTTTGTTTTTTTTGTTTTAGTGTCTCAATGCATGTACTAATTTAGATTTTTCACGTTTCAGGAAAATCACAGAGCAAAACAAGAGGTAGTGTCTCTTCGAAGAGAGAATACTACCCTGGACTCTGAGTGCCACGATAAAGATAAACTCCTAAACCAGTATAAAATGCGCTCCGCTGTTTTAGAGCAGGAAGTAAAGGATAAAGAGCAAGTAGTGATCAGAACCACCGAGGCCTGTGAAAGTGCTCAAGAACATAAGGTTTGTTTTCAAGTTTGGAGGCAATTTTTCCTTTCAAGTTAAAAGAAAAAAAAGGTTTGGTACCATGTTAGACAGTTGAAAGCTTGTTCTGTAACATCATTTATTTTATTTTGTGTGTTAACCTTGTAGTTATATCTTTTAATGGTTATTAATGTATTTTGGTCCCCAAATTTCGGAGGAAAGTGAGGGGTGCGTCTTTTAGTCTGGATCTGCCTGGCTCACTGTGGGGGAGGAGGAGCTGGTCACGAGGCAGGGGCAGGATCGTTGCTAGAGGATGCCGGCATCTGGTCCGAACATTTGTGCTCTCTATTAAAGAAAATGAATATTCAATGCTTCCCAGTCCCATAATCCCGCCCACCTCTCAGCATTGAAGCTGGTGCCGAGGTGGGTGGGATTATGGGTTTGTGGGGCAGTGATTATTAATTTTCTTTAATAGCAGACACACTGATCACTCCTGCGATCGGCTTACTGCAGCAGCTAGGGCAATCAAGTGTAGTCACTATTAATAAATATGAATATCCACTGCTCCACATGCCCATAATCTCAGGTGTTCTCAGGTGTGAGGAGCAGTGAATATTAATTTTGGATTAGCTGGCAGCTAATAGCGTGAAACTAGGGGCACATGGAATGGTCACCATGCACTGCCCTGCTTACATGCCTAAGTTCGTTGCTGTCATCGGAAATGGATGCTGCGCAACGTGAGAGCCAATGGAAAGCCAGTAAAATTGATTATTTTTTTGTGTTTCTGCAGCATAACATGAACAATATTTTCCAGGGTAGGCCCGTGATGGGGGACATTTTTATGCAACAATGTAGAAGTCAAGCACTAACCGCTTGTCCACTAACTCCACCACTTGGCGACAATGTTACTGATAGTAAAAGGGACTATAGGCAGTGCATTGCACAAAGTGAGAACTCATGACAATACAACAATAGGAAGAATTGAAGCAGCAGCACTCACCATTTGTGTCCACACAATTCTTTATCTTAAATTCATAAGATCACCAAATTGTGGGATACAGGGAAGAGGGAGAGGGGGAACGTCCGGACGACTGCCCTGTTGAAGTGCGACTTGACACTCGTGAAATGGCTGTTGTCTGGATGTTCCCCGCTCCCCATTCCCTGCACCCCGCAATTTGGTGATCTTCTGGTTTTAAGATAAAGAATCGTGGACGCAAATGGTGAGTACTGCTGCTTCAATTCTTTCTAATTTTGAATTGTCATGGAGGAAATTTTATACCAAGATGATAAACATTGTATACTAAGATTAGGAACATATATATTGATGGGACCAGAATGGGTATCACATGTTGCAGGATAGGGGACATATATACCACGATGGGCCCATGATTAGGATCGTATATACCAGGAAGGGGTAAGTGCCGCTCCTGCGACAGCCAACGGGCTGCTCGGATCCGGATCCTCAGTGGCCCGAGGCGGAGTCGCGCGGCCACAAAATATGAAAAAAGGGGGGTGGTATTTACAAGGGGGTGAAAAATAAAGTTTGTGACGCCACCCACGGGTCGTGTTAATGTGGGATATCGCCGCTGCCGCGTTTAGGGGAGCACCCGGGAGCGATGGAATAGCAGCTTGAGATGTTAACCCCTCCGTGGGCAGGGGGAAGGTATCCCGGGGTTCGGTTGTGGAAGGATGGGAACCCGACGGGGGGAGAGGGGCACAACGTAATCACACAGTCCAGGAATTCTGACACTGACAACGGGTAAACTAAAGTCCTGAATGCCCTGCAGATGTTGTTGGAGCACGCTGGGTCCGTGCCCTTTTGGCGTTGCTGGTTGGTCTGAAGCCTTGTCCCTTTGCACTGTGTTTACTCTTTGTGGATCCCTTTTGCCTGAAACTACTCGGGTCCTGCTCACCCGTGTGGCTAACGGAGTGAGCTTGCTCTCAGGGTTCACGCTTGGGATTTTCTGGACGGTTTTGGGAAGTCCTATCCCCCTCGTTGGCGCTAGCACCCCGATTTTGGAGCGGGTGGAGAATGGCTCGTGAAGACTCCATCCTCATCGGGTAAATTACTGGGCTGCGTGAAGCTACTTCTCAGCCTAGGGTCCGCGTACCCTATCGTGCCCTGGCCCCTGCCCGTTTGTAGCACAAGGCCGCCAAACCTCCCTCCGTGGCAGTATCGTGCCCCTTGCCACTACCCCCTGCGACCGGGGTTCCAGCTCCTTCCAGGCCAGGCAAACGTCTGGCATCTGGGACGGGTACAGGAGCCCATCTCCGCAGAGTGACCTTTTCCTGTCACTGCTACACTTGAACCGAATACTGACTACTGACTGACACTTCTGGCTCTCCTTCTACCATCCCTCCATCTGGGTGGCCCTATTCCCCTCAGGCCGCCCAATGGGTCTCTGGTGGGTGTGGTGCAGAGTGTTCCTCAGGATTTGTGTATACCTGTTCTTAGCAACACCAAAGGGACAGGACCCGTAACCAAGGAGGAGCGGGTACCATGCAGAAGGGCAGATTGCACGGAACCCTTGTGACGACCTGATAGGCCAGTGCGTCACAGGTACATGTATACTTAGAAGAGGCCTAGGATTCTTCATGACCACGTGTTTTGCTTCACATTTTTGTTTCCCTATTTTCCCCTCCAAAACCTAGGTGCGTCTTCTAGTCCAAAAAATACAGTTTTTTTGTTTTTCTCACTGAGGAAAATTAATATATTTCCTTGAAAATACACTTCCTGATTCCTAATTTGCAAATATATAGTTAGAATATTTAATGTAGACATTTTCAGATTTATAGCCTGCCATTAGAGATACTTTATACTTTTGATTTGCAAGTATGAATATATAATATATTTTTTTTCTAGAAAAGGCTAGAAGAATCTCAAGAACAAAAACGACTGCAAATTGGGAAGCTTGAAGCCACAGTTAAATCACTTTCTGAGGAGCTGATAAAAGTAAGCTCATTTTTATAGGATGTCGTTCTTTCCTAGCATTCTGCACCACAAGTTGTTATATATTTTCCGTCTTCCTTTATAGGCAAATGAAATTATCAAAAAGTTGCAGGCGGATATAAAGAAATTGGTAGAGAAAATGAAGCTAAAAAATGCTGTAACAATGCAACAAGAAAAGCTCCTTGGAGAAAAGGATCAGATGCTTCAAAAAGAGAAGACTGAGCTAGCTAACGTAAAGCACAGCCTGAAGGTGAAAGAGGACGAGGTATTTATGGACGCTGCTATGAAGAGTAAACTATACTTCCAACATTTTAAAAATTATTTGTGTCACACACTGTTTCACATTCTATGTATAAAAGTATAATGAACATGGTGCAGTTGATTGACAAGTCTCTCCCAATATGCATGAGAGAAACATGTATCAACTGGAGTGAAACTGGGAGAAGCGACCAGCCTCCTCACCGGCGCTGTCAGATCTCTCCACATACACCCTCAAAGGCTTTTCTATTTTTTCTGAAACTCCACAATGATTTAGAACAAAGCATACCTGGATGTAATCGCGCAGTCTGCCTCTGGATTCATGCTGCTGGTGTTTTGGGCAGCATGGATCTAATAACAGGTTTCTATGAATGTACATTTAGTCACTATCAAATGGAACCTTGGAAAGTTCTTTAAAGGGAATTTGTCACCAGGTTTTTGCTACATCATTTTACAGCAGCATAATGAAGGGGAAGAGACCCTGATTCTCTTGACTTGTTCCTTAGATTACTGGATGCAGTAATTTTGATACAAGCTAACCCTGCCCACACCCCCAATTAGCAGCTTTCTGTGTACATTATATATTGACAGTAAGCTGCTAATCAGTTTTGAAGACATGGCTGGGCCATGAGTTCCGTGGACAGTTAGTCTGGTAGTCTTAATCTTCTCCTCCTCATTATATGGAAACAACAGCACACAGGTCAGTAAGTGATACATTGCTGAAATCAGGGTCTCTGCTCTCAGATTACATAGCATAAACTTGCTGACAGATTCCTTTTTAAGCAACTGCTCAATATAGAAGGTTTTTTCTTATTGCAGTGCTCAAGAAAAGGGCATAATTGATTCTTCTCATACTTACTTTTTTTCTAAATATTAAACTATACTGTGTTCCATCCTTTTTACCGGTTTTGACGTCTTGAGTGCATTTTTTTTTTCTTATTTTTGAAAACTTTTTGAAGTGCTCCAGAAAAGCCAATTGAGAAAGCTTTAAGAAAAACTTACTTACCTTGAGCATGCTACAAAATCTAAAAAAATAATTGTATGTGTAGGTTATACATTTACTATAGATTTTAAAATAATACGTGGGTACAGCATTTTTAAGGTAAAAAGTAATAAATAAAAGCCACCTTTGCTCTACTAGTCTACTGGTAAAGATTTATGGGGCTGAACAAAACCATGCAATTCGTTGGCTTTCAATTTTCAACAAAATCTGTAGTAAATGGCTTCTTGCACAATTTGTGTCATATGGATGTAAGGTAACGTGATTATCTGCCTTAGGCAATGCCTTATCCATATCCTGCTGACGTCCATTTGTGCACCCATACGACCTTTCATGTGTATGGGATTTAGAGATTCTGTCACAGGAAAGCAATATACAAGGTACTGCTGATAAGTCTTTGGCTTGACCCAGAAAAAAACGAGAGAGGATTATGAAAATTTTCATTTATTCCACATACTCTCCACTGATGTCAACACAAGTCTTACATCGGTATTCCAAGTTCTGTAAGCCTAGCAAAAAGAAGGATTTCTTTTGTGCCTCAAATCAGGCATCCGAAGCAGCCATGGCATCAGAAATGATGTGAAATTTGGTACTTTTGAGTTGTTTCTTCAGGTTTGGATACAGATAATAGTCGGAGGGTGCTAGATCTGGTGAATAAGGTGGGTGGTCAACCAGCTGGAAGCCCAGCTCTGCCAGTTTTGCCATGGTCGCTTGTGCTATGTGAGCGGAGGCGGCGTTTTGCAGGAACAGATTCCTTTGGAGAGCTTGCTGCGCCTTTTGGCCTTCAAAGCTGCCTTCAATTGGTCCAAAAGTTTAATGTTATAACGTCCATTGATGGTGGAACCCTTTTGAAGGTAGTCTACAAGCAGCACTTCCTTCTTATCCCAGAACACAGACGCCATCACCGTAGTGGCTTATTTTTGCACCCTTTTGCACCCTTCTTTGGACGAGGAGAACCACTGTGCCCCCACTCTTTTGATTGCTCCTTGTTTTCAGGGTGATACAAACAAATCCAGGTCTCATCCATAGTGACCAGTTGATCCAGGAAGTCCAGAAATGCTGACAAATGGACCGGGAAGTTTTCACTCTCCTGCTTCTCTGATCTGCTGTCAAACATTTGGGGACTCACTTTGCAGATAGATTCTTCATGTCCAAATGTTCATGGATAATGGAAACAAACACGTTCACGGGAAATCTCCATGATGTCGGCTATTGCTTTAGCTGAAATTCGTTGATTCTCCAGTATGAGGTTGTGCACAGCATTGACGATCTCCTGAACAACAACCACTCTCGGTCGTCCAGGACTTTCCTCATCATTGGTGCTGAAGTGGCCCATTTTACATTTGGCAACCCAGTTCTTAACTGTGGAATAGGAAGGGCATTGATATCCCAATGTCTGCGTCATGTCACCATGAATATTCTTCACGGACTTTCCTTGCAGAAACAAGAATTTTAACACTCCTCTGCTCTCAGTTGCTGTGAATATCGCATTACACTCCACCATTTTGATTTCCCGTGTGCGTAGAACACTGTTGCCATAAGCAACAAACAAAACATTTTGAAAACCTATATTAGACACACAAGGCTTTCATGTGATGTAACATTCGTTACCATAGAAACAAAAAAAGATCACAAAGCCAAAGACTTATCAGCAGCCCCTCCGAATATATTTTCAGTTTTCCTTATTTTTCTCTTATTGAGTAACATTGTTTCCTTTCCACAAGTGTGACAATAATCCATTATCTGAGAATTGTGCACAATTGTGCTATTTGATATTTTGTCTGAGATGTGCATTTACATTTCTTAGCTCTTGAAGCTACAAGAGCAGCTAGACTGCACAAGTGAGAAATTGGAAGAGAGCAAGCAACTGTTGAAGACTAATGAGAATGGCAAGTGGTGCAAAACTGTTTTCTAGTATTATTCATTGGTTAACTGGGCTCACTGTCACTTGATACTCTTGACTGCTATGCTTTTTCCACCTCACTTCAATATGTCCTTTCTGTTTTGCTTTTGGTTATGTTTCTTGTGTAGCCCTTATGTGTATAGTACTACATAATGCCTCTTCCCTTTCTAGATTATTTATACAAGCTATATGATGGACTAAAATGTACATTTCTTCATTTTCTGTTCTGCGCTGTTTGCTTTGTACAGCACAAAACTGTCTAAATCGCTAGTAATAGGCTGACATTTTATTTTGGTATCTACAATTCATCGAGCTGCTTAATTGATTTTCAGACTGAGGGCTTTTTCACACGTCCGTGCCATTCGGTCTGATGTCAGATCTCAATGCACGGACTGGCCGCGCGTCTCCTGACTTGAGCGTGGCCGCTTTATAGAAATATATGAATCTGTCACGCTCAGGGTGGAAAAGTCGGGGACTGTCCGTGCTTTTGCGATCCGACATCAGACCGAATTGCACAGACATGGGAAAGTGCCCTTTGTGTTTCATGAGAGGCAGCATTTCTGATACATTGGAAAGGTATTTCCACATGGTGATCATCAGGCCATGTGTTTTATTTTAATGTATTTTCTTTGTCGCTCCTAATTGGGAGACCCAGACAATTGGGTGTATAGCTATGCCTCCGGAGGCCACACAAAGTATTACACTAAAAGTGTAAAGCCCCTCCCCTTCAGCCTATACACCCCCCGTACTGCTACGGGCTCATCAGTTTTTATGCTTTGTGCGAAGGAGGTCAGACATCCACGCATAGCTCCACAGCTTAGTCAGCAGCAGCTGCTGACTATGTCGGATGGAAGAAAAGAGGGCCCATAACAGGGCCCCCAGCATGCTCCCTTCTCACCCCACTTTTGTCGGCGGTGTTGTTAAGGTTGAGGTATCCATTGCGGGTACGCAGGCTGGAGCCCACATGCTGCTTTCCTTCCCCATCCCTCAATTAGGGCTCTGGGTGAAGTGGGATCCCATCGGTCTCCAGGCACAGGAGACCGTGCTCCATCCACAGCTCCTGAGGACCCTGCTGGATAGGAGCCGAGTATCGTTCAGGGACATGGCCCTGCTACTTGGAGGTACTCTGTGTCCCCGTGGGGACTGCGCACAGCAACACTCCAGCATTGCTGGGTGTGCTAGTGCACCGGGGACAGCAGCGCTGGCTGCATGTGTGCCACTATACACTCAGCGTCGCTGAGTGTATTTGTGTAGGGGGACTGCCGCGCTGACCGCCGCTGCCATGGTTATGCCTGCGGCGCGGCTGGGACTGTTAGTGCGCCAGGGACTTCCGCGCCGACCGCGCTTATACGGCGGCCGCGCTTATAACTATAGTCCCCGGCTTCTGCGGCCTAGTCTCATTCTTTTCCCGCCCCCAGCCCTGCCAGTCAGGGGAAGGGCGGGACGCTGTACAGGTCGGCAGCACTGAGGGCTGGAGCATGCTTTGCATACTCCACCCCCCTCACTCTGCACAGTGGGGCACCAGTTCCCGCACTTTTCTGGGTCACGCCCACGGCTCCCTCCTCTCCCCAGGACGCTGGCAGCCATTCCTCTCAGCTCTGCTAACGCTGGAGAGGAGAGACAAGCTCAAAGAGACCCAGGCAGGAATTCTGGTGCCCACACAAACGCTTTGCGCAGGCGGTAAGCAGCACCTGTGGTGCTGGCCCCACTAGTGCAGAAGTGTATTTATAGTTTATATGATTATAGTCTATACTTTACACTGTAGGGTGCACTGTTGATTTGTGGCTATTTACCCTCCTGTATTGCTCAGAGGAGACAACAGCATGTCGTCCACAAATAGCAAGGGTGCCATGGCACAGACTTACTATGCTGCCTGTGCAGCATGTACGGCTATACTGCCGGCAGGTTCCACTGACCCTCATTGTGTGCAATGCTCGGCCCCTGTGGCACTTTCTCAGCCGGAGCCTCTGCTAAGGGTGGCCCAGGGAGAACCACCTGTTAACACTGTCCAGGTGACAGGGACGGAGTTTGCAGTTTTTACTGAAAGACTTTCTGAGACTATGGCTAAGATATTAGAAGCCTTGCAGTCCAGGCCGGCATCTCAAGCCAGGGGCACTGTGTTATCATTGTCCCCTGGTTCCCCTCAGTTGGAACAGCAATGTCTTCCCGGGGTGTCTCATGGATCCCAGGGTGAGGTCTCTGACACGGACCGTAGCCCCAGACCGATTAAGCGAGCTCGCTATGATATCCCCTCGACATCATCACAATGTTCAGGGTCTCAGCGAGAGGACTCTCTGTATGATGAAGCGGAGGTAGCTGATCAGGATTCTGATCCTGAAGCCGCTCTCAACCTTGATACTCCTGATGGGGACGCCATAGTGAATGATCTTATTGCGTCCATCAATGAAATGTTGAATATTTCTCCCTCAGCTCCTCCAGTGGAGGAGTCAGCTTCTCAGCAGGAGAAATTCCGTTTCAGGTTTCCCAAGCGTACAAAGAGTATGTTTCTGGACCACTCTGACTTCAGAGAGGCAGTCCAGAAACACCGAGCTTATCCAGATAAGCGTTTTTCCAAGCGCCTTAAGGATACACGTTACCCTTTTCCCCCTGACGTGGTCAAGGGCTGGACTCAGTGTCCCAAGGTGGATCCTCCAATCTCCAGACTGGCGGCTAGATCCATAGTTGCAGTGGAAGATGGAGCTTCACTCAAGGATGCCACTGACAGACAGATGGAGCTCTGGTTGAAATCCATCTATGAAGCGCGTCTTTTGCTCCAGCATTCGCAGCCGTATGGGCACTCCAAGCTATCTCAGCTGGTCAGGCGCAAATTGACGCACTCACGTACGTCTGCGCCGCAGGTGGCGTCCATAACCTCTCAAACGTCGGCATTTGCGTCCTACGCTATTAATGCTGTCCTGGACTCTGCGACCCGTACGGCGGTTGCAGCCGCCAATTCGGTGGTAATACGCAGGGCCTTGTGGCTGCGGGAATGGAAGGCAGATTCGGCTTCCAAAAAGTGCTTAACTGGATTGCCATTTTCTGGCGACCGTTTGTTTGGTGAGAGATTGGATGAAATCATCAAACAATCCAAGGGAAAGGAAACATCCTTACCCCAAGCCAAACCAAAAACACCCCAACAGAGGAGGGGACAGTCGAGGTTTCGGTCCTTTCGGGGTGCGGGCAGGTCACAATTCTCCTCGTCCAAAAGGCCTCAGAAGGATCAGAGGAACGCCGACGCATGGCGGTCTAAATCACGCCCTAAAAAGACCGCCGGAGGTGCCGCTACCAAGGCGGCTTCCTCATGGCTTACGACCTCCTCACACCGCATCCTCGGTCGGTGGCAGGCTCTCCCGCTTTTGCGACACCTGGCTGCCACAAGTAAAAGACCGTTGGGTGAGAGACATTTTGTCTCACGGTTACAGGATAGAGTTCAGCTCTCGTCCTCCGACTCGATTCTTCAGAACATCTCCGCCTCCCGAGCGAGCCGAGGCTCTTCTGCAGGCGGTGGGCATTCTGAAGGCAGAAGGAGTGGTGGTCCCGGTTCCTCTTCAGCAACAGGGTCACGGTTTCTACTCCAACCTGTTTGTGGTTCCAAAGAAGGACGGGTCCTTCCGTCCTGTTTTGGACCTAAAACTGCTCAACAAACACGTAAGGACCAGGCGGTTCCGGATGGAATCCCTCCGCTCCGTCATTGCCTCAATGTCCCAAGGAGATTTCCTAGCATCGATCGATATCAAAGACGATCTGCTGGTCAAGGCACCCTCTCAAGAGGCATGCCAACACAGCCTCAACGTTACTCTGGAGATTCTCCAGAGTTTCGGGTGGATCATCAATTTTCCAAAGTCAAATCTGACACCGGTCCAATCACTGACATATCTTGGCATGGAGTTTCATAGTCTTCCAGCGATAGTGAAGCTTCCGCTGGACAAACAGCGTTCACTACACACAGGGGTACAATCTCTCCTTCAAGGTCGGTCACACCCCTTGACGCACCTCATGCACTTCCTGGGGAAGATGGTGGCAGCAATGGAAGCAGTCCCTTTCGCGCAGTTTCACCTGCGTCCTCTTCAATGGGACATCCTACGCAAGTGGGACAGGAGGCCGACGTCCCTAGACAGGAACGTCTCCCTCTCTCAAGCAACCAAAGCTTCCCTTCGGTGGTGGCTTCTTCCCACCTCATTATCGAAAGGGAAATCCTTCCTACCCCCATCCTGGGCGGTGGTCACGACGGACGCGAGCCTGTCAGGGTGGGGAGCAGTTTTTCTCCACCACAGGGCTCAGGGTACGTGGACTCAGCAAGAGTCCTCACTTCAGATCAATGTTCTGGAGATCAGGGCAGTGTATCTTGCCCTAAAAGCGTTCCAGCAGTGGCTGGAAGGCAAGCAGATCCGAATTCAGTCGGACAACTCCACAGCGGTGGCTTACATCAACCACCAAGGTGGGACACGCAGTCGGCAAGCCTTCCAGGAAGTCCGGAGGATTCTGCTGTGGGTGGAAGCCACAGCATCCACCATATCCGCAGTTCACATCCCGGGCGTAGAAAACTGGGAAGCAGACTTTCTCAGTCGCCAGGGCATGGACGCAGTGGAATGGTCCCTTCACCCGGACGTGTTTCAGGAGATCTGTTGCCGCTGGGGGATGCCGGACGTCGACCTAATGGCGTCACGGCACAACAACAAGGTCCCAACATTCATGGCTCGATCTCAAGATCACAGAGCTCTGGCGGCAGACGCCTTAGTTCAGGATTGGTCGCAGTTTCAGCTTCCTTATGTGTTTCTTCCTCTGGCTCTGTTGCCCAGAGTGTTGCGCAAGATAAGGGCCGACTGCCGCCGCGCCATCCTCGTCGCTCCAGACTGGCCGAGGAGGTCGTGGTACCCGGATCTGTGGCATCTCACGGTCGGCCAACCGTGGGCACTGCCAGACCGACCAGATTTGCTGTCTCAAGGGCCGTTTTTCCATCTGAATTCTGCGGCCCTCAACCTGACTGTGTGGCCATTGAGTCCTGGATCCTAGCGTCTTCAGGATTATCTCAAGAGGTCATTGCCACTATGAGACAGGCTAGGAAACCAACGTCCGCCAAGATCTACCACAGGACGTGGAAAATATTCCTGTCGTGGTGCTCTGCTCAGGCGTTTTCTCCCTGGCCATTTGCCTTGCCCACTTTTCATCTCAATCAGGACATCTCCTTACCCTCGTTTTGTCCTCATCCAGTTCACCAATGTGAAAAGGATTTGCACTTGTTAGATCTGGTGAGAGCACTCAGACTCTACATTTCTCGTACGGCGCCCCTGCGCCGCTCCGATGCTCTTTGTCCTTGTCGCTGGCCAGCGTAAAGGGACACAAGCTTCCAAATCAACCCTGGCTCGGTGGATCAAGGAACCAATTCTCGAAGCTTACCGTTCCTCGGGGCTTCCGGTTCCCTCAGGACTGAAGGCCCATTCTACCAGGGCCGTGGGAGCGTCCTGGGCCTTGCGACACCAGGCTACGGCTCAGCAGATGTGTCAGGCAACTACCTGGTCGAGCCTGCACACTTTCACGAAACACTATCAGATGCATACCTATGCTTCGGCAGATGCCAGCCTAGGTAGGCGAGTCCTTCAGGAGGCAGTTGCCCACCTGTAGGACGGAGCCGTTACGGCTCTATTATGAGGTATTATTTACCCACCCAGGGACTGCTTTTGGACGTCCCAATTGTCTGGGTCTCCCAATTAGGAGCGACAAAGAAGAAGGGAATTTTGTTTACTTACCGTACATTCCTTTTTCTTCTAGCTCCAATTGGGAGACCCAGCACCCGCCCCTGTTTTTTGTATACACATGTTGTTCATGTTAAATGGTTTCAGTTCTCCGATATTCCTTCGGATTGAATTTACTTTAAACCAGTTTATAATTTTTTCCTCCTTCTGGCTTTTGCACCAAAACTGATGAGCCCGTAGCAGTACGGGGGGTGTATAGGCTGAAGGGGAGGGGCTTTACACTTTTAGTGTAATACTTTGTGTGGCCTCCGGAGGCATAGCTATACACCCAATTGTCTGGGTCTCCCAATTGGAGCTAGAAGAAAAGGAATTTACGGTAAGTAAACAAAATTCCCTTCTTCTGAATGTCCTGGTATACTAGAAATAGATGTTGTGAATAGTTCTAAAAATCCTGAGTTATATAACTTTACTGCCTAACATTATAGGTTACTTTTTGACCATGATTTCTCAAAGCAATTTTGCAGGAATTCTCATATAAAATGCTTTGCAACCATTTTTATGCCAGATTCTATCAGCTCAGCCAAAATGGGTGGACCTGGAGAATTTGGCGGATAAGTGAACCTGAGGTTCAGTTTCCAAACCGAACACACCCCCCCTCCACACCTCCCCGGAAGTGATCTGCTTATGGCTGGCTACCTGTAGGCGGAAACTCAAACTGGCAATCAGTGATGTGATCCGGGGTTTGGGTCAAGCTCGAGCCTGTGGAGTTAGGCTTGTTTGCTGCCGGTTAGACTAGTTTCACACATCCGGCATTTCGCCGGCTTGCCAGATCCAGCAGATTCCAGTAGTGTTAATACTGTACAATGGCATCGCGTCAAGCTCCGGTCACATGCTCCAGTCACATGACAGCACGTGACTGGAGGGGCTGCGATGCCATTGTAGTGTATTACGTTGTACTGGAGTGTGCCAGATCTGGCAATCCGGTGAAATGCCGAATGTGTGAAACTATCCTTAAGTGAGCTCCGTCGGAACCACTCCTCACTAGTAACAGGGACATGACACCACAGCTAGTCTAATTCATGAAATGTACGACACTCATCAGGCTCTGCAGATTTATGGAGTGGCATCGGCCTCATCATGAATCGGGCGTATCTGACTCCTCCAGGACCCGTCATCTAGATTGGGGAGAAAATAATCGGTCTTAAAGGATCTGGCCCATAATTTATGTAGTAAGAAGATGATGATTTTCTGATTTCTTGCACAGTCAAGCGAACATTTCTGTGCAGAGATTTGCACATGGATGCACTCATAATAGTTGTTAGTAGTAAAAAGAAAAAGTTCCAGTTGTTGCATAAAGACTTGTACAGAGTGCTTTCCCGTGTAGAGCATCTGTTGGGACATAATTGTACAGTAATCTGTGCTCATTAGAGTGGCTATTAAGAAAGCAGTGAATTTGTAAAGATTATTTTTACTTTCCAGTAATTTCCTGGCTTAACAAGCAGCTGAATGAAAACAAAATTGCATCTTTGCAAGGAGCACAAGCTTTAAGTGAAATGCCTGGACTGGTCAGAACAATGAATGCTGCTTCAAACCCGGGAGCTGTTCAGGGCAGCCAGGTAAGGCCGGTCTTTCCTGTATCTGGGGTAGTCACACATCAATGCTCTAGTGTACGGTGAGAGGTCAAACTCTTTACATAGACCTGTCTTCATTTCCATTGCATTCTTCTCTGCTCCAGAAATATTTTCATGCTATTAACTGGATTCACTGTTCCTTTATTAAGACAGTAATAGGATGGGGTTGCTGTCACACCCAGATATGAGATAAGCCCCCCCATTCCCCGCTCTCTAGAAGAAATCTACTTTTAGAGTGATTGGAAGATTTTGCACACATGAAACTCATTGTTTTCAATGTATAATAAACAAAACAATTAGAGGTCAGCTATGTGTCAATGGTGAGGTAGGTCTGCCCTGCTTAAAAGAAATCTAAAATCTGCAGCAAGACACCTCATCAAATGTACTGTACGTTAAAGGGAATCTGTCACCAAGTTTGGCGCTTTGTAATCATAAAGCAGCATGATTTTGGGACCGAGACTCTGATTCCAGTTATGTATCACTTAGTTTACTGGGTGCAGCAGTTGTGTTTAAAATGACAGTTTTTCTAATCTGCAGATCTAGCAGTGCTCTGAATGCTAAACACTGTATAACTCCACTCACATTGCTGATTGACAGCTTTCTTTGTGTACTGTACATTGACAGAAAGCTACTATTCATTGGTAAGGGTGGAGTTAATTTGAACACATTGACCAGGAGGCAGAGACACTTAGTGCTGTAGTGATGATAATCTCCTGCTGATAAAACACTTGATTTTATTAAAACCATGACATACAGCCTGTTAAGTGACACGTTGCTGGAATCATGATCTTTGCCTTTACATCATGCTGCTCTCAGCTTACATAGCGAAAGTGAAGAAATGAGAACTACATTGTTATAAGTGCAAAGGGGAAATGCATGTTCGTGACGCACATCTGGCATCGTTTCACATATTGTAGCGTGTGACAGCTACGAGCAACTGTGAACGAGCAAAAAATACTCAACTTATCGTTGCTCGTTGACACCTCTCATTTTCAAAAAATCGATCGTCCTTCTGCGCGCCGGTTGTTCATTGTTCCCGAGGCAGCACACATCGCTCCGTGTGACACCCCGGGAACGATGAACTGCAGCTTACCTGCGACAGCCGGCAATGCGGAAGGAAGGAGGTGGGCGGGATGTTTTGGGCGGCCGCTGTGTGATGCCGAACGTCCCTCCCCCTTCAGGAAGAGGATGTTCGCCGCCCACAGTGACGTCGTTAGGGATTTAAGTACGTGTGACGGGGGTTAGCGACTTTATGCGACACGGGTAACAAATTGCCCGTAACACACAAACGATGGGGTCGGGGTGCGATCGCACATGCGAACGCACGATAAATCGACGCGTGTAACGGCCCCTTTAGTCGAATATCAAACCTCTCTGTGTCAACAGACATAAGTATAGATGGGCCTTGGCCCGGCTCTACCCCGAACTGTTCAGACACCTGAAAAGCGATAGGAGATAGGACCATCCTTATTGGGTACACCTTGTCTTTTTTTTTTTTATCAAAATAGAGTTGGCCAAGTATCCTATGTTATATACATTTACTATTTATTTACTTAGAGCAGGGTATTTGCTCATTTTTGTTTTTATCTGTTTTTTTTATCTTGGATTACATTGCAAAAACCTGTTGACAAACTCACATTTTAACCCCATTACGACCGCGTTACGTTTTAAAACGGCACTAAAAAAGGGTACTTATTCCTTTCTGCCGTTTTAAAACGGCGGTCGGAAAAAAGGGTCTAGCGCCCCCCAGAGTCAGAAAATTTCCGGGGTCTCAGCTGCCGGGGGTAGCTGAGACCCTGGAGATCATGATTCGGGCCGGTTTTTCCGGTCCCCGCTCACCTGATGACCGGTATACACCGTATACCGATCATCAAGTTATAGTAAATGACCGCGCCGGTAAAAAATCATTTATCTCCCATCTGGCATGATCAAACATGCCAGATGGGAGATACATCTTTTTCCCGGTTCCCTCCGGTCCCCTCGGTATCCCCAAAGTGCCCCCCCCGACCCCCAAACCCCCTCCCGAAAATCCAAGATGGCCGCGCGCATCGGAGAGCACAGCAGCGCGCCGGCCGCATTTACAGTGTTCCTATGGTTTCTGTCGTATGTGCCATAACACATACGACAGAAACCTGCTCCCTAGGCCCTGCCGGGTCCCCCCCTACCCCGCCCCTGGTGTCCCCCGGTGTCATACATACCGGAGCGCTGATCCCCCGCGGCCCCCTCCTCCTTCTCTGCAGACGCCGGTCACATGTGCCGAGCAGATGACAGCTTCCTGTGTTCAGGACGCTGGCTGCTGCTGCTGCTCAGCACTGTGCAGCTGTGACCCGGGGAGGGTGGGTGCAGCTTTTTGCACCCACTCTCCTCAAATGGAGGGTCTGCCCTCCTAGAAAATGGGGGATACGTTCCCTGAACGTGTCCCCCATATTCTAGAAGGTCCAGAGTCGACGTGGGACGTCCAAATGGATTATAGTGGATTTTTTTTTTTCTTTTCAATAAATTGGTCAATCAGGGAATGTTTTGGGGAGTGTTTTTTCAAATAAATTTTTTTTTGTTGTCAATTTTTTTTCTTATTACTGTCAATTAGTTATGTCGGGTATCTGATAGACGCCGTGACATAACTAATTGCTGGGCTTGATGCCAGGTGACATTACACACCTGGTATCAACCCCATGCATTACCCCGTTAGCCAACGCACCAGGGCGCGGGATGAGCTGGGGCGAAGCGCCAGAATTGGCGCATCTAATGGATGCGCCACTTCTGGGGCGGCTGCGGCCTGCTATTTTTAGGCTGGGAAGAGTCCAATAACCATGGCTCTTCCCATCCTGAAAATACCAGACCCCAGCTGTCAGCTTCACCTTGGCTGGTGATCTAATTTGGGGGGACCCCACGTTTGTTTGTTTTTTTTAATTATTTATTTATAAATAATTAAAAAAAAAAAAACAGCTTGGGGAGCCCTCCAAATTGATCACCAGACAAGATGAAGCTGTCAGCTGTGGTTTGCAGGCTACAGCTGTCTGCTTTACCCTAGCTGGCTATCAAAAATAGGGGGGACCCCACGTCATTTATTTTAATTTTTTTTTTTTTTTTTTTGGGCTAAATACAAGGCTAGGCATCCTTTAGTGTCACATGAAAGGCACTAAAGGGCGCCAGCTTAGAATATGCAGGGGGGTGGGACGTTATATATGTTTGACATCTATCCATTCATCCACTGTAGCATTTTACGCTGTGTGCCCACAATCAGGGTTTGCAGCGTTTTGGGCGCAGAGTGTTTTCCCTGCGTCCATAACGCTGCGTTGTGCAGTAGAAGCACAGTGGCAGGATTTTTAGAAATCCCGTGCCCACTGTGTTTCTTTTCTCCGCAGCATAAACCGACCTGTGGCGCAGCTTCCCGAGCCTCAGCATGTCAATTTATGCTGCGGAGATGAGTGTTCTTTGCAGGTAGAATAAAACTAAAGTCCACAGCAGCCTGAACCCAAATCGTGGGCATGGGCAGCTGCGTTCTCCCGTGGACAACACTCACATTTCTGCAGGAGGCTGACACTGTGTACTAGACGCCGTGTCGCTGGATCATGGCCACATAGCCTAAAGGCTACTTTACACGCTGCGATATCGGTCCCGATATCGCTAGTGTGGGTACCCGCCCCCATCTGTTGTGCGACACGGGCAAATCGCTGCCCGTGCCGCACAACATCGCGCAGACGCATCACACATACTTACCTGCCCGGCGACGTCGCTGTGACCGGCGAACCGCCTCCTTTCTAAGGGGGCGGTCCGTGTGGCGTCACAGTGACGTCACTGAGCGGCCGCCCAATAGAAGCGGAGGGGCGGAGATGAGTGGCCGGAACATCCCGCCCACCTTCTTCCTTCCTCATAGCGGCCGGGAGGCAGGTAAGGAGAGGTTCCTCGTTCCTGCGGCGTCACACATAGCGATGTGTGCTGCCGCAGGAGCGACGAACTGCATCGTTACTGCTGCAGTAACGATAATCGAGAATGGACCCCCATGTCACCGATGAGCGATTTTGCACGTTTTTGCAACGATGCAAAATCGCTCATCGGTGTCACACGCAGCAACATCGCTAATGCGGCCGGATGTGCGTCACCAATTCCGTGACCCTAACGACTCCGCATTAGCGATGTCGCAGCGTGTAAAGCCCCCTTAACAGTGAGAAATTTGTTGCTACAGCAACATTTTTGTGAAGTACCTGTGGATTCAAAATGCTTACTATACTCCTGAATAAAATCCTTGAGGGGTCCAGTTTCCAAAATGAGGTCACTTGTGGGGGGTTTCTGATGTATAGGTACCCAAGGGGCCCTGCTAATGTGACATGGTGCGCGCAATTTACTTCAACTTTTCCAAAATTCAAATGGTGCTCCTTCCATTCCAAGCCCTCCCATTTATCCAAACAAAGGTTTTTGGCCACATGTGGGGTATCCCTGCGCTCACAAGAAATTAGATAACAACCTGTGGGGTACACGTTTTGTTGTTGCCTCTTGAAAAAGTGAAAAATGTGTCGCTAAATCAACATTTTTGTGAAAAAAATGAAAATTTCAATATGGCAACCTAAGCTTATCAAATTCTGTGAAGTATTCGTGGATTCAAAATGCTCAATATACACCTAGATTAAAGCCTTGAGGGGTCTTATTTCCAGAATGGGGTCACTTGTGGGGGACCTCCACTGCTTAGGCACCTCAGGGGCTCTCCTAATGCAACATGGCGTCCGCTATTGATTCCAGCCAATTTTGCAGTCAAACTGCACTCCTTCTCTTCTGAGCCCTGTAGTGTGCCCAAACAGTTGATTTCCACCACATACAAGATATCAACAAACTCAGGAGAAATTGCGCAATAAATTTCATGGTGATTTATTTCCTGTTACCCTTGTGAAAAAAAAAGCTACCTGGTTGAAGTAACAATTTTGTGGTAAAATTTTATTTTTTTATTTTCATGGCTCAACGTTATAAACTTCTGTAAAGCACCTGGAGGTTCAGGGTACTCACCAAACATCAAGATAAATTCCTTGAGGGGCCTAGTTTCCAATATGGGGTCACTTGTGGTGTTGTTTTGCTGTTTACGTACCTTAGGGGTCCTCCAAATGCGACATGGTGCCTGCAATCTTTTTCAGCCAAATTTCCTTTCCAAAATTCAAATATTGCTCCTTCCGTTCCAAGCCCTCCCATTTCTCCAAACAAAGGTTTCAGACCACAAGTGAGGTATCACCGCGCTCATAAAAAAGTGGGTAACAAACGTTGGGGTCAAATTTTTGGAATTACCTCTTGAAAAAGTGAAAAAATTGATGCTAAAGCAACATTTTTGAGAAAAAAATGAAAATTTTCAATGTGACAACGTAACGTTATCAAAATCTGTGAAGTACTTGTGGATCCAAAATGCTCACTATACCCCTAGATAGAAGCCTTAAGGGGTCTAGTTTCCAAAATGGTGTCACTTGTGAGGGGTTTCTGCTGTTTAGGTACCTTAGCGGACATGTAAATGCAACATGGTGCCCGCAATCTATTTCAGCCAAATTTGCTTTCCAAAATTCAAATATTGCTCCTTCTGTTCCGAGCCCTCCCATTTGTCCAAACAAAGGTTTCTGACCACATGTGGGGTATTGGCGCGCTCATAAGAAAGTGGGGAACAAGTTTTGGGGTTCATTTTGTTGTGTTATTTCTTCTAAAAGTGAATAAATTTGGGGTAGAGCAACATTTTAGGTAAAATTTTATTTTTTGCTTTTTTTCATTCCACTTTGCTTTAGTTCCTGTGAAGCACCTGAAGGGTTAATAAACTTCTTGGATGTGGTTTTGAGTACTTTGAGGGGTGCTGTTTTGAGAATGGTGTCACTTTTAGGTATTTTCTGTCACTTAGGCCTCTCAAAGTCACTTCAAATGTGATGTGGTCCCTAAAAAAATGGTTTTGTGAATTTTGTTGAAAAAATGGGAAATTGCAGATGAACTTTGACCCCTTCTAACTTCCTAACCCCAAAACATTTTGTTTCAGAAATTGCGCTAATGTAAAGTAGACATGTGGGAAATGTTATTTATTAACTGTTTTGTGTGACATAACTCTCTGGGTTAAGGGCATAAAAATTAAAAGTTTGAAAATTGCAAAATTTTCAAAATTTTCATCAAATTTCCGATTTTTTCACAAATAAAAGCAAAAAATATCGTTCTAAATTTATAACTATCATGAAGTACAATATGTCACGAAAAAACAATGTCAGAATCACCGGGATCCGTTGAAGCGTTCCAGAGTTATGACCTCATAAAGTGACACTGGTCAGAATTGCAAAAAATGGCCTGGGCATTAAGTACAAATCTGGCTTCGTCCTTAAGGGGTTAATGCAAATTTTCAGCACAGATTCATCAATAGATCTATGTTGTTTATTTTTCAAATTATGCTGATTTTATTGGAGAAAATTATGTTACTAGCCCTGTAAACATTGCAGTCTGACAATACGGTCAATGTATTTTTTGTTAATGATATTTTCGTGACTTGTGATGGTAACTTTCACACCAGCCTAACTGCTTTGTTTGGGGCCTTAATTAGGTAGCTTCATGCAAGCACCTAGCGAATTAACATCTATTGGCCTTGGCTTTTTCAATTGTTATTTTAAAGATGAGCTACAAATTCAGACTGACCAAGCATCTTCCTATTATTGTGGTTTTCTTCGGCGCTCCATTGGGAGACCCAGACGATTGGGTGTATAGCTACTGCCTCCGGAGGCCACACAAAGCATTACACTAAAAAGTGTAAGGCCCCTCCCCTTCTGGCTATACACCCCCAGTGGGATCACTGGCTCACCAGTTTTCTGCTTTGTGCGAAGGAGGTCAGACATCCACGCATAGCTCCACTGTTTAGTCAGCAGTAGCTGCTGACTATATCGGATGGAAGAAAAGAGGGCCCATATAGGGCCCCCAGCATGCTCCCTTCTCACCCCGCTTGTAGTTTGTAAGGTTGAGGTACCTATTGCTGGTACGGCGGCTGGAGCCCACATGCTGTTTTCCTTCCCCATCCCCCTGAGGGGCTCTGAGGAAGTGGGATCTTACCGGCCCCAAAGCCCTGAGGCCGGGCTCCATCCACAGACCCATTGAACCTGCTGGATACGGAGCTGGGTACCGTTCAGGGACATGGCCCTGCGCCATTCAGGTACTCTGTGTCCCCGTACACACAGGCACAGCACACTCCAGACTTGCTGGGTGTGCTAGTGCGCCGGGGACAGTAAAGGGTTACAGTCACTGCAGCCTAGCTGAGTGACTTTATGTATGGGGAACTACCGCGCCGGACGCTCCGGGAGCGGCGGCGCGGCTGGGACTTGTAGTGCGCCGGGGACTTAGCGCCGACCGCGCTTTTACGGCGGCGGCGCTTATAAATCCAGTCCCCGGCTTTTGCGGCCTAGCTCCGCTTCGTTCCCGCCCCCACCCTGTCAATCAGGGTAGGGGAGAGACGCTGTACAATCAGCAGCGCCGAGGGCTGGAGCCTTATTTACATGCTCCAGCCCTCTCACTGGACACTGTGGGACGCCGGTTTCCCGCTCTGACTTGGGGGCACGCCCACGGCCCGCCCCTACTCACACGAGCTGGAGAAGGACGCCGGCAGCCATTCCTGCAGTCCGAGCTGAGAGATCGGACTCTGGGCAACCAGGCACAGGACTAGGGCGACCACACACCCGCTTATAGGCGGGCGGTAAGCGGCACCTGAAGTGCTGACCCCACTAAATACCGCAGTTGTCCATTTGTATTTTTATGCTTACACTGCATAGGTCGCTATTTTTGGCTATATGCCCTCTTAGATGGCGACACATCAGCAGCAGGAAAGCAGGGGTGCTAAGGCACAGGCTTTCTATGCTGCTTGTATTGCATGTACTGAAGTGTTCATGTGTATTTATGCTTGTATGCTATACACTGCACTGTACGGTCGCTAGTCTGGGCTATTTTCGCCTAGAATGACTAGACTACAGCAGCAGAAAAGCAAGGGTGCTGAGGCACAGGTTTTTTCTATGCTGCTTGTATTGCAGGGGTTGCAGTGTTCATTTGTAATTATGCTTGTATGCTATACATTGCACTGTATGGTCGATATTCTGGGCTATATTCCCCTAGATGGCTAGTCTACAGCAGCAGAAAAGCAGGGGTGCCAAGGCACAGGCTTTCTATGCTGCTTGTATTGCATGTGCTGCAGTGTTCATTTGTACTTTATGCTTGTATGCTATACATTGCACTGTACGGTCGCCATTCTTGGCTCTATATCCTAGATGGCTAGTCGGCAGCAGCATATAAGCAACACAGGCTTTCGATGCTGTTTTTACTGCATGTGATACTGTTCCACGGCACTGAACCCCATTGTGTGCAATGCTCCCCTGGAGCACTTGGTCAGCCGGGGTCTCTACTAGACGTGGCCAAAGGAACCACCTGTCAACCCTGTCCAAGGACAGGGATGGAGTTGCAATGGGATAGAGACTTGCAGTCCGGACAGGCCATGGGCAATCTGGATCATTGCTCCCTGGCCACCCTCATTGGGAATAAAATCGGTGCTCCGGGGGGGGTCCCAGGAGGCTCTCTGTATGATGAGGCAGACGTAGCTCATCAGGACTTTGATCCTGACACCGCTCTCAATCCGGATACACCGGATGGTGACGCCATAAGGAATGATCCTATAGCGTCCATCAATGGAATGTTGGATCTTTCTCCCTCAGCTCCCCCAGCGGAGGAGTCAGCTTCACAGCAGGAGAAGTCCCATTTCAGTAGCTCAAACGTATATTGAGTATTTTTCTGGCCACGCTGACTTCAGAGAAGCAGTCCAGGAACACCACGCTTACCAGATAAGCGTTTTCTCCAAACGTATTAAGGATACACGTTATCCTTTTCCCCCTGACGTGGTCAAGCGCGGGACCCAGGGTCCAAAGGTGGATTCTCCAATCTCCAGGCTTGCGGCTAGAGCCATAGTTGCAGTGGAGATGGGACTTCACTTAAAGATGCCAGACAGATGGACTCTGGTTGAAATCTGTCTATGAGGCTATCGGCGGGTCGGTTGCTCCGGCATTTACAGCCGTATGGGCACCCTAAGCTTTTCAGCTGTTCTTGCACAGCTGGTCTTGAGCATATGTACATTTGTGCCGCAGGGGCGTCCGTAACCTCGCAATGTCTGCATTGCGACTTACCCTATTAATGCTGTCCTGGAAGGACAGTCGAGGTTTCGGTCCTTCCCAAGCTCGGGCAGGTCCCAATTGTCCTCGTCCAAAAGAGCTGAAAAGCCTCAGAGGGGCTCAGCTTCCGGGGGCTCAATCACGCCCAAGGAAGGCAGCCGGAGGAACCGCTACCAAGGCGGTCTCCTCATGACTCTCAGCTCTCTCATCTCTCCGCATCCGCGGTTGATGGCAGACTCGCTCGCCTTTGGCGACATTTAGCTACCACAGGTCACAGACCGGTGGGTGAGGGACATTGTGCCCACGTGCACAGGACAGAGTTCTGTTCTCGTCCCCCGACTCGATTCTTCAGAACGTTCCCACCTCCCCACCGAGCCGATGCTCTTCTGCAGGCAGAAGGAGTGGTAATCCCTGTTCCTCTTCAGGAACAAGACACGGTTTTCCTCCAATCTGGTTGTGGCGCCAAAAAAGGATGGCTCTTTCCGTTCCGTTCTGGACCTAAAACTGCTCAACAAGCACGTGGAGGCCAGGCGGTTCCGGATGAAACCCTCCGCTCCGTCATTGCCTCAATGTCTCAAGGATATTTCCTAGCATCAATAGACATCAAAAGATGCTTATCTCCACGTGCCGATTGCTACAGAGCACCAATGTTTTCTACGTTTCGTGATGGGAGACGACCATCTTCAGTTCGTAGCTCTGCCATTCGGTCTGGCGACAGCCCCATGGGTGTTCACCAAGGTCATGGCGGCAGTGGTAGCAGTCTTGCACTCACAGGGACACTCTGTGATCCCTTACTTGGACGATCTACTTGTCAAGGCACCCTCTCAAGAGGCATGCCAACTCAGCCTGAATGTTGCGCTGGAGACTCTCCAGACGTTCGGGTGGATCATCAACTTCCCAACGTCAAACCTGTCACCGACCCAATCACTAACGTATCTTGGCATGGAGTTTCATACCCTCTCAGCGCTAGTGAAGCTTCCGCTGGACAAGCAGCGGTCACTACAGACTGGGGTGCAGACTCTCCGTCAAGGTCAGTCGCACTCCTTAAGACGCCTCATGCACTTCCTCGGGAAGATGGTGGCGGCAATGGAGGCGGTTCCGTTTGCGCAGTTTCATCTGCGTCCTCTTTATTGGGACATTCTCCGCCAATGGGACGGGAAGTCTACATCCCTGAACAGGAAAGTATCCCTTTCACAGACGGCCAAGGACTCTCTGCAATGGTGGCTTCTTCCCACCTCATTATCACAGGGAAGATCCTTCCTACCACCGTCTTGGGCGGTAGTCACGACAGACGCGAGTCTGTCAGGGTGGGGAGCAGTTTTTCTCCACCACAGGGCTCAGGGTACGTGGACTCAGCAGGAGTCCACCCTGCAGATCCATGTTCTGGAAATCAGAGCAGTGTATCTTGCCCTACTAGCCTTCCAGCAGTGGCTGGAAGGAAAGCAGATCCGAATTCAGTCGGACAACTCCACAGCGGTGGCATACATCAATCACCAAGGAGGGACACGCAGTCGGCAAGCCTTCCAGGAAGTCCGGAGGATTCTGATGTGGGTGGAAGCCACGGCCTCCACCGTATCCGCAGTTCACATCCCCGGCGTAGAAAACTGGGAAGCAGACTTCCTCAGCCGCCAGGGCATGGACGCAGGGGGATGGTCCCTTCACCCGGACGTGTTTCAGGAAATCTGTAGCCGCTGGGGAAGGCCGGACGTCGACCTAATGGCGTCCAGGCACAACAACATGGTCCCAACCTTCATAGCACGGTCTCGCGATCACAGAGCTCTGGCGGCAGACGCCTTAGTGCAAGATTGGTCGCAGTTCCGGCTCCCTTATGTGTTTCCACCTCTGGCACTCTTGCCCAGAGTGCTACGCAAGATCAGATCCGACTGCAGCCGCGTCATACTCGTCGCCCCAGACTGGCCAAGGAGGGCGTGGTATCCGGATCTGTGGCATCTCACGGTCGGCCAACCGTGGGCACTACCAGACCGACCAGACTTACTGTCCCAAGGGCCGTTTTTTCCATCGGAATTCTGCGGCCCTGAACCTGACTGTGTGGCCATTGAGTCCTGGATCCTAGGGTCTTCAGGATTATCCCAAGGGGTCGTTGCCACCATGAGACGGGCTAGGAAGCCCACGTCCGCTAAGATCTACCACAGAACGTGGAGGATATTCTTATCCTGGTGCTCTGCTCAGGGAGTGTCTCCCTGGCCTTTTGCATTGCCTACCTTTCTTTCTTTCCTGCAATCTGGGTTAGAAAAAGGTTTGTCGCTCGGCTCCCTTAAAGGGCAAGTCTCGGCGCTATCCGTCTTTTTTCAAAAGCGTCTAGCACGACTTCCTAAGGTGCGCACGTTCCTGCAGGGGGTTTGTCATATTGTACCCCCGTACAAGCGGCCGTTAGATCCATGGGATCTGAACAGGGTACTAGTTGCCCTCCAGAAGCCGCCCTTCGAGCCTCTGAGGGAGGTTTCACTTTCTAGACTATCACAGAAAGTGGCTTTTCTGGTAGCGATCACATCTCTTCGGAGAGTGTCTGAGCTAGCAGCGCTGTCATCCAAGGCTCTTTTCCTGGTCTTCCACCAGGACAAGGTAGTGCTGCGCCCCATTCAGGAGTTTCTCCCGAAGGTGGTATCCTCTTTTTTCATCTTAATCAGGATATCTCTTTGCCTTCTTTTTGTCCTCATGCAGTTCATCGGTATGAGAAGGATTTACATTTGTTAGATCTGGTGAGAGCACTCAGAATCTACATTTCCCGTACGGCGCCCCTGCGCCGCTCCGATGCACTCTTTGTCCTTGTCGCTGGTAAGCGCAAAGGGTCGCAGGCTTCCAAAGCCACCCTGGCTCGATGGATCAAAGAACCAATTCTTGAAGCCTACCGTTCTGCTGGGCTTCCGGTTCCATCAGGGCTGAAGGCCCATTCTACCAGAGCCGTGGGTGCGTCCTGGGCATTGCGACACCAGGCTACGGCTCAACAGGTGTGCCAGGCAGCTACCTGGTCGAGTCTGCACACTTTCACCAAACATTATCAGGTGCATACCTATGCTTCGGCGGACGCCAGCCTAGGTAGAAGAATCCTGCAGGCGGCAGTTGCCTCCCCGTAGGGGAGGGCTGTCTTCGCAGCTCTAACATAAGGTATTTCTTTACCCACCCAGGGACAGCTTTTGGACGTCCCAATCGTCTGGGTCTCCCAATGGAGCGCCGAAGAAGAAGGGAATTTTGTTACTTACCGTAAATTCCTTTTCTTCTAGCTCCTATTGGGAGACCCAGCACCCGCCCTGTTGTCCTTCGGGATTTTTGGGTTTTTTCGGGTACACATGTTGTTCATGTTGAACGGTTTTTCAGTTCGCCGATGTTACTCGGAGTGAATTTGTTTAACCAAGTTATTGGCTTTCCTCCTTCTTGCTTTTGCACTAAAACTGGTGAGCCAGTGATCCCACTGGGGGTGTATAGCCAGAAGGGGAGGGGCCTTACACTTTTTAGTGTAATGCTTTGTGTGGCCTCCGGAGGCAGTAGCTATACACCCAATCGTCTGGGTCTCCCAATAGGAGCTAGAAGAAAAGGAATTTACGGTAAGTAACAAAATTCCCTTCTTTAATTGCAAGATCAATAACCTGTTTAGTCGCAGAAGGTGTATATTTTTGTGGGTTGTTTGTTGATCTATACGAATCTATATGATTTGTGAACTAATCTGTCTGTCTATTTACCATCTGAGCTGTCTTTTAGCTAATCTATATGTCATTTCATCTGCTCACATGTCAATGTTATGTTACTTTTGAAACTTGGGTTATGTAATAACATTGATTAATTGGTCGACTGACTCTAGGGATAAATCCCTCAAATATTCTTACTCTTCTTACGGCAGGTATTTTACATAGGCTCTAGGCAACAGACTTAAAGTTCTAAGAAAGGTGCAATAAGTGACAGCAATCAGTGGGGTTTCCCATCAGATGATAGGTGATCATTAGGTAAACCAGTCCTATTCCTGTGTTAAACAATATTTTAATACATTTTCTTTGGCTTTTTCAGGTGTGGGTTTTTTTTTTGTTTTGTTCAGAACCCCCCCCCCCCCCCAAAAAAAAACTGTAGACTCATAATAAATGTCAGTCTTCCATCGTATTTTTGCAGTCGATGTTTCCGTAGAACCTCAAAAATAAAATCGAAGTATACACTTTTTATATAAAATTGCAAAAAAAAGTGGTGGGCCTCAAGGGTGTATTTGCACTAGCCATTTTTGGCATCTTTTTGCTGTGATACTGTATATACTAATAAAATATAGTGGATTTGCTGACGTGCCACCTTCCTACAAAATAGTACATAATAACTATCATAGCTGGGAAATTAAATTGACGCAAATGTTCTATATATGTGTTTGTCTCCCATTGGAATACAAAGAAATAAATTGAATATGCCGTTATCTGGCACCTTTACGGTCTGTCAATTGCCAATCTACATTCAGCTGTGTACTCCTACATGACATAAGTCACCGGTATTAAAGGGAACCTGTCAGATCCACTAAGCCTGCTTCAGAGACACAGTGACGCTGCCAAGATGAACCGTGTGCATGCTCAAGATCTCCTGTAGCCGGTAATGACGCTCGCTTGTGCACATGAAGGGCGTGGTAACATGGAAAGAGGGACGACTAGTCTGGGGATTCTAATACACCATCAACTAGTCAAGGCCCTAATTAGCATAGGAGAAGCGAAGGTTATAAATCCTTTTTACAAACATTGTTGCCATATGGGCTAATTATGCAGGGAATTTGGCCAAACAGATGTGAATGCCGCTGGGTTGGAGGGCATAGGTGATGTGACAGTTTCCCTTTTAACAATTGTTGCAACAATGGCAAGCTTCTCGAATTTTCTTTTTCTGTCAAAAGGAATGGCTAATGCTGTTTCACTCCTAATCTGTTGTAAGGGTCTAATGTTGTAGGCCATAAACTATGATGGAGGTTCTTCCTTGTCCGACACGGCCACATATTCGAGAAAGGGCAAACCTTGTCTTGATTTAAATCAGACAAAAAACTGTCCAATCCCATTGGCTCAAACATGCTTGACTATTTCTTATTGCGGCAGTGCTCACTCTTGTTTTTCCCCCATATCGGTTTGCGCGGCTGAAGGATACGGTTCTTGAAGCTGTCAATGTGAAAAACAATTTTTATTATTTAATTAAACAATGAAACAATTGATTAAAGGGTTGTCCACTACTTTGACATTGATGACCTATCCTCACGATATGCCATCAATGTCTGATTGGACTGGATCCGACACACCGCACCCGTCTCGATCAGCTTTTATCGGTCCCGGCTGTAGCAGCAGGTGGCAGGAAATACTTAATTCTGGTGCAGCTCTGTCTTCTCATTGTGGCCGGGTACCTCACATCTTCCTTCTATTCTAATAAATAGGCACATATGTGCAGTGCCTGGCTGCTATCAGAAGACGGAGCAGCGATGGATCTGAGTATTTCCGGCGGCAGCTTTATTTGTTTTATACAGTCATTTTTAAAATTTTCACTTCTTTGCACTGTGTGACACCCATTTATATTTATATTTAACTAGCTGTAGTACCCGGACGTTGCCCGGGATAGTAACTGTCTCTGTCTCTCTCCCAGTCTCTGTCTGTGTGTCGCTGTCTGTCTGTCTCTCAGTCTGTCTCTTTCCTTGTCTGTCTGTGTCTCTCTGTCTGACTATTTTTATCTCCGTCTGTATTTGTATCAGTCTATCGGTCTACATCTCTGTTTCTCTGTGTGTGTCTATCTGTCTCTTTCCCGGTCGTGTCTCTTTCCCGGTCGTGTCTCTTTCCCGGTCGTGTCTCTTTCCCGGTCGTGTCTCTTTCCCGGTCGTGTCTCTTTCCCGGTCGTGTCTCTTTTGCCGGTCGTGTCTCTTTGCCGGTCGTGTCTCTTTTGCCGGTCGTGTCTCTTTTGCCGGTCGTGTCTCTTTTGCCGGTCGTGTCTCTTTTGCCGGTCGTGTCTCTTTTGCCGGTCGTGTCTCTTTTGCCGGTCGTGTCTCTTTTGCCGGTCGTGTCTCTTTTGCCGGTCGTGTCTCTTTTGCCGGTCGTGTCTCTTTTGCCGGTCGTGTCTCTTTTGCCGGTCGTGTCTCTTTTGCCGGTCGTGTCTCTTTTGCCGGTCGTGTCTCTTTTGCCGGTCGTGTCTCTTTTGCCGGTCGTGTCTCTTTTGCCGGTCGTGTCTCTTTTGCCGGTCGTGTCTCTTTTGCCGGTCGTGTCTCTTTTGCCGGTCGTGTCTCTTTTGCCGGTCGTGTCTCTTTTGCCGGTCGTGTCTCTTTTGCCGGTCGTGTCTCTTTTGCCGGTCGTGTCTCTTTTGCCGGTCGTGTCTCTTTTGCCGGTCGTGTCTCTTTTGCCGGTCGTGTCTCTTTTGCCGGTCGTGTCTCTTTTGCCGGTCGTGTCTCTTTTGCCGGTCGTGTCTCTTTTGCCGGTCGTGTCTCTTTTGCCGGTCGTGTCTCTTTTGCCGGTCGTGTCTCTTTTGCCGGTCGTGTCTCTTTTGCCGGTCGTGTCTCTTTTGCCGGTCGTGTCTCTTTTGCCGGTCGTGTCTCTTTTGCCGGTCGTGTCTCTTTTGCCGGTCGTGTCTCTTTGCCCGGCTGTCTGTCTGTCTTTCTCTATCCATCTCTCCACCGACGACATATAAGCTCACTCATAAACTTCAACTAACAGTTTATTTTGTTCCTATAGCAACTACTGACAGTTGCTATTAATAACCTATAGCTCCCACCTCCATTCAGTTTAATGGCGGCCGGATTTTAGAGACTAACTGTAAAGCACGGGGTTACATTTTTCTGTCAAAACATAGTCTACGACGCTCCCTGGGTCACATGAGGCGTCTGTGCAAAATTTCGTGATTGTAAATGCGACGGTGCAGATTCCTTTAGCGGACATACATACATACACTCAGCTTTATATATTAGATAAAAGGAATTTATTGATAATAATCTCTACTCAGAATAACTATTTTTGATAAATGTATGACTATAGGTCAATTATAGGTGGTGTAGACATTGATGACCTATCCTAATGATAGACCATCAATGTCAAAGCAGTGGACAACCTCTCTAATAAAAATAAAATCTGTTTCCACATTGACAGCAGCAATAACTGTTTTGCTCCAGCCAAGCAGACTAATCTCAGTTTTGGGCTTTTTTTCCTACTGCTGAATTAATCTGGGATTTCTATCAGCCATAAGGCAGCAGCCATCTGTGTCTTTATGGTAGTCACCCCATAACCTCCAGTTGAACACTATTTTTTTCATTTTTTTTTCTCCTCTATTAGGGTCACACTAGTGTGTGTGATGGTGTGTGCTTTTCCCTTTACAGTATCTCATTTCTACTGTAGCTGCTGAACTATGTGCTACTTTTTGTTTTTGTCTGCAAAAGCCCCTGCATAATTGTAAAGTGCTGCGGAATATGTTGGTGCTATATAATTAAATAAACAATAATAATATATCCTGAACCCTCATGTCAATGGCTCAGTGGGGCCTTACATCTGAAGCCTGGTAAAATGGGATTTAGGTATATGTTCTTGTGAGGCCTTTGACTGAATTGAAGGAAACTGAGTCAGTGTCCTCTGTTAAACACAATTTTCATCTGTAAACACCTATTTTAGGTTAGCTCCACTCATATAGATTTACACAGCTACAAATGATGTCCTACAGCTCACACAGTAACTCCATCTGCATAATTACTATTAATGGCTGCGTGAGCATACAGTGCTGGCCAAAAGTATTGGCACTCCTGCAATTCTGTCAGATAATACTCAGTTTCTTCTTGAAAATGATTGCAATCACACATTCTTTGGTATTATCTTCTTCATTTAATTTGTCTTCAATGGAAAAAAAATAAAAAAAATTGTCATAAAGCCAAATTAGATATAATTCCACACCAAACATAATAAAGGGGGTGGACAAAAGTTACATAGTTACTAAGGTTGAAAAAAGACCTAGGTCCATCTAGTTCAACCTTCCTCCACCAGTTCTACATTTGGTCACTAAGTCATTTATAACCAACAATGTTGTGTGTACTGAGGAAATTATCCAGCCCTTTTTTAAAAGCTGTTATAGTATCAGCCATTACTACCTCTTGTGGTAGGGCATTCCACAGTCTGACCGCTCTAACTGTAAAGAACCCTTTCCTATTTAGCTGTTGGAATCGCTTTTCTTCCACTCGCAGTGAGTGCCCCCTGGTCCTTAGTACTGTCTTTGGAAGAAATAAGTCATGTGCCAGTCCTTTATAGTGACCACACACGTATTTATACATATAAATGAGATCTCCTCTGAGACGTCTTTTTTCTAAGCTAAACATATCTGACTTTTTCAACCTGTCGTCATATGGGATGCCTTTCATTCCTTGTAGTAGTCTAGTTGCCTGCCTTTGAACTGACTCTAACTTCTGAATGTCCTTTTTAAAATGTGGAGCCCAAAACTGGATCCCATACTCCAGATGTGGCCTTGCAAGTGATTTATAGAGGGGTAACAATACGTTGGGATCACGGGATCTAATCTCTCTTTTTATACACCCTAGAATCTTGTTTGCTTTAGCAGCTGCTGCTTGACATTGAGTGCTGCTGCTCAGCTTATTTGTAATGAGAATACCCAAGTCCTTCTCCTGTTCTGTAGTCCCGAGTTTACTTCCATTTAATGTATACACAGTTATAGGATTACTCCATCCTAGGTGCATTACTTTACATTTATCAACATTAAATCTCATTTGCCAAGTATCTGCCCATTCTGACATCTTATCCAGATCTTTTTGTAATATTGTACTATCAAGGTCAGTTTTTAATATCCTACATAGTTTGGTGTCATCAGCAAAGACTGACACTTTACTATCAATCCCATTCACAAGGTCATTAATAAAGAGATAAAAAGAATCGGTCCTTGCACAGATCCCTGCGGCACCCCACTGCTGACTATAGCCCATTTAGAGAATGTACCATTTATGACTACTTTGTTTCCTATCTTTTAGCCAATTCCTTACCCAGTTGCATATAGTTTTCCCTAGTCCTTGCTTCTGGAGCTTTAATATAAGCCTATTATGTGGTACAGTATCAAATGCCTTTGCAAAGTCCAAATAAATCGCATCAGTTGCATTACCAATATCCAGGTTTGCACTTACCCCCTCATAGATCCACAACAGGTTGGTTAGACACGACTTATCTTTCATGAATCCATGCTGTCTGTCAGTTATTATATTATTTTCTGCAACATATTTTTGCATGTCATCCCTTAAAATGCCCTCAAAAACTTTTGCATACTACTGATGTCAGGCTTACTGGACTGTAGTGGCCTGGATCTACCCTCTTACCTTTCTTAAATATCGGTACCACATCAGCAATCCTCCAATCCTGAGGCATCAACCCTGTTACAAGCGAGTCTAAAAAGATAAGATACAGCGGTCTGTCAATTACGGAGCTCAATTCCCTCAATATTCGTGGATGAATATTATCTGGGCTGGGGGATTTGTCAATGTTTAATTTACTCAGACGCAGGCGTACTTCTTCTTGTATTAAATTAAGTATATGAGGTGGTGGACTTTGATTTTTCACTTGTTGAATGATCCCTGGTACAGTCAGTTCCTTGGTGAACACAGATGAGAAATGCCTATTTAATATCTGTCTTTTGTTTGTCCTCTATAACTAACTTGTTATATTTTAAGGGGCCAATACTATCCTTTGTTTTCCTTTTGGCATTAATGTATTTATAAAAGATTTGGGATTTATTTTAATGTCATTGGCGATTTTTGTTTCAGTAGCTAGTTTTGCTTGTTTGATTTCTTTTTTGCATTTCCTATTGATATCTTTATACTCCTGAAATGCTATTTCTGTATTCTCAGCCTTAAAGATTTTAAACACCCTTTGTTTTTGTTTTATTATACTTTGTACAGTCTTATTTATCCACTAGAAGGTGGCCCGATTCTACGCATCGGGTATTCTAGAATTTACGTATTGTGTAGTTAATGTATGATTTTTGTTATATATAGATGTTGTTGTGTGTAGTTACCAAGTGTTTGTGTAGGGCGCTCGCTGTACATGTTCTGGGTGTGGCGGGGGGTGAGAGCGGTGTTGTTTGTGTGTGTGTGTTGCGCGGTTTGTGTGGGTGTGGGGTGCGTGTGTGTGTTTTGGGGGAGGTATGTTTTGTGCAATGTATGTGTGTTGCGCGGTATGTGCGTATATTTTGTGTATGCTGCGGTGTTTGTGTGTTGGGTGTTGTGTGTGTGTGCGGCGTTGTCTGTGTTTGTGGGTGTCTGTGTAGGGCGGTGTTTGTGGTTCCCAGTGTGTGTGTGGTGTGTTGTGCGGTGCGCGTGTGGCGGTGTGTGTGTTTTGGGGGGAGGTGTGCACCCCCATCGTGCTCCATCCTCTATGCTGCTCACCCCCCATCGTGCTCCATCTTCCATGCTGCGCACCCCCCATCGTGCTCCATCTTCCATGCTGCGCACCCCCCATCGTGCTCCATACCCCATGCTGCGCACCCCCCATCGTGCTCCATACCCCATGCTGCGCACCCCCCATCGTGCTCCATCCCCCATGCTGCGCACCCCCATCATGCTCCATTCCCCATGCTGCGCACCCCCCATCGTGCTCCATCCCCCATGCTGCGCACCCCCCATCGTGCTCCATCCTCCATGCTGCGCACTCCCCATCGTGCTCCATCCTCCATGCTGCGCACCCCCCATCGTGCTCCATCCCCCTTGCTGCGCACCCCCCATCGTGCTCCATCGCCCATGCTGCACTCTCCCCATCGTGCTCCATCCCCCATGCTGCGCACTCCCCATCGTGCTCCATCCCCCATGCTGCGCACCCCCCATCGTGCTCCATCCCCCATGCTGCGCACCCCCCATCGTGCCCCATCCCCCATGCTGCGCACCCCCATCGTGCTCCATCCCCCATGCTGCGCACTCCCCATCGTGCTCTATCCCCCATGCTGTGCACTCCCCATCGTGCTCCATCCTCCATTCTGCGCACTCCCCATCGTGCTCCATTCCCCATGCTGCGCACCCCCATCATGCTCCATCCCCCATGCTGCGCACCCCCCATCGTGCTCCATCCCCCATGCGCACCCCCCATCGTGCTCCATCCCCCATGCTGCGCACCCCCCATCGTGCTCCATCCCCCTTGCTGCGCACCCCCCATCGTGCTCCATCCCCCATGCTGCACTCTCCCCATCGTGCTCCATCCCCAATGCTGCGCACTCCCCATCGTGCTACATCCCCCATGCTGTGCACCCCCCATCGTACTCCATCCCCCATGCTGCGCACCCCCATCGTGCTCCATCCCCCATGCTGCGCACTCCCCATCATGCTCTATCCCCCATGCTGTGCACTCCCCATCGTGCTCCATCCTCCATTCTGCGCACTCCCCATCGTGCTCCATTCCCCATGCTGCGCACCCCCATCATGCTCCATCCCCCATGCGCACCCCCTATCGTGCTCCATCCCCCATGCTGCGCACCCCCCATCGTGCTCCATCCCCCATGCTGTGCACTCCCCATCGTGCTCCATCCCCCATGCTGCGCACCCCCCATCGTGCTCCATCCCCCATGCTGCGCACTCCCCATCGTGCTCCATCCCCCATGCTGCGCACTCCCCATCGTGCTCCATCCCCCATGCTATAATAGTTCTCCTCTTATACTCAGAGAGGAGTATAATAGGAGGACTATAATAGGAGGAGTAGTCCTGGGGGGAGAGGAGTATAATGCCGGCTCCCTGCACATGTGTACCGGGAGCCGGTGTATGCTGGTAACTGATACACATCGGGTAACTAAGGGACCTTAGTTACCCGATGTGTATAATGCTTACCAGCGTTCACCGGCTCCGTCACGATCCCAGCATCGCAAGGGTATGCCTGGCGCTGCTGGGATCGTGACGGAGCCGGTGTACACTGGTAACTATGATACACATCGGGTAACTAAGGGACCTTAGTTACCCAATGTGTATAATAGTTACCAGCGTTCACCGGCTCCGTCACGATCCCAGCATCGCAAGGTTGTGTCTGGCGATGCGTGTGGAGGGCCGGGGCGAGCGGTCAATCCATGCGGAGGGCGGGGCCAGGCCAAGGCGAGCGACCAATCCGTGGGGGGGCGGGGCCAGGCCGAGCCCAGCGGCGACCAATCCGTGGGGGGGGCGGGGCCAGGCCGAGCCCAGCGGCCAATCAGATGGTTGTCACTGTAATGACACTCACCGTGACACAATTTTGGAGACAGACAGACAGACACAGACAGACAGACAGACAGACAGAATAAGGCAATTATATATATAGATAGTGGTTTCTTTTTATTCCGGGACATTTTATTACCAGAGGGTTTACGTTTTTTACAGGACTCTAGCAGTATATTTTTAGACTTTCCCTATTTATGTTCAGTATCCCCAGTTACCATGACTTTGTCCCAATCTACACATTTAAGCTCTTCCCTTAATTTGTTGAAATCAGCTTTCCTAAAATTCCAGGTTTTAGCATTTCCCCTTTGAAATGCTCTATTGAATATTACATTGAAGCTTACCATATTATGATCGCTGGTGCCCAAGTGCTCTTGGACCTGTAGATCTGAAATTGTATCCAGTCTATTTGACAGGACCAGATCTAGCAAATTATCTCCCCTCGTCGGTTCATCTACCATCTGAGAGAGGAAATGGTCTTGAATGGTAGATAAGAATTTACAGCTTTTAGCACAACCAGAAGATTCTATGTTCCACTGTATGTCTGGATAGTTGAAATCCCCCATAATAAGAACCCGATTATTATTCTTATTAGCTGCCTTTTCAATTTGTTCCAGCATTTCACCCTCTATTTGTTCAGGTATGTTAGGAGGCTTATAGCAAACTCCAAGTAACATTTTTCCATTATTCCCCTCCCCATGTACATTAACGCATACTGACTCTACATTGTTGCAGTTCCCCCGAATGTCATCATTCAACACAGGTTTTAGGTTAGATTTGATAAATATACACACCCCACCACCCACCTTTTTTGTCTTTCCTGTCCCTCCCAAATGTACTATAACCCCATATGTTTGTCACCCAGTCATGGCTTTGATCCAGCCAGGTTTCCGTAATGCCCACCACATCATAATTCATGGTTGACATAAGAGTCTCCAATTCATTAATTTTGTTTGCAAGACTTCTTGCATTTGGTGGTAGACATTTAATCCTATTAACACCTTTATTACTCCTAGCCTCCCTACGTTCCTTGCATGTCCCGTCCCCCCTAATCCTTCATTGACCCCTACCGTCTCACTGTCTCTATCTGCTCTATCTATCCCCTTTTTTGCTCCACTACCCTCTCTCCCCCCAGATCCTAGTTTAAAAGCTCCTCCATCCGTCTGACCATTTTCTCCCCCAGCACAGCTGCACCTTCCCCATTTGAGGTGCAGCCCGTCCCTACTGTAGAGCCTGTAGCCGACTGAGAAGTCAGCCCAGTTCTCCATGAACCTGAATCCTTCCTTCCTGCACCAATTTCTAAGCCATGTATTTATCTCCCTAAGCTCCCGCTGACTTTCTAGTGACGCTCGTGGCACCGGTAGAATTTCTGAAAACACCACCTTGGAGGTCCTGGACTTCAGCTTCTCTCCTAGTTCCCTGTAATCATTTTTAAGGACCTTCCACCTGCCTTTAGCTTTGTCATTAGTACCAATGTGCACCATGACCGCTGGGTTTTCCCCAGTCCCACCCAGCAATCTGTCTATCTGATCCGCAATATGCCGAACCCGAGCACCCGGCAGACAACACACTGTTCGGCATTCACGGTCTCGGCGACAGATGACCCTGTCTGTCCGCCTAATTATAGAGTCCCCTACCACCAACATCTGTCTGGGCTTTGCTGCACTCCTATTTCCCTCCTTCCTACAGCAGTTGTTTTCCTGGTTGCTAGGAGCAAAGTATTGGCACTGTTTGAAAAATCATGTGATGCTTCTCTAATTTGTGTAATTAACAGCACCTGTAAATTACCTGTGGCACCTAACAGGTGTTGGCAATAACTAAATCACACTTGCAGCCAGTTGACATGGATTAAAGTTGACTCAACCTCTATCCTGTGTCCTTGTGTGTACCACATTGAGCATGGAGAAAAGAAAGAAGACCAAAGAACAATCTGAGGACTTGAGAATCCAAATTGTGAGGAAGCATGAGCAATCTCAAGGCTACAAGTCCATCTCCAAAGACCTCAAAGTGCCTGTGTCTATGGTGCGCAGTGTCATCAAGACGTTTAAAGCCTATGGCACTGTGGCTAACCTCCCTAGATGTGGAAGGAAAAGAAAAATTGACGAGAGATTTCAACGCAAGATTGTGCGTATGGTGGATAAAGAACCTCGACTAACATCCAAACAAGTTCAAGCTGCCCTGCAGTCTGAGGGTACAATAGTGTCAACCTGTACTATCTGTCGGCATCTGAATGAAAAGGGACTGTATGGTAGGATACCCAGGAAGACCCCACTTCTTACCCCGAGACACAAAAAAGCCAGGCTGGAGTTAGCCAAAACTTACCTGAGAAAGCCTAAAACGTTTTGGAAGAATGTTCTCTGGTCAGATGAGACAAAAGTAGAGCTTTTTGGGAAAAGCCATCAACATAGAGTTTACAGAAAAAAAGAGAGGTATTCAAAGAAAAGAACACTGTCCCTACAGTCAAACATGGCAGAGGTTACCTGATGTATTGGGGTTGCTTTGCTGCCTCTGTCACTGGACTGCTTGACCGTGTGCATGGCATTATGAAGTCTGAAGACTACCAACAACTTTTGCAGCATAATGTAGGGCCCAGTGTGAGAAACCTGGGTCTTCCTCAGAGGTCATGGATCTTCCAGCAGGACAATGACCCAAAACACACTTCAAAAAGCACTAGAAAATGGTTTGATAGAAAGCACTGGAGACTACTAAAGTGGCCAGCAATAAGTCCAGACCTGAATCCCATAGAACACCTGTGGAGAGATCTCAAAATGGCAGTTTGGAGAAGGCACCTTTCAAATCTCAGGGACCTGGAGCAGTTTGCCAACGAAAAATGGTCTAAAATTCCTGCAGAGCATTGTAAGAAACTCATTGATGGTTCCCGAAAGTGGTTTTTCACAGATATTTTGGCTAAAGGTTGTGCAACCAAGTATTAGGGTAAGGGTGCCAATACTTTTGTCTGGCCCATTTTTGGAGTATTGTGTGAAATGATCAATGATTTGATTTTTGTTTCATTCTCTTTTTGTTTTTTCATTGCAAGCAAAATAAATGAAGATCATAATACCAAAGAATTTGTGATTTGCAATAATTTTCAAGAAGAAACTGAGTATTCTCTGACAGAATTACAGGGGTGCCAATACTTTTTGCCAGCACTGTATATGTTCCCGAATCGCATTTTCCAGGGCATCAGACATAAGCCCCAACCATAGGCTAAAATGCTGAAAATTAAAGCAGAAAAAGCAGTTTTGACTTATTGCAGTTTTATGATGATATTTTTGATAAGCATTAAGAGTAATTCCTTTAAAGCAATCCAAGTAGAGGACATCCTGTTTTTAGATGGCTCCCAAGTCTACAGTACACATTCTGGTGAGTTTCTCAGGTGTGCAACAGATGGCTGTAAAAGAAATCTAATGCTAATCTGAAGGAGAAAGCCATTCTTAAGAATATATGGACAGGTGTTTTAAGCAAAAAAAACTGTCCCCAGGTTCTATAAAAAAGGATATGAAATGCTGCGCTAAGAACTGTCGGAAGTACGAATAGAGAAACAGTATAAATGCGTCTTTATTTTCTTTAAGACCATCTGTGGATCGAAATTGTACAGAATTACACTTACTCTTAATCTTTTTTTTTTTTTCTCTTAATTATAAACTTTTAAAATTCCAAGATCCATTTTGTGATGCCCGATAGCAGTAATATAATTTTGGGTACAAATGCTTTCTGTATAGATAGCAATAGTGCTGTACAATTTAAGCATGCTTTCAGTAAATATACAATCACTAATTTATAGGTTTCATTTTATTTTTAAAATACCTTTTTGATCCACTACAGAAAATATATTTCCCCTCTTCCCACTCCTCAGAACCTGATAAAGAGCGTGTGCACCAACATTCTATTTCCACAGCGGACTTTTAGGATCCACATTCTCAAGATTGCTGGCTGTCTTGGTGATTGTAATTTTATCACTTGTCCAGTCGATTAGTTGACAAATTAGTTATCCCACTAAATTTTTTTTTTTTTTTTAAGACCTCATACAGATGTCCGTTTTTCACTTCTGGGTTCTAGAAGTGTGTTTTTCAGATAGAACGCTTTTATCTTTATAATCTATGGTGCTGGTCACGTGTCTGTTTTTTCATAGAGAAGCTGTCCGCAAAAAATCTGAGACATGTCCATATTTGATCCAAGTCATGGATCAAGATTTACCCATACAAGTCCTCCTGTCAAAATAGCTGATGGCATGCATTGTCAACCAAGTGCTGTCTCTTTTTAACGTTATAGTAGATAGAAGCATTGCAATTTTCTACATTTTTCTAAACGAAAAAATCACTGATGAAACACACTGTAAGGCCAATGTCACACTTGCAATTGCCTCGCGTGTATCTTGCGCGAGTTTCGTGGTGCATCACCCAGCACGGACTCTCACACTCCTCACATTAGCGGGTCGGCTGCATAGAGATTTATGCAACCAACTCACTCCTGTGAGCAGAGTGTGAGTCCATGACGGGTGATGCACCGCGAAACTCTCGCAAGATACACGCGAGGCAATCAAAAGTGTGACACCGGCCTAAGAACTGAAACGCGGACCAAACACCGCTGAAAACCTGATCCAAAAAAAAAAAAAAAAAGTCCTAGCTGCTTTTTGTTATGGAGCTGTAGGCACTCCCATGAGCCTCTGTACATTTATATACTATGAAAGCCTTTTCATTGGCTGTATGGCAGTAAAGCTCCGAAATACAACTTATGATGGAGCCTCCATTTTGCTTTTCTGTCCAATTTTTATACTGAATCCAACAAAAACCTGTACATATGATATTGTGGGTTTATGGCATGGGAGGCATCAATCGATACAAAACTGCTTTTAAAAGTCTATTCCACATGTAGTAGACATTTGTGCCGAGTTTTAGGATTTCTGCAGATTGTTTACTCAACTACATGATTATTATTTTGATGAATTGTGACTATTTTTTGCCTCAAGTTTCACACTTTGCAATAGATTTTTCACAAAACACTGTTACGTTGTCACCTTGCTTAGTTTAAGGAAGAAGATATTGCCATAATGTCTCAAAATGATTGTTTTGTTTTTGGTTTGCTTTTTTTTAGCCTCCATTGTCGACTGGTAACTTCCCTTGCTTTGCATCATCAGTATCTCATCCAGTTGGCCATTCTGTAACATCTAGGCATTATTCCAACAGTGTTACACCCGCTTTACGAACAAGTGTACCAGCCCGTAGTGGTTCTAGGCATGGCCCTCAGGCAGGATCTCTTTTATATCACTTTTAACACTTGGGTTTTGTTATTATGCACCTGTATTTTGGTGATTACGGGAGCACTTAATAAAAACAAACATTTTTAGTTGTAATGTTAGTAATCTCTTCTCACTTTATGAGCACCAGAAAAGTATAAATGTCATTGCACTCTATTATTTTATAGTAGGATAACTTTTCTTAAAGCATTTCACTTTATTTCCCTACTATAGGTGAGATTCAGTTTAAATTTCCCTTCTGATTGCAGTCCCACTCCTGAGCCTCGGCATGTACCTTCTACATCCACTCCTATTTTACCTCCTACCTCATGGTATGTTTGTATTGACAGTTATTTTTTGCCTGCTTTTTCCACATTTTTAAGTATACTTCTCCACTTTTATTAAAAACTGTGCTTTGTGAACCTTACATAAGCTTCATATACACTTTATATATTTTAATGGACTGCTTTTTTGATCTTAGTGATCCAGCTGGTTTAGATATGAAATACCTTAAAAGAAATGCCAGTATCCCTGTCAAAGTACCAAAGAATATAAATGGTGCAAGCTCAGGTGAGTTGAAATCGAAATTAATTTCACTTATTTCATGAAAAAAATAGATAAAGCATATTTGCTACCGTCATGGTCGTAAGTCAGAATCTCAGATGTTTTGCATTGGTACAGGAAATGTAAGCCAGAAAAAAAAAATCAAAGCAGTAAAACATAGTATGCAACCTCAAAATGGTACCAATGAAAGCTATCGCTTGGCACGCAATAGAGAAGTCCTCATATTTTTCTTTCTATGAAGTATACAATAGAAAAAAAAAGCTGGATCTTGGAAAATGGCATAAGAAATTTTATTTTTCTCTTTTCTTATGAAGTACAATATTTCTATGCCACTTACATGGTAAAAAAAACAAAGTTACACATTTAGTATTGCATTAATTGTACTGACGGTGTTTGCCAGGTCATTTTCAATACATGATTGGCATAAAAATAAATCCCAAAAAACAATAACAGAATTGTTTTTGTTTGTTTTTTTTCTTTCCTCCTTCCCTATGTACCACTTTTTTGTTTTTACCCCCCCCGTTTCACAATACATTATACTGTAAAATGGAAATACAGTGGAACCTTGGATTACGAGCATAATTGGTTCCAGGAGTGTGCTCTTAAACCAAGTTACTCTTATATCAAAGCAAAGCTTCCCATAGGAAATAATTGAAACGCAGACAATTTGTTCCACAACCCAAAAATATTTACTGTATATGTACAAATTTCTTACAGTAATACAGACTAATGTATCGCATTCATATGAAAATATTACAATACACTACAATACAAAATACTGTGCAGTACAGTAAAAAACATATAAAGCAAATTAAACTGCATTTTAGCTTATAATAAAATTGTTGGGGTGCGAGGTACAGTATAAGCAATGTGCTGCACTGGTTAGCAGAAAAAGTACAATATTATATCCACAAATGCAAATTAATAGACATGCTATATAGTATATACTGTATTTTACTGTACTGTAAAATGGCATACTGTATACAGTACATATGTACAGAAAGTTACATCCAGAGCGGGTCAGAGCGCGGTGAAAGGACAGAACCGGAAGTGTGCACAAGAAGTATTTGCTCTTCTTGCAAATCATTGCTCTTAAACCAAGTTACAAATTTGTAAAAAGCTTTGCTTGTCTTGCAAAACGGTCTCAAACCAAGTTACTCTTAATCCAAGGTTCCACTGTATAAGCCCTCTTGTGGCTGTATCAACAGAGAAAGGGTACGGTTCCACTTGCGTATGACTCGCGCATCGGTATCACCTGGCATGGGTGAACACTCTCCTGATAGGAGTGGGTCAGCTGTAAGTGCTTCCATGCAGCTGAGGCGCTCGTGTCCGGAGAGCATCAGGCCGTGCCGGGTGATACCGATGCGAGACTCACACGTGTCATATGCAGTTGAATCTTACCCAAATAAAAAGTTCTGATTCTTTGAAAGGAGGAAAGCATGACAGCAAAAACAAAAATTGCCAATATCCTTAACAATATTAGGGCTTGTGCAGCGGCACAAGAAATCTGTATAGAGCCACTATTTTCCTGAGCGAGGCTAGAGGGAGATCAAATCTTTTCAGATCGTTGGTGGAGTTGGTTTTTTACAAATCTCCGATTTGTGTGTGAATATACAGATTTGATTTATTTATTTATTTGTTTTCAGGAGCACCAAAGCCAACTTTAACAAAATCTGGAAGTTCTCCGATACTGTCTGCTTATTTCCCTGGACAACAATCCAGACTTCCTGCCTCTTAAAACGCAACCGAATCAAGACCATTTACTGCAGCTAACTGAACACTGGTTTGGGTAGATATGCAGCTAAATGAAACTGCCATAGGGACCATAATGCTGTATCCAAACCAAATATTGCTATTTTTTTTTTTTTAATCTGTATAGTGCCTTGTATAGGAACGTTTTTCAACCATGTATCCAAAATAAATGAAAGCTAGAAGCCTTTAAAAAAACATAGAGCTGAATGTACCGTAACTATATATATATATATTTGGTGCTAATGTATGCAGGATCTGTAAGTGTGTGCGCATTAGGGGTGTAAGTGTATTTTGTCTTTTTACACAAATTGTGTAGCTACTCCGCAAGCACATTTTAAGCGGACTTGTTGTGGTTAATATATGCAAGAAGGATGTTGAATTATTGCCATTATCCTGCATTTACTGCATATTTACCTGTAATTCTAAAGGATCTATGATTATTTCAGTGATGGAGTACTCAGTCATAACATATTTCTCAAGTGCTAAATAGAGTGCAAGTAAGTGAATGGATCTGTTGGCACGTAACTGCATCAATTAGGCATGCATCTTTGCTGTATTTTTTAGATAGAAAATGCATTAGCTGGCCTCTTTACTTCCTCCTATTTTGCCCAGCCACTTTGTGATTTCTATTTCCCAGATATTTTTATAAAAAAAACACTCAAATTTCCTTATTGTCAGTATTAATGTTCACAATAAACTGATGGGCAAGTACAGCTCAAATGGCTTTTCCATATATATATGATCTTTTATACTGGTGACCGGATCTTTTTCTATCTGTAATGAACAGTTTGCTTTGACTTTACTGCTGTTCCATTTTTGTTTTTTTTTTCTTTCGTTATTTTCTGATACAGTTTAATAATCCATATTTTGATGTTTACATCATGACTTGTGAGTTAAACATTTCACTATATAAAACCACTATTCCATTGTTAAACATGTATTTAATGTCTGTAAAATAATAAAGTATTTATATTTTGATTATGAATTTCCACTGCTGTTTGAAATTGATTTTTCATTTCCATTTTATAAAATGGTTTTAAAGAGAATGATGTGCTGTTATACTGATTTAATACATACATTCCCCCAAGGAATCCACAGCCTGTTTTGATGCAAATGATCATTAGAAGTTTTGTCTCCATGCATCGGGGAAGGACTGTAGGTAGGGTCTTTTGCTCTAGCACTGCCCCTCTGCTGCCTGTGGTGTTTTTATCCTTCTCGCTATGGGTGAGGCTTGAGAAGATTGATTTTGTGGCAGTCTTCAGGAAAATTGTACCGATGCTTTTGCATATGCACATTTACATCCCAGCTGAATAATGAGCCGAGAACTCAATCTGTGCATGTACCGGCGCCATTTAACTGAATGTCATTCTGTGCCTGTGCAGATTGTTATTTTAAGATGGCAACTCATCGTGTTTAAAATATAGTTGTCACGCTGTACAAAGGCTAGTAAGACTTAGTACAGCGTATTCCCCACTAGGTGGCAGCAGAGTAGTGAAGGAGAGACAAAGAAACACTGTAACAGAAAGGCAGCTGAAGTACAGCATAGTGACTTCAGCAGGCAGTTAAAAGGCGGCAATAGAGTAGTCAAACAGTCAGGGTCTAGCCAAGAAAGTCGAGTCACTGCAAAGGGTGGATCAATATCAAATCAGAAAATTAGAACAGAGTCAGAAGCCAGGAGATCAGGCATGCAGAGGGAAACACAAACAGACAGGAGAGGGAAGACTGGGACAGGCAGACGAACGGGGAAGGGTACAAGTCAGAACAATAGTAGCAGGGATGCAGGATAGATCGGGAACACTCACCAGAGCCAATATACATGCTGCAAGGCAGAAATATCACTGACACTGAACCATAGGGATCCAGAACGAGGCAAGAGAAGATAACCCCTTACATGACCAGGCCAGAGCTGGGTGTAACCAGCAACAGGGAAAAGCCGACCTGGATCATGACAATAGTCTTACCTGCAGAGTCATTTTAGAGAACACTGAGCTAATCAAACTGATACATGGGTGCATGGCATGACTAAGCATGCTGTAGGATATGTGTAAAATCTCTTCTGCTGATTATCCATTATTAGTCTGCTTGACCATCATAGCTCACTTAAATTGGGTATCAACTGATAATTAGCTGTGTCCTACACGTCACTGCAGTACTCCTCCCTCAGGGTATGTGCGCACGTTGCTTTTTACCTGCTTTTTTGCTGCTTTTTCTTCTGCGCTGTTTAATGCCAAAATGGATGTGTTCTTCTATTCAAGCAAAGTCTATGGGAATTTGGGTTTCTTGTTCACACTATGTTGTTCAAAATGCTGCCTTTTTGTGGCAGAACTTTGGTCAAAAACTCAGCTTTTCAAAGAAGCAACATGTCAATTGTTTTTGCCATTTGGGTTTTGCACTGCAAAGCTGAGTTTTTGACCAAAGTTCTGCAACAAAAAGGCAGCATTTTGAACAACATAGTGTGAACAAGAAACCCAAATTCCCATAGACTTTGCTTGAATAGAAGAACACATCCATTTTGGCATTAAACAGCGCAGAAGAAAAAGCAGCAAAAAAGCAGGTAAAAAGCAACGTGCGCACATACCCTCATTGTCATGTCTAAAAAAGGGAACAAAAAGCAGCTTCAGAGGAGATTTGAGCTGTCCATATAGGAGGAAATTCTTGACCGCATGGTGTGTGGTAAGCAGACTGACTTAGGAGCTAGAATTCAAAGGTTTTCCAATGCCTCATGCAACAGACAGTGCTTACTCTACAAGGATCATCTATTAGGTTTGCAGAGGATATGCGTTTAACGCTGCCGTTCAAGCTTTAGATGAGAAGCAGTACGTGAATGCTGAACAGCAGACTCCTTCACCACAATGACCAAGAGAGCACATGCTACAGATTCTGCACCTCTATAGAGCCTACTCTTAAGGACATCATGTCAGCTATATCAAAGTATGGTATGGGCCTCAATACAATTGCTGTGCAAACTGGAAGTGTGTGAGACGATCACTCTATAATAGGACATTATATACAGGAAGTGCTGGAGCTTCAATGAACCACTGCTGTTGAAAGCAGAGCATCCACTATAGAGGATACTTATGAAAGCTGGGAAGGACTTTAAAAAAACAAAAAAAACAACTGTACAAGAGTTTACTGCGTGTTGGTCTAAGACAGATGATCTGGAGAATTGACTCCTAAAGAACCACAATAGAATAATATGAATTTCAGAAATAAGATGCTTTAAACTACTTAATTGTGATAGAGCCCGCAGTGTTCTTACCAGGCCTTTACCTCCAGCGTGTCTTCCACAAACAAGATGGGGAAAAAGTATTTCACTCTAAAAGCCCTGTCACACACAGAGATAAATCTGCGGCAGATCTGTGTTTGCAGTGAAATTGTGGACAATCAATGCCAGGTTTGTGGCTGTGTACAAATGGAACAATACAGTTAGGTCCAGAAATATTTGGACAGTGACACAAGTTTTGTTATTTTAGCGGTTTACAAAAACATGTTCTGAAATACAATTATATATATAATATGGGCTGAAAGTGCACACTCCCAGCTGCAATATGAGAGTTTTCACATCCAAATCGGAGAAAGGGTTTAGGAATCATAGCTCTGTAATGCATAGCCTCCTCTTTTTCAAGGCACCAAAAGTAATTGGACAAGGGACTCTAAGGGCTGCAATTAACTCTGAAGGCGTCTCCCTCGTTAACCTGTAATCAATGAAGTAGTAAAAAGGTCTGGGGTTGATTACAGGTGTGTGGTTTTGCATTTGGAAGTTTTTGCTGTGACCAGACAACATGCGGTCTAAGGAACTCTCAATTGAGGTGAAGCAGAACATCCTGAGGCTGAAAAAAAAGAAAAAATCCATCAGAGAGATGGCAGACATGCTTGGAGTAGCAAAATCAACAGTCGGGTACATTCTGAGAAAAAAAGGAATTGACTGGTGAGCTTGGGAACTGAAAAAGGCCTGGGCGTCCACGGATGACAACAGTGGTGGATGATCGCCGCATACTTTCTTTGGTGAAGAACCCGTTCACAACATCAACTGAAGTCCAGAACACTCTCAGTGAAGTAGGTGTATCTGTCTCTAAGTCAACAGTAAAGAGAAGACTCCATGAAAGTAAATACAAAGGGTTCACATCTAGATGCAAACCATTCATCAATTCCAAAAATAGACAGGCCAGAGTTAAATTTGCTGAAAGACACCTCATGAAGCCAGCTCAGTTCTGGAAAAGTATTCTATGGACAGATGAGACAAAGATCAACCTGTACCAGAATGATGGGAAGAAAAAAGTTTGGAGAAGAAAGGGAACGGCACATGATCCAAGGCACACCACATCCTCTGTAAAACATGGTGGAGGCAACGTGATGGCATGGGCATGCATGGCTTTCAATGGCACTGGGTCACTTGTGTTTATTGATGACATAACAGCAGACAAGAGTAGCCGGATGAATTCTGAAGTGTACCGGGATATACTTTCAGCCCAGATTCAGCCAAATGCCGCAAAGTTGATCGGACGGCGCTTCATAGTACAGATGGACAATGACCCCAAGCATACAGCCAAAGCTACCCAGGAGTTCATGAGTGCAAAAAAGTGGAACATTCTGCAATGGCCAAGTCAATCACCAGATCTTAACCCAATTGAGCATGCATTTCACTTGCTCAAATCCAGACTTAAGACGGAAAGACCCACAAACAAGCAAGACCTGAAGGCTGCGGCTGTAAAGGCCTGGCAAAGCATTAAGAAGGAGTAAACCCAGCGTTTGGTGATGTCCATGGTTTCCAGACTTAAGGCAGTGATTGCCTCCAAAGGATTCGCAACAAAATATTGAAAATAAAAATATTTTGTTTGGGTTTGGTTTATTTGTCCAATTACTTTTGACCTCCTAAAATGTGGAGTGTTTGTAAAGAAATGTGTACAATTCCTACAATTTCTATCAGATTTTTTTGTTCAAACCTTCAAATTAAACTTTACAATCTGCACTTGAATTATGTTGTAGAGATTTCATTTCAAATCCAATGTGGGGGCATGCAGACCCCAACTTGCGAAAATTGTGTCACTGTCCAAATATTTCTGGACCTAACTGTATGTCCATGATTTCACTGCAACCACAGATCTGCCAAAGATTTCTGTGTGTGTGACGGGGGAGAGAGATACTGTATATAGATATATATAGATATAGATATATATATACATATATAGATAGAGAGATATAGATATAGATATAGATATAGATATATATAGATAGATATATATATAGATAGATAGATAGAGATATATAGATATATAGATATAGATATATATTTATAGATATAGATATATATTTATAGATATAGATAGATATATTTGCCTTATTCTTTCTGTCTTCCTCCAAAATGACGTCATTACAGTGACAACCGTCGCATTGGCCGCTCTGCTCGGCCCGGCCACTCCCCCCGCACGCATTGGCGGCTCGGCCCGGCCATGCCCCCGCACGCATTGGCCACTCGGCTCGGCCCGGCTACGCCCCCCGCACGCATTGGCAGCTCGGCCACGCCCCCCGCACACTGTGCCTGTTCCGCCACGTCCCCCGCACTCTGTGCCTGCTCCACCACGCCCCCCACACACCGTACCCGCTTGGCCACGCCCCCCGCACACCGTTTCCGCTCTGCCATGCCCCCCGCACACATTGGGCACCTATACACCTTCCCCCCCCAGGAGTACTCCACCTATTAGACACCTCCCCCTCAGAACTACTCTTATTATTCTCCTCTCTCCCCAGGACTACTCCTTCTATTATTCTCCTCTCTCCCCAGGACTACTCCTTCTATTATTCTCTTCTCTCCCCAGGACTACTCCTTCTATTATTCTCCTCTCTCCCCAGGACTACTCCTTCTATTATTCTCCTCTCTCCCCAGGACTACTCCTCCTATTATCCTCCTCCTCTCGCCCCAGGACTACTCCTCCTATTATCCTCCTCTCCCCCCAGGACTACTCCTCCAACACACACACACACACACCGCGCAACACCTAGCACCACACACACAACGCTGCATGCACACAGCGCTCCACACACAACGCAACACACAAACCACACCGCTCTCACACACCCCCACACCCAGACAACACCCAGAACATTTACAACACCCTACACAAACACTTGGCAACTACACACAACAACATCTATATATATAACAAAAATCATACATTAACTACACAATAAATTCTAGATTACCCGATGCGTTAGAATCGGGCTACCTTCTAGTCTATAATATTTCTGTTGACGCTCCCAATCAAAACTCTGGGCAGCATGAAGTTTTTTAAAGTTCCTAAGGAGGCAATGAATTGAATTTATCTGACTAAAAGGCCCTTAAGAGAAACCCAGCCATGGAATATTGTTCAGGAAGGCAGAAATTGACACGGAGGTTCAGTGTATCTGCGTATTATGCAATATGTATGACTATGCCCTTGTACTAAGACTTTGGATTTGATTATGGCCTTTATAGAGAACTCCTAAGATAACCAGTGCAATTTGAGGATAACACAATTAAAAATGGCACATTTGTTAGATGTAGGAAAAAAATATATATTTTTTGGGGGGGGGGTTTGCAGAGGGGGAAAGTGTGGGATATTTGTTTATTAGTAAAGCACAGCATAGAACTTCGTAAATCATCTGTTTCTTATACATACTGTATTACTTATCCTAAAGGGTTTCTATTCCGAACTCTAAAATTCTACAACCTCGCCATGTAATGATTCGATCTGGGAATGTCTACACACCATTGAGCTATCTAAGTTGGTAATGGAATCCAGGCATTCCTAGGTGCTCTTCTTGCTTTAGTATAATAAAATAAGAATAAGAAATGGGCACTCAATGTGTGAAACCAGTGAGATAAAACTGAAATTAAATGGAGACTCTAGGTTGTCCAAATTGCAAGCACAACACTGTATAGGGCTTGATGAATGGTAGGATGTGGCTGTTTCTCCACCCGCTGAACCTGACTAGGTCAGTTGAGGGGAAAAAAATAAAAAAGCAAAACTGTGTTTGAAGCTCCAAAGGAAAGAAGGTGAAGATTAGATGGGAATTTTATTGACAATGCGTTGCGGTGTTCATCCAGTTCAAAATAGATATTACATAGTAAGCAGGAATAACTTAATGCTGGGATGCCCGCCACAATCAACTGATGAGGATAATTAAGTAAAGTATTGGTTTTCAAGTATAAAAAAAACACAACTTTTTAACGACTAATTTAAACATGCAAGTAATGTTTAAATTAAACCCCTTTTATTTTCTCCACAGCCTGCTTTTCCCTTTCTGACCAGGTCAATTCTTTTTAATTGTGACCATTGTCACTATGAGTTAATAATAATTCTGGAGCACTTCAAAGGATCAGTGAATCTGAGATTGTTTTTTTTTTTTTCCATAACATATTATAGTTCATGTTAGTAGTAAATTTAGGATGCTCAGTACAACAATGCCAAACATGTGGACATTAACTGTGGCTTAGACACATTGTGATGCTCAGAAGGGAGGGGTTCATTTGAATATGGGAGCAGACATTTTGTTGTATTTCTTTTTTGGGGGAAGGTGGAGAGCCAAAGTGATTCTCCAGAGCTTTTATGCTACCAGTAACGTAAAAGCCCACAATATTTCCGTTAACAGATGACAGACCTGAGTGGGGACTTGTTTTTTTTTGTGTTGAGTTGAAGGCTATTTGGTGGTAATTTGGGGTATAGAACATTTTAGATCAGTGTACATTTATCCTGTACTCTATGCTGAGCACTTACATCAGGATTCCATCCAATACATTATTCAGGTGAAACCCCCAATGAATCTGTTCGCTATAATGAAGCAGCAGAGTTACTCCAGACTCCATCCGTCCTCTGCTCAGTGATGTCCTTCTTTTCAAAGGTGCACAAAACTGTTATTGACTACTCTTGTGCACGCCTAAAAATACTTGTAATAAGATGGACACTACAGGCCAAACGGGAGGTCAAAGCAGTGACTCCCTCTGCCTCACTACAATGAATTTTCCTTGGGGATTTTTGTATGACTCACGTTTTTCACTGAATTACACTTAATCCTCAGTGGGATCGTAGAGCGTAGGATAAATGTGAGCCATACCTTACTTAGAACAGTAGAAGAATTTGGATTATTACTATTTTATGACATTCACATTACAGTATATGTGATAAGACTGCTTTATTCCTTCAGTGTTTATGATTACAGCGATACCAGATTCATATAGTTATTTTAGGATTGGGTATTATCACACAAAAAATTTTTTTTTACAAAAACAAAGTTTTCTTGCATCACCAAATTTTGAGAGCTATGGTTATTTTATTTTCCTGTAGGCAGAGTCATTTGAGGGTTTATTTGCACTATTTTGGATCGTTTAATATTTTTTGATCGCTCTCTATTCTGCTTTTTGTGAGGCAAAATCAAGAAGAAACAGCAATTCAGGATTTATTTATTTTTTGTGACGTGGACAGCTTTATTCTTCAGGTAACTATGATTCCGTTGATACCAAGAATATATTTTCTCTTAGTGTTTTGACGTTATTAGGCTATGTGCACACATTGCAGAGTTTGTTGCAGGCAATCTGCACCCATACCTGCATGTTCTGGCAGGAAACCGCTGTGGAAAAACCACAAGTTTTACCGCAATTTGGCACATTTTTTTTATGTGTTTTTAATTGCTTTCAATGGACAAAATGAAGGAAAAACTGCAGAAAGAACTGATATGCTACAGATTTTTTTTCTGCATCAAAGTCTACAAGGACAAATTCCTGAACGTGTGCACAGCACTTCTAAATTCTCAAACTTTGCTGGCATCAGGATATCCTTGCAGATTTCTGAAAATCTGCAACAAAAAAAACGCATAAAAAAAAAATCACAAAACAAACAACGCTGTGTGTGTGTGTGTGTGTGTGCGCGTGCGTGCGTGCGTGCGTGCGTGCGTGCGCCTTATACCATAAAAACTGTTTGAAAGAAATAAAAATAGTTTTTGCATTACTGTATTCTGAGAGCTACAGCTTTTTCATTTTTTTGGCTGGCTTAACTATATGGTGGCTTGTTTTTTGTAAGGCAAGATGGCGTTTTCAGCAGTACCATTTTTATTCACATGTGGCTTTTTTAATCTAGTTTTATTCCACTTTTTTGCAAGCTGTATGATGAAAAAAACAGTTTTTGCTACTTTTTTTTTTTTTTTGGGACGATGTTCACTGATGGAGTTAACTACTTAGACAGTTTTATACTTCAGGTTGTTCCGAACGTGGCGACACCAAATATGTGTACTATTTTTTTTTTTATATATATATATATATATATATATATATCTATGTATATATGTATATATGTATATATATATAATATGTGTGTGTGTGTGTGTGTGTGTGTGTGTGTATATATATATATATATATATATATATATATATATATATATATATATATATATATATATATATATATCGTATTTATTGGCTGTAATTTTTATTTGTTTGTCCTGTTTTTTTGAAAAATCTTTTTAAACTTTTTGTAATTTGTTTTTCTTAGTACCTATATGGGACATGAAATTTTAGAGCTTTGATCTCTGATGTAATGTAATGCACCAGCATTGCAATTCATTGTATCTATAAGTGCTGCACTGACACATGCCTCTGAGATCATACTCCTGGCATGATCTCAGAGTTTTGCCATACGTAGGCGACCTGGAGATTATGATGAAGACCTAAAGTTACCATAGCAATGATCGAGTCCTCGGGACGATGTCGCTGGGGTAACGATCTGACTGGAGAGGGAGCATATTCCCTCTCCCAACCCCCTAAATGCTGCAATCAATATCAATCATGGCATTAAGAAGGTTAAACATCTAGGGGCTGTCCACACATCGGGGCTCAGCTATCATGGAAGCCAATCCCTCAGCGGCAATTGTGGGGGCCCAGCTCCTGTGCCCATACGATCGCTAGGATGTACCGGTACTTCCAAAGTCAGGAAGTCTCCACTGAATAGGATGCACCAGTACGTTCCAGGTCATGAAGGGGTTAATATATAAAAACAATGTAGAAAAAGGAGGATTTTTTTTTTTTTTATATATATATATATATATATATATATATATATAAAACAAAATATTTTGCACAAGCTACCCAGCCTGTATTTTCTATGGTTGCATTTAACGCTTATGTGCATAGTTTGAAAATCCAATAGAAATCAATGGTAATTCCTGGAACCAATTGGCAACTGTTGCTGGTATCTGTTCAAATATTCTCAAGTGTTGATGACTTGGATCCATGGAATGCTTCATAAAAAAAAACGTTTGGACAAACCACGTTGCAATATAACATTTCCAAAATTAAACCCTGTGCTTGTTCATCTTTTTCCAGTCAGTTTGGGTGGTTCTGATGACTTATTGAAGTTCAAAGAGGCAAATTTCCAACAAATATGCTACAACTGACACACTACTTTTGAAATGTGTGAATGTGGCAATCTTAATACCACCAGTATCATGAGATATGACAAGATCTAAAAATTCAATCTGGGACTCTGAATATTTGAAGTATAATTTGAAAACCCAGTCGTTTGGTTATGTTTTTCTACAAAGGAGATGACATCCTTAAAGGTACCAGTCCAGTTAAAGAACAATAGTGAGAAGACAAGGATAGTTTATAAAATGAGGTAATAGCTCATACCCCTGAAATTATAGGGTTGACCTGAGCGATGGGTTAATCTTTTATGGATTTTCGCTAAGAAAAAAAAAATAAGGCAATTTTTAATCCTAATGGAGGAGAAAATCTGGAACGTGAACCTAGAAGATCAACAAGCGTGAGAGATTAATACTTCCCCATGTACACAGCCCCTGCGCAGAGCCCGTCAGAAAGGGAAACGTTGATTTTAAATTATCATTTTTATTAAACCAAAATTCCTGACTTCCATAGATGACATTTTTTTTGTCAAATTATTTTGACATTTGATGGAATTGGTATATTAAAAGGAAATATGATTTTCTTAATTGGTGACGTTTTTGAGCAATTGCTGGTTGCCGATTGCATGTATGACCTGGTGACCACTATGTGCTTCCTGCAGTATCAGTACTTACCCAAGTGTTCGGTCCCTGCTTAGGGCAGATCAGAAAGGGAAAAATTATCAGTAAGGAACAAAATGGTTAAAATTTTCAAACCCAAATTCTTTTAATATCATAAGTACACAAAATTAACAATTTGATGAATAATCAAGGCAGAAACAGAGCCAATTACAGTATGTATGACCATATGGTTTATCTGTCAGTGTAACGGCAAATGCACAAATGGGAACTCACATTGTTCTACACATTTTCCAGGAAATTTGAGACTTTTTAATTATACAATCTACACAAATTTATACTCCATGAATTGACTTTTGGGGGGGAAGTTCAGCAAAGCCAGCGAAATTAAATAAAAGATAGGCTCATCTATTAGTGTGTTATGACAATGTATATGTTGGAACTATATAAGCATGCATAATAAAAAAAAAAAAATGTGTTTAACTAGACAGATCCATAAGCAAGCTTCACTAACAAATTGGAATATATGGAAAACTAGCACATATGCAGTGTCTTAAGTAGACATTTTTGAGCTGTGTGTCTGGTCACATGCCCCTCCATCAGATAAAATTTGCTCCATGTGATCCATTGAGAAGCCCATGCTAACAAGGGCTAATGGAACATCAGTGCTGATCTCCTGATAACTATATATTAGTACAGTGGCATGTAAAATTTTGGGCAACCGGGGTCAAAATTACTGTTATTGTGACCTATTAAGCAAGTTGAAGATAAAATGATCTCGAAAGTTAAAGATGACACATTTCCTTTGCATTTTAGGCAGAAAAAAATATTTCATCTTTTACATTTTAAAGTTAAAAAACAAGGAAAATGGTTCTGTGCAAAAGTTTGCTGACTCTGTATGGTTAGCATCTAGTAACACCCCCTTTGTCAAGTATCACAGCTTGTAAATTATTTTTGTAGCCAGCCAAGAGTTTTTAAATTCTTGTTTGAGGGATTTTCATCAATTCTTCCTTGGAAAAAATCTTCCAGTTCTGTGTTATTCCTGGCTCATCTTGTATACACTGCTCTTTTGAGGTCTAGCCACAGTTTTTCAATGTTGTTCAGGTCAGGGAACTGCCAGGGCCATTGTAAAATCTTTAGCTTGTACCTTCAGAGGTAGTCTATTGTGGTTTTTTGATTTGTATTTAGGATCATTATCAATTTGTAGAAGCCATCCTCTTTTCAACAGATTTATTACAGATACGGTATAGATATAGATATATATAGATGTTACACGGTACGATTTATCGTGCGATCGCACCCACCCCCGTCGTTTGTGCGTCACGGGCAATTTGTTGCCCGTGGCGCACAAAGTAGTTTACCCCGTCACACGTACTTACCTCCCTAACAACCTCGCTGTGGGAGGTGAACATCCTCTTCCTGAAGGGGGAGGGACGTTCGGCTTCACAGCGACGTCACACAGCGGCCGCCCAATAGAAGCGGAGGGGCGGAGATGAGCTGGACGTAACATCCCGCCCACCTCCTTCCTTCTGCATTGCTGGTGGGACGCAGGCAAGCTGTGTTCGTCGTTCCCGGGGTGTCACACGGAGTGATGTGTGCTGCCTCGGGAACGACGAACAACCGGCGCGCAGAGGAAGGAATGACTTTATGAAAATGAACGACGTGTCAACGAGCAACGATAAGGTGAGTATTTTTGCTCGTTCACAGTCATTCGTAGCTGTCACACGCTACGATATGTCTAATGATGCCGGATGTGCGTCACGGAATCAGTGACCCTGACGACATACCGCACGATATATCGTAGCGTGTGACGCCCTCTATAGTGTTATGTTTGTATCAATTATTTGTTGAAATTTCATTGGATCAAATTTCCCTACTGCTCGTAAAAGTTTCTTTGTGCTATTTTCTGCAACACAAAACCAAAGCTTGATTGATCCACCCCCATGCTTAACCCCTTAACAACTGCGGGCAGTAAAATTAAGTCCTAGCGGTCATAACGTTACTGCCCGCGGTCTGCCGGCGGCAACATGCTGCGATCGGCGCACATATCAGCTGATTTTCACAGCTGAGATGTGTGCCTGCTAGGCACGAGCAGAATCGTTATCTGCTCGTGCCGTTTAACCCCTTATATGGCGCTGGCAATATGTGACAGCGCCATTAAAAGCGCGATCGCGGTAAACTTTTACTTACCGCCCGATACCGGAAGTCACGTGACGTGATCACGTGACTTCCAATAGTTGTCATGGTAGCACAGGGTCATGTGATGACTCCTGTACTACACATGACTTGCTTTCACTTTCGCTGTGCCCGCTGAACAGTGAAAAAGACAGTGAGCGTATCTGCTGTTTACAGCTAGGTAGCTGTGATCAGCAGATAGTGCAGAGCGATCGGACTTCTGATTGCAATAGCCCCCTCGGGGGACTAGTAAAATAAAAAAAAAAAGTTTTAAAAAATTAAAAAAAAACAAAAAAACCTAAAAGTTCAAATCACCCCCCATTCTCCCCATTGGAAATTAAATAGTTAAAAAAATAAAAAATATACACACGTTTGGTATCGCCGCGTTCAGAAACGCCCGATCTATCAAAATATAAAATCAAGTAATCTGATCAGTATACGGCGTAGCGGCAAAAAAATTCCAAACGCCAAAACGTTATTTTGTCGCCACAACTTTTGCGCAAAATGCAATAAGAGGCGATCAAAACGTAGCATCTGCGGAAAAATGGTACCGTTAAAAACGTCAGCTCGAGACGCAAAAAATAAGCAGTCACTGAGCCATAGATCCCGAAAAATGAGAACGCTACGGGTCACGGAATATGGCGTAAAACGTGCGCCACTTTTTTTTCCGATTTTTTGCCCCTTATATAAAAGTAAACCTGTACATTTTCGGTGTCTACGAACTCGCACTGACCTGCGGCATCACACCCACACATCAGTTTTACCATATAGTGAACACAGTGAATAAAATATCTCAAAAACCATAGTGCTATCGCTATTTTTGCAATTTTTCTGCATTTGAAATGTTTTGCCGTTTTCCAGTACACTATATGATAAAACTGATGGTTTCATTTAAAAGTACAGCTCGTTCCACAAAAAATGAGCCCTCACATGACCATATTGACTGAAAAATAAAATTTACGTCTCTCAGAAAAAGAATGGCGAAAAAAAAAACCGAAAAGCGAAAAATCAGCCGGTCGTGAAGGGGTTAATGGTTAGTGATATATTCTTTTCCCGAAATTCTGTGCCCTTTCTTCTCCACGCATCATTGTGGCCAAATAGTTGTATTCTAACCACAGGACTTCTTTCCAAAAAGGCATTAGCTTGTTTAGATGTTTTTTCTTGCATACTTCTGATGCTGAATTTTATGGTGAGAATGTAGAAGAGTTTTGCTTCTGAAGACACCATATTTGTGCAGGTGTCTCTGAAGGGTAGAACAATGTATTACAACTCCAGACTCTGATAAATGTTCTTAAAGGTCTTTTCCAGTCAAGCGGGGGTGCTAATTTGCCTCTCTTCCAGACCTTATCTTGATCTTCACTATTCATGTGAACTGCCATTTCTTAATTACATTTCAAACTGAGGGAAAGACCACTTGAAAACACTTTGCTATGTTTGTATAGCCTTCTACTGCTTTGTTGGCTTGTACCATTTTCATTTTCAAAGTCCTAAGCAGCAGCTTAGAAGAAAGCATGGCTGCTGTTTTTTGGCACAAGATAAGAGGAGGCTTAGATTTTATAAAGCTGTGAAATATGCATCACATGGCCTTTCATAACGATGATAGTGAACAAGCCATAGCCCTAACAGGTTAATTAAGGTCTTAAACCTTGGTCAAAGTTATCAGAGCACACAAATCTCAAAGGGTGCCCAAACTTCAGCATTGGCCCATTTTCCTTTCTGTAGTTTTTAGAACTAAAAAAGATAAAAAATAAAAAGATACAAGATAAAAAAAAAAATATTTTTGCCTAAATTATAAAGGAAATGTGTCATCTTTAACTTTATACCTTTTAGAGCTCATTTCATCTTCAACGTGCTTAACTGTTCACAAACCAGTAATTTTTTTTCTAGGGCTGCCCAAAGTTTTACATGCCACTGTAAGTTTCATATGAAAGGAGGAAGTAGGAAAGCCATCACGTTCAGCTGTTCAGATCACTGTTGAATGTCCAGGGTGCTCTGATAAGACGCCCGCCGAGTGAGCTGAAGCATACAAAGAAAGATTATTGGCACTCCCAAATGAAAGTTAAAAAATTCTTCTTTATTAGAACATGATAAAAAGTTGTAGACCCACAGGCTATGTCGATATTTCCTGATGTGATTTTGGCTCAAAAAAGTGCCCTTATTCATAGGATGTAAGTTTCATTAATGGATTTCAATAACGTCTTATGGTATATGCCCACAATCCGGCAATCTTGCGTCCTGAACGCAGCATGTCGTCTCCTCCGTGAGTGCTCTTCGCAGGAGACTGCAGCTGCCTGTGCCCATCATGGTTCTGGAATCTGCGGACTGTCTCTGTTCTCCCTGCGGAGAACGCTTATGGCTCCGCAGCAATAAATAGAAATACTGTAGCTTGGGAAGCTGCACCACAGTGGGCATGCCATTTCTAGAAATTACATCCACCGTGCTTGTACTATACAATGCAGAATTTTGGGCGCAGCGAAAAGACGCTTCCAAAACACTGTGAAACCTGTTCGTGGGCATGCAGTTTTAACCCCTTCACAACCGGCCAATTTTGCACTTTACGGGGGGGAGGGTTGGGGGGAGTTTCGACACCCTTCTTTCGAGAGCCAAAACTTTATTTTTCCGTCAATATAAGCTTGTTTTTTGCGGAACGAGTTGTACTTTTAAATGAAACCATGAGTTTTACCATATAGTGCACTGGAAAACGGCAAAAAAAATCCAAATGCTGAAAAATTGCAAAAAAAAAGTGCAATTGCACAATGGTTTTTGAGATATTTTACTGGCTGATGGTTACACGACCTGAATCATGTGAGCTGCAGGAGTCATCACATGACCCTGTGCTACCATGACAACCATTTTATCCACGTGATCACATTGTGACTTCCGGTATCGGACAAGGAGTAAACTTCTACCGCGAATCTGCTCGTGCTTGCTAGGCACACATGTCAGCTATACAAATTAGCTGACATGTGCGCGGATCCCCCCAGCTGCCCGTGGCAGCCGGGTGGGATTAGCACTATGACCGCTAGGACGTAATTTTACTGCCTGCGGTCATTAAGGGGTTCTGTGAGTTCAATACAAATGTATTTGAATATGAAAACAAAAAATATTTGGACCGTTTCCTAGCTATTTCGATTAAAACTTCACCAGATGGAGCAAGTGATATTTAAAACCTTATTTAAAAATCTGTTACAAAATTAGAATTAAGGAATATTTTTTTTCATGGCGCCAGGGAAATAATTCTACTTTTGCTGAGTTATTAACAGATATACTTTAAATTCCTCCCTTAGAAGAATAAAGCACTTGAACACTGTCTAATCAAGATATTGTCTTCAGTTCTCCACACTTTCCTTATAATTTTGATACCTGCATTTAAATAAACAAAAGTTGAAGAAAAAGAGTTTGAAAAACAGTTATGCAAATAGCACAGCTCACTCAAAGAACCTTTTATCTTTCTTTGTTACATAAAAGAGATGTCAGTAATAATTGGGTAATAATGATCTGATGAATTAATTGTGCCCATAAATTGCTTTACGGAACAAAACATTAAAGGTGTCAGTATATAGTTCTGCTTTTTATTAGTTGAATGACTTAAAGGTGGAATGTCAGTGCTTGAAAGGTCTTTATAACTATTCAGAAATATAGAAAAAAAAGTAAATTGCCGATCTCAGGTTTGTGATTTAATTACTTTTATTAAAGGGAATCTATCAGCAGGTTTTTGTTCTGTAATCTGAAGACATTATCTTCTCTCCAGAGTGGCTCAATAATATTGAGGTCTGGAGACTGAGATGGCCACTCCAGAGCCTTCACTTTGTTCTGCTGTAAACAATGACAGGTCGACTTGTCCTTGTGTTTTGGATTGTTGTCATGTTGAAACGTCCAAGTACGTCCCATGCGCATCTTCCGGGCTGATGAGTGCAAGTTTGCAGTATTTACTAATATCGCACTGCATTCATCTTTCCTTCAACTTTAACCAAGTTTCCTGTGCCTTTTGTAGCTCACACATCCCTACATCATTAGCAATCCACCTCTGTGCCTTCCAGTAGGAATAGTGTTCCTTTCATCATAGGCCTTGTTGACACCTCTCCAAATATAATATTTATGGTTCTGGCCAAAAAGTTCAATTTTGGTCTCTTCACTCGAAATGACCTTGTTCCAGAAGTATGGAGGCTTGTCTCTGTGCTGTTTGGCGTATTGTAGGCAAGATACTTTGTGGCATTTGCGCAGTAATGACTTTCTTTTGGCAACTCCACCATGCAACCCATTTTTCGTAAAGTGCCTCCTTATTTTGCATCTTGAAACAGCCACACTGCTAGTATTCAGTGAGTCCTGTACTTCAGCTGATGTTATGTGTGGGTTTTTCTTTGCATCCCAAACAATTTTCCTGGCAGTTGTGGCCGCACTTTTTCTTGGTCTACCTGATCATGGTTTGGTTTTTACAGATCCCCTGATTTTCCATTTGTAAATTACAATTTGAACACTGCTGACTGGCATTATCAAGTCCTTGGATATCTTTTTGTATCCCTTTCTTATTTTATACAGTTCAACTATTTTTTCCTGTAGATCTGTTGACAATTCTTTTGCTTTCCCCATGACTCACAATTCAGAAACGTCAGTGGCTGGATGAAAGTTGCAAGAGTCTGTCTGGACCCCAGAAAGTCACCAGCTTTTATGCACACACTGATTACAAGCAAACAGGTCACAAGGTGAGGATGTTACATTTATTAGCCATTCAAACCCATTTGCGTCAACTTCTCTGCATGTTATCAGGCCAAAATTACCAGAGTATGTGAATTTTTGATCAGGGTAATTTGGATGTTTGTGGTTGTCATTAAGATTTAAAAAGAGTAAAAAGAGAAAACACAGTAGTTTGACAATAAATGGCTTCACTCAACCGCTAACCATGAGGGGAAAAAAGTTTTTGTGTTATCATTCATATTCTCTGAAAAAAGGCCAAGAAAGCAAAAAATCTGCCGGGGTATGTAAACTTTTGAGCACATCTGTACTGTACATGAAAGAATGAATGGGGTCATGTATCGTGAGATTTTGAGTGCAAACCTCCTTCCATCAGCAAGGGCATTGAAAATAAAATATGGCTTGGTCTTTCAGCATGATAATGATGCCAAGTAGTGATGGGCGATCCCGAACTCTAAAGATCGGGGATTGTACCGATCACATAGTGATCGTGTACACGATCCTGATCACGAGCTTTCCTGGAAAGCTTGTGTTACAAATCGGGTCCAGGGGCTGTAAATAAAAAAAAAAAAGCACATAATTAAAAACATTGTCGTTATACTTACAGGTCCCGCGATGCGTCCTGCAGATTGTCTCCCGGCGCTTCTGCTTCCGAGTCAGATCATTGCTGTGGACCTTGTGAAGTAGCGACCACAGATGTTGTAAATGGTCGCTATGTGTCACAGTGGAGAAGGTCCCCTGCAATATTAAACTGAAAATGTTACTATGGTACCTATAGTTCTACAAAGTCTTCGTACTGCATTTAAGGGTCAGGTTCCCTTTATCAATAGCCAGTGGGTTGTATGTGTTGTACAGGTCTGGATAATCACATACCTCCACCAGTGGGTGTGTCCGGTCTGATTTAAGAGACTGTTTGTTTGGTCACATGGTCTCTGGGTGCTTGGAAGGACTTCACTTCCTGGACGCACCTTGGAAGGAATCCATGTGGATTACAGCCAGCTGCAGTTTCCCCTTGATGTCACTGAATAGGTGGCCAGGTGTATGGAACCTTTCATTGCTCTGCACTTAGGGAGCTGGAGCCCTCCTGGGATCTGGACTGACCACGGCATCCGTGGCTGAGAGCAAGTCACAGTTCCCGGTTGGTGATCTCAGAGAGACAGTCTTCATATGAATCCATGGGAGCCCTGCTGAAGCTCCTGAAAAGCTGATGGAAACCTTTGCAGAAGGTAACAGCCTTGAAAGCCGTGTGTGTATACTAACCGGGTCAGTTACTAATGTGCTAATATGAGGGACTGTATCCAAATTAATGTGTGTGATATCTTAGTTAAACGGACTGTAATACAGTGTATGTTCCTTAAAGCCGGAAGAGGCTTTTGTGTTTAAGTTGCAAGTGTGGTTTATGAGACATTAAATAAACCAACCTCAGTTATAGCAGCCAAATGAGTGTCCCCCAATACATTCAGTGAGCACAGCCTCACAATATATATTTTTATTACTTTCTGCAAAGTCAAAAGTTTACATACACTAAGAGTACTATGCCTCTAAACAATATGGGACAGCCCATAAGAAGATGTCAAGTCTTTGGAAGCTTCTGATAGATTTATTGACAACAACTGAGATAAATAGAGACACACCTGTAGATGTATTTTAATAAACACCTGAAACACACTGCCTCTTTGTGTAGCATTATGGGAAAGTAAAAAAAAAAATCAGCCCAAGATCTCTGGAAGATAATTTTGGACTTGTACAAGTCTGGTTCATCTTTGGGTGCAATTTCCAGATAACTTGAAGGTGCGTCGTTCAAATAATTATACTTGATAGCTTGATCAGAAATGGGTCTTCCAAATGGACAAGAACCTAAAGCATACTGCCAAACTGGTTACAAAGTGGCTTAAGCATAACAAAGTCAATGTTTTGGAGTGGCCATCATAAAACCCTGATTTCAATCTTATTGAAAAATTATGGGCAAAGCTGAAAAGGCAGGTGCGAGCAAGGCGACCTACAAACATGACTCAGTTACACCAGTTCTGTCAGGAAGAATGGGCCCAAATTCCTATCAACTATTGTGAGAAGCTTGTGGAAGGACATCCAAAACGTTTGATCTAAGTCATAATTTAAGGGCAATGGTTCCAAGTACTAATGAAATGTATGTACATTTTTGACCTTGCAGAAAGTAACAAAATGCCTAAAAAACTCTCATTATTTTGGCATTTAGCAAATATAATTAACTAGCTGTAGTACCCGGGTGTTGCCCGGGATAGTAACTGTCTCTCTGTCTCTCTCCCAGTCTCTGTCTATGTGTCGCTGTCTGTCTGTCTCTCTGTCTGTGCCTTTTTTTTGTCTGTCTGTGTCTATGTCTCTGTCTGTCTGTTTCTATCTCTGTCTGTATTTGCATCAGTCTGTCGCCATCTCTGTGTCTGTCTGTCTCTCTCTATCTCTCTGTCTGTCTCTATGTGTGTCTGTCTCTCTCTTTCCCCGTCTGTCTTTGTCTGTCTCTTTACCCATCTGTCTCTTTCCCCGGCTGTCTCTTTCCCCGGCTGTCTCTTTCCCCGGCTGTCTCTCTCTATCTATCTTACCACCGACATCTTATTACCTCACACATAAGCTTATACTAACAGTTTATTTTGTTCCTATAGCACCCACTGACAGTTGCTATTAATATCCTGCAGCTCCCACCTATTCAGTTTAATGGAGCCAGGATTTCTGAGAGTAACTGTAAAGCGCGGGGTTAATTTTTCCCGTCAAAACATAGTCTATGACGTTCCCTGGGTCACATGGGGCGTCTGTTCAAAATTTCATGATTGTAAATGCGACGGTGCAAATTCCTTTAGCGGGCATACACACACACACATACATACACACATACATACATACACTGAGCTTTATATATTAGATTTTGGTAATCCTAATTGACCTAAAACAGGAAAGTTTTTTTCTGATTTCATGTCCGGTAGAGAGAAAAACAAGCATATGTGTCTTTTTAGATAGTTTATGTAAACTTTTAGCTTATGCTTGTCATTAGGTGGCCTGGTTCCAAAAAAATTCTATGCCACTAATCAGTTAACGTTGCACCCTATGTGTAACAAACTTAACAAATAAAACAACTTTCTTATTGCTTTATCTGAACTTTATCCAGTATCAGATGCATGTTCTTAAAAGGTCAAAAATTGCTCTAAAAATAAATCTCAATTTTTTATGTTTGACATTTTTTTATGTTTGAATCTATAAAGCAAAAAATATCCAAAGTAATTTAGGCTTTGATACACTTAATGATACATTTAAAAATCAGTATGTGCCATTTTTATGACAATTTACCATCAGATGGCTACTCATCCAAGCAGGTGTTTTCTATATGGATAACAAATGTCACATATTTTATTTCCATTTTATTACCTCCATTTATTTATCCTGCTGAGAGCTTGTTCTTTGTGAGTGGAAAATTAAAAACATGATATATCAAGTTGTGTACAAAGTTCTAGTCATTAAATGTGCTGTGCATTTTTCAGATGTTATTCATGAAAACAGTTGTAACCAGATCATTTTTATAGATTCTTAGGGGCACTTTGCACACTACGACATCGCAAGCCGATGCTTGCGATGCAGAGCGTGATAGTCCCCGCCCCCGTCGCAGCTGTGATATCATGGTGATAGCTGCCGTAGCGATCATTATCGCTACGGCAGCTTCACATGCAATCACCTGCCCTGCGACGTCGCTCTGGCCGGCGAACCGCCTCCTTACTAAGGGGGCGGGTCGTGCGGCGTCATAGCGACATCACACGGCAGGCGGCCAATAGAAGCAGAGGGGCTTAGCTGAGCGGGACGTAAACATCCCGCCCACCACGTCCTTCCGCATAGCCGGCATGAGCCGCAGGACGCAGGTAAGGTGATGTTCCTCGCTCCTGCGGCTTCACACACAGCGATGTGTGCTGCCGCAGGAACGAGGAACAACATCGTAACATTGGTCCTTCCGAAATTATGGAAATGACCGACGCTACACCGATGATACGATTTGGACGTTTTTGCGCTCCTTAATCGTATCAAAAAGGATTTACACACTACGATATCGACTGCGACGCCGGATGTGCGTCACTTTCGATTTGACCCCACCGACATCGCAGCTGCGATGTCGTAGTGTGCAAAGTGCCCCTAAAACCTGCTTTACACGTTGCAATTAGGTGTGCGATCTCGTATGCGATGTGACACGCCCAGGTTGCATATACGATCTGATGAGATCGCACGTAGTTTGTTTATTTGCTGTCACACGAGTGTTCGTATCATGTGTGAAATTGTTCAATTTTGTGTTTGATTCTTTTGATCATGTGTTCTGTGATGTTTTCCTCCCTTTTTTTTTTTCCACCGAGACAGATGCAAATATGCTTCCAAGTAGATACCCTCTTTTTTTTTTTTCATCCAAGCAAACCAACAATTAACGCATTTACGTGATAAAATTGTTTAATCATCCACAACTAAAATAATTGTGATTACTTCGTGTCTATAAAAGGCATACAAAGAATGTCTAATCTGGGAAACCACATTCACCATAACGCATGTGCGCACAATTTCTTATAATTAGGATGGGCGTATCAGCGTCACATGAAAAGACACAACCCCCTCACCGTATGACATGCAAAATATGGGAGGAACACATCGTATGAGGGATGTCACACGCTTCAATTGACTTGGTTCGTGCAACAAAACGTTCAATGCTAGAGAAATAAACGATGTGTATGCGATCAACGTATTTTCGTTCAATCTCGATCGCACGTAGGTGTCACACGCAAATACGTCACGAACGATGCCGGATGTGCGTCACTTACAACTTGACCCCAACGATGGATTGTAAGATCTATTGAAGCGTGTAAAGCCTGCTTTACACGTTGCAATTAGTTGTACAATCGCATTTGCGATGTGACACGCCCAGGTTGCATACGGGATCTTATGAGATCACACGTAGGTCGTTCATTTGCTGTCACACGAGCGTTAGTAGTCTATGTTAAATTGATCAATTTTATGTGCGATCCTTTAGATCATGTGTTCTGTGACGTATGCATTGGGCACCTTTTTTTTTTTTTATTTATTGACTTGACAAGCGTGTGTAATGTGTAGGGATGCGTTTTTACTATGTCATCTGCCACATGCTCTGCTCTGCTACATGGCCGCTAACAGCAGACACAGACAGCCATGTAGCAGAGCTGAATGGCAGATGACAGCAGACACAGACATAGCCGCACTGTCAGAATGAACTCGGGTGAACTTCACCCGACTTCATTGTCATGCTGCGGCTCTGTCTGTGTCTCGTCCTGATTAGCGGTCACCTGTGAAGGGCTCACCGGTGACCGCTAAACTCCTGAGTAACTGAATTGAGCAGCCCTCTCTCATACTCACCGATCCCCGATCTCCGGCGCTGCACGGCATTCACACTGCTCCGGCGGCTTTTACTGTTTTAAAAAAGCCGGCCGCCCATTAAACAATCTCGTATTCCCTGCTTTCCCCGCCCACTGGCGCCTATGATTGGTTACAGTGAGACACGCCCCCACGCTGAGTGACAGGTGTCACACTGCACCCAATCACAGCAGCCGGTGGGCGTGTCTATACTGTGTAGTGAAATAAATAATTAAAAAAAACGGCGTGCGGTCCCCCCCAATTTTAAAACCAGCCAGATAAAGCCATACGGCTGAAGGCTGGTATCCTCAGGATGGGGAGCTCCACGTTATGGGGAGCCCCCCAGCCTAACAATATCAGCCAACAGCCGCCCAGAATTGCCGCATACATTATATGCGACAGTTCTGGGACTGTACCCGGCTCTTCCCGATTTGCCCTGGTGCGTTGGCAAATCGGGGTAATAAGGAGTTATTGGCAGCCCATAGCTGCCAATAAGTCCTAGATTAATCATGTCAGGCGTCTATGAGACACCTTCCTTGATTAATCTGTAAATTACAGTAAATAAACACGCACACCCGAAAAAATCCTTTATTAGAAATAAAAAACACAAACACATTCCCTGGTTAACCACTTTAATCAGCCCCAAAAAGCCCTCCATGTCCGGCGTAATCCAGGATGCTCCAGCGTCGCATCCAGCTCTGTTGCATGGAGGTGACCGGAGTTGCAGCAGACACAGCCGCTCCTGTCACCTACACACAGCAACTGAAGACAGCCGCGCGATCAGCTGAGCTGTCACTGAGGTTACCCACTGTCACTGGATCCAGCGGTGGCCGCGAGTAACCTCAGTGACAGCTCAGCTGATCGCGCTACTCACCGCCGCTCATCTCACCTCCACGCAGCAACTGAGGTGAGTAGCGCGATCAGCTGAGCTGTCACTGAGGTTACCCGCGGCCACCGCTGGATCCAGTGACAGCGGGTAACCTCAGTGACAGCTCAGCTGATCGCGCGGCTGTCTTCATTAGCTGCGTGGAGGTGACAGGAGCGGCGGTGTATTCTGCAGCTCCGGTCACCTCCATGCAGCAGCGCTGGAAGCGACGCTGGACCATCCTGGATTACGCCGGACATGGAGGGCTTTTTGGGACTGATTAAAGTGGTTAACCAGGGTATATGTTTGTTTGTGTTTTTTATTTTTAACCCCATAGCGACGGCCTAACGTCTCAAGACGTCGGAAAAACAGGGTACTTATTCTGTTCCGACGTCTTGAGACGTCAGGCCGGAAAAAGCTTGTAGCGCCCCCCAGTGACGAAAAATCTCGGGGGTTTCAGCTACCGGAGGTAGCTGAGACCCCCAAGATTATGAATCGGGGTGTTTTTTTGGACCCCGTTAATGCGATCGCCGGTATACACCGTATACCGGCGACAACATTAAAAAAAAATAAATGGCCGGTAAAATTGATTTATTTCTCATCTGACATGATCAAACATGTCAGATGAGAAATAAATATGAGCCTTTAGTGCCCCCAAAGCCCCCGGTACCGGAGAGTCCCCCCACCACCCCTACACCCCCCTCCGGAAAATCCAAGATGGCGCCGACGCGCGCTAAAAACTCCCGCCGCCGCCGGCTCTGCATTCATTTCCCTCCGATCTGAAATGATCAGACATTTCAGATCGGAGGGAAATGTCCTCCCCCTGACCCCTCCTCCGGTACACCGGAGATCTCTGGTCCCCGGAGCCCCCTCCGGTCTCCAGAGCCGGCTCCCCCCTCCCCCCTCCGGAGCGTGGAAAATGGTGGCCGCATTCATGCTGCTCTTTCTGCCGCATGTGACACGTCACATGCGGCAGAAAGTTGTCCCCAGGTCACCCCCCGTCACCCCCCCCAGCCCCCGGTTATACGTTACCTGGCTGCTGGTGCTCCGGCCCCGCGATCACGCCGCCTCCTTCTTGAAAGCTGGCGGCGCATGCGCAGACAGCGGCTGTCAGCTGGATCCCTGCAAGCAGGGATGCTGACGTCGCTACTGCACAGGCTGCTCCACTGTGGACCGGGGGAGGGTGAGTGCGGTAATCTGCAGCCACACTCCTCACATGGAGAGACTGCTGTTCTAGAAAATGGGGGGTACGTTCTGTGAGCATGCCCCTCATATTCTAGAATGAGGTTACTGCAGGTCACTCTGCCCTAGGTTGGACCGGGGCAGTGTGAGTGCAGTATTCTCAGATTACTGCACCCACACTGGTCATGGAGAGCTTGCTCTTCCAGAAAATGGGGGATACGTTCCCTGAACGTGCCCCCCATATTCTAGAAGATCCAGAGTCGGCGTGGGACCTCCAAAATGGATTACAGCGACCGAAATTTATTTATTTTCAATAAATTGGTAAAAGAGGAATGTTTCGGGGAGTTTTTTTTCAAATAAATTTTTTTTTGTCTTTACTTTTTTCTATTACTTGACTGGGTTAGTAATATCGGGTATCTGTTCAGATGCCGTGACATCACTAACCCCAGGGCTTGATGCCAGGTGACATTACAGCTGGTATCAACCCCATATATTACCCCGTCTGCCACCGCACCAGGGCGCGGGATGAGCTGGAGCGAAGCGCCAGGATTGGCGCAACTAATGGATGCACCACTTCTGGGGCGGCTGCGGCCTGCTATTTTTAGGCTTGGAAGAGTCCAATAACCATGGCTCTTCCCACCCTGAGAATACCAGACCCCAGCTGTCTGCTTCACCTTGGCTGGTGATCTAATTTGGGGGGGACCCCACGTTTTTTTTTTTTTTTTAAAAAAACGCCTGGGGAGCCCTCCAAATTGATCAGCAGCCAAGGTGAAGCTGTCAGCTGTGGTTTGCAGGCTACAGCTGTCTGCTTTACCCTAGCTGGCTATCAAAAATAGGGGGGACCCCACGTCGTTTATTTTCATTATTAATTTTTTGGGGGGCTAAATACAAGGCTAAGCACCCTTTAGTGCCACATGAAAGGCACTAAAGGGCGCCAGCTTAGAATATGCAGGGGGTGGGACATTATATTTGTTTGACATCTATCCATTCATCCATTGTAGCATTTTAGGCTGTGCGCCCACAATCGGGATTTGCAGCGTTTTGGGCGCAGAGTGTTTTCCCTGCATCCATAACGCTGCGTTGTGCAGTAGAAGCACAGTGGAAGGATTTTTAGAAATCCCGTGCCCACTGTGCTTCTCTTCTCCGCAGCATAAACTGACCTGTGGCGTGGCTTCCCGAGCCTCAGCATGTCAATTTATGCTGCGGAGATGAGTGTTCTCTGCAGGTAGCATAGAGCTCCACAGCGGCCTGAACCCAAATCGTGGGCATGGGCAGCTGCGCTCTCCCGTGGACAACACTCACATCTCTGCAGGAAGGCTGACACTGTGTACTAGACGCTGTGTCGCTGGATCATGGCCACATAGCCTAAAAGTGAGACATTTGTTGCTACAGCAACATTTTTGTGAAGTACCTGTGGATTCAAAATGCTTACTATACTCCTGAATAAAATCCAGTTTCCAAAATGGAGTCACTTGTGGGGGGTTTCTAATGTATAGGTACCCAAGGGGCCCTGCAAATGTGACATGGTGCCCGCAATTTATCTCAACTTTTCCAGAATTCAAATGGTACCCCTTCCTTTCCAAGCCCTCCCATTTATCCAAACAGAGGTTTTTGGCCACATGTGGGGTATCCCTGTGCTCATAAGACATTGTATAACAACCTGTTGGGTCCACGGTTTGTTGTTGTCTCTTGAAAAAGTGAGAAATTTGATGCTGAAGCAACATTTTTGTGAAAAAAATGAAAATTTTCAATATGGCAACCTAAGCTTATCAAATTCTGTGAAGTATTCGTGGATTCAAACTGCTCACTATACACCTAGATAAAAGCCTTGAGGTGTCTTGTTTCCAGAATGGAGTCACTTGTGGGGGACAGCCACTGTTTAGGCACCTCAGGGGCTCTCCAAATGCAACCTGGCGTCCGCTATTGATTCCAGCCAATTTTGCAGTCAAATGGTACTATTTCCCTTCTGAGCCCTGCTGTGCACCCAAACAGTTGATTTCCACCACATATAAGGTATCACCAAACTCAGGAGAAATTGCACAATAAATGTTATGCTTAATTTTTTCCTTTTACTCTTGTAAAAAAAAAAGCTACCTGGTTGAAGTAACAATTTTGTGGTAAAATTTTATTTTTTTTTTTCATGGCTCAACTTTATAAAATTATGTGAAGCACCTGGGGGTTCAGGGTACTCACCAAACATCTAGATAAATTCCTTGAGGGGCCTAGTTTCCAAAATGGGGTCACTTGTGCGGGGTTTCTGCTGTTTAGGTACCTTAGGGGTCCTCCAAATGTGACATGGTGCCCACAATCTTTTTCAGCCAAATTTCCTTTCCAAAATTCAAATATTGCTCCTTTCGTTCCAAGCCCTCCCATTTTTCCAAACAAAGGTTTCAGACCACATGTGAGGTATCACCACGCTCATAAAAAAGTGGTTAACAAACATTGAGGTCAAATTTTTGGAATTACCTCTTGAAAAAGTGAGAAAATTGATGCTAAAGCAACATTTTTGAGAAAATTATTAAAATTTTCAATATGACAACGTAACGTTAACAAAATCTGTGAAGTACCTGTGGATCTAAAATGCTCACTATACCCCTAGATAGAAGCCTTGAGGGGTCTAGTTTCCAAACTGGTGTCACTTGTGAGGGGTTTCTTCTGTTTAGGTACCTTAGCGGACCTGTAAATGCAACATGGTGCTCGCAATCTATTTCAGCCAAATTTGCTTTCCAAAATTCAAATATTGCTCCTTCTGTTCCGAGCCCTCCCATTTGTCCAAACAGAGGTTTCTGACCACATGTGGGGTATCGGCGTGCTCATAAGAAAGTGGGGAACAAGTTTTGTGGTCCATTTTGTTGTGTTATTTCTTCTAAAAGTGAATAAATTTGGGTTAGAGCAACATTTTTAGGTAAAATTTAATTTTTGCTTCTTTTCATTCCACATTGCTTTTGTTCATGTGAAGCACCTGAAGGGTTAATAAACTTCTTGAATGTGGTTTTGAGTACTTTGGGGGGTGCAGTTTTTACAATGGTGTCACTTTTGGGTATTTTCTGTCATCTAGGCCTCTCAAAGTCACTTCAAATGTGATGTGGTCCCTAAAAAAATGGTTTTTTAAATTTTGATGTAAAAATGAGAAATCGCTGATAAACTTTGAACCCCTCTAACTTCCTAACGAAAAAAAATTTTGATTGCAAAATTGTGTTGATGTAAAGTAGACATGTGGGAAATGTTATTTATTAACTATTTTGTGTCACAGAAATCTCTGGTTTAACGGTATAAAAATTCAAAAGTTGAAAATTGCAAAATTTTCAAAATTTTTGCCAATATTCAATTTTTTTCATAAATAAACGCAAAAAATATTGTCCTAAATTTGGTACTAACATGAAGTCCAATATGTGACGAAAAAACAATCTCAGAATCACCGGGATCCGTTGAAGCGTTCTAGAGTTATAACCTCATGAAGTGACACTGGTCAGAATTGCAAAATTTGGTCTGGTCATTAAGGTGAAAATTAGCTCCGTCACTAAAGGGTTAATAAAGGATTTTTTCAGGTGTGTGTGTTTATTTACTGTCACTTACAGATTAATCATGGAAGGAATCTCGGGGAGACGCCTGACATGATTAATCTAGGACTTATTGGCAGCTATGGGCTGCCAATAACTCCTTATTACCCCGATTTGCCAACGCACCAGGGCAAATCGGGAAGAGCCGGGTACAGTCCCAGAACTGTCGCATCTAATGTATGCGGCAATTCTGGGCGGCTGTTGGCTGATATTGTTAGGCTGGGGGGCTCTCCATAACATGGAGCTCCCCATCCTGAGAATACCAGCCTTCAGCTGTATGGCTTTATCTGGCTGGTTTTAAAATTGGGGGGGACCGCATGCCGTTTTTTTAAATTATTCAATTATTTATTTCACTACACAGTATAGACCCGCCCACCGGCTGCTGTGATTGGGTGCAGTGTGACACCTGTCACTCAGCGTGGGGGCGTGTCTCACTAACCAATCATAGGCGCCGGTGGGCGGGGAAAGCAGGGAATACGAGATTGTTTAATGGGCGGCCGGCTTTTTCAAAACAGTAAAAGCCGCCGGAGCAGTGTGAATGCCGTGCAGCGCCGGGGATCGGTGAGTATATGAGAGAGGAGGATAGACTGACTGACATGGACAGAGAGTGAGGGACAGAGATAGTGACCGACTGACAGAGATTAGTGAATGACAGACATTGTGAGGCGCTTCAGAACGCAGCTTTTCAGCTGCGCTCTGAAGCGGACCTTTTTAAAGCTGCGTTGTAGAGCGCACACCTGTGCACATAGCCACAGACATCAAAATCGTATGAGGGATGTCACACGTTACAATTGACTAGGTTCGTGCAACAAAACGCTCAATTCTAGACAAAGATACGATGTGTTTGCGATCAACGGTTTTGCGTTCAATCCTGATCACACGTAGATGTCACACGCAGATACCTCACAAACGATACCGGATGTGCGTCACTTACAACTTGACCCCAACGACGGATTGTGAGATATATTGATGCGTGTGTAGCGGGCTTAAAGCAGGCTTTAGACTTACCCAAAATAGATCTTATACTGTATATACATATATAAATAAATGAAATTGCTGCCATCCTTCATTGTTTTCTATCTACATTATATCACAAAACTTAGTGGACCCCTCACATTTTTGTAAATATTTTATTATATATTTACATGGGACAACACTGAAGATATGACACTTCGTTACAATGTAGTCATTGTAGAGCTTGTATAACAGTGTACATTTGGTGTGCCCTCTAAATAACTCAACACACAGCCATTAATGTCTAAACCACTGCCAACAAAAGTGATTACATTCCTAAATGAAAATGGCCAAATTGGGCCCAAAGTGTCGATATTTTGTGTGGCCAGCACTCTTCTGCCTTATGGCAGCCTGATAATAGTCATTCATTGCAATTTCTGTTACAACCCGTAGAGGTCGCTGTTATGAATTAATGAGTTTCTCTTTAAGCTAAATGTATTCTGGGTAAGAAACGCCCCTCTGAGCACTCTGAATAAGCCTGCAGCCATTTTCTCCTTGGATTTGTTAGGAAAGGACCTGCTGATTCACCTCTGTGTACATTCACCCCTGCCTAGTGTAATCCGGTGAGCAAAGCAAATTACATGTGTTAGTGATAGAATCTTAGATGGTAGATTGTGTAGTAAATGCATTGTACCTTAAGGTGGTGTCACACACAGTGACGACGACAACGACGTCGCTGCTACGTCACCATTTTCTGTGACGTTGCAGCGACATCCCGTCGCTGTTGCTGTGTGTGACATCCAGCAACGAGCTGGCCCCTGCTGTGAGGTCTTTGCTCGTTGCTGAATGTCCTGCTTCATTTTTTCATCGTCGCTCTCCCGCTGTGACGCACACATCGCTGTGTGTGACAGCGAGAGAGCGACGAAATGAAGCGAGCAGGGAGCAGGAGCCGGCGTCTGGCAGCTGCGGTAAGCTGTAACCAGCGTAAACATCGGGTAACCAAGGGAAGACCTTTCCCTGGTTACCCGATATTTACCTTCGTTACCAGCCTCCGCCGCTCTTGCTGCTAGTGCCGGCTCCTGCTCTGTGCACATGTAGCTGCAGTACACATCGGGTTAATTAACCTGATGTGTACTGTAGCTAGGAGAGCAAGGAGCCAGCGCTAAGCAGTGTGCGCGGCTCCCTGCTCTCTGCACTGTGACATGTAGCTGCAGTACACATCGGGTTAATTAACCCGATGTGTACTGTAGCTAGGAGAGCAAGGAGCCAGCGCTAAGCAGTGTGCGCGGCTCCCTGCTCTCTGCACATGTAGCGACGTTATGATCGCTGCTGCGTCGCTGTGTTTGACAGCTAAGCAGCGATCATAACAGCGACTTACAAGGTCGCTGTTACGTCACAGAAAATGGTTACGTAACAGCGATGTCGTTGTCGTTATGTGTGACACCAGCATTAGTGTCTTCCCTGCCTTGCTTGTATAGATAAGATTCTCTCTATCTGTGTTGCAGCTGCAGTGACCTTTCACCTACATTCTCATAAGAACTGTATCTCATATACTGTTATGCTATGTTAACTCTATATTAACACTGTACTGACTGTAATGATTTTCTTTTTATAGTTTTTACCCGTATTCAACTGTATCATGGATATACCGTATCCCGTATTCCATATACCATATTCACCTGTACCTTAGATATTCTTATATTGACTGTATATTCCACGTATACTGCAATCAAGTTCACGTTACCAGCCAATAAATCAAGGCTACTGAATTCCACAGTCTGTTTATTTGAAATGTGAGCGAGGGTTTAGCTGGATGCCAGACATTCACAGCGTTACGTGAAAGAAGGCAGAACAGTAAAAATGGTCACTGACCGCAGATGGTAGTTGAATAGACTGCATGGTACCGCTATCACCCACACTGCACCGCATACGGGTACTACACCAGCCGCCATACAGCGGCAGGGATTCAGAGCGCAGCCCTCCCCAGCAAGCACAACACCTTTCCCGCTACGCGTGAACCCGTTCACGTATAGACTCAGCTTTCCGGCCCAAGTTCTCAGCAATCCACAGCCGAGTGCACAATGTCTGTATCCCGAGCATCCTCAGTCAGGACAAGGTCCCGAGCAAGCTGGTCTAACAAATCTTCAGTGAAAGAGTTCGCTGTACTCGCTCATGCACAAGCTGAGGCCGCAAAAGTAAAATCCACCTTCGCTGCACAAGAGATGCAACTAAAGCTAAGACAAGCAGACCGACATGCAGAAAGTTCACGCCTGGAAGCAGAAAGTGCACGCCTTCAAGCAGACAGAACACGCTTGCTCGCTGAGCAAGAAGCAGAAAGTACACGCCTGCAAGCAGACAGAACACGCTTGCTAGCTGAACAAGAAGCTGAAAAAGCACGCCTGCAGGCCTCTCTGGACAAACCTATTGCAGAAAAGGAGGCAGCAGCGGCAATAGCCAAAGCAGAGTTCCTGGAGGCCGTGGAGTATTCTGAATCCGAGGAACGCAGCAGCATACTTGGACCAGACATAGAGCAACAGGATCCAACCCAACGCGTCTCAGAGTATGTCCACCAGCATCCCGGAACGGATGACAACCCTGATCCACAACACCAATCAGCCCATATCGACTACCAGAGACCCCATCTCGAACTGCAGTAATGTAAGCAAGAAAGTATGCAGCAGGTCGACGTCGACTACAACTACAGTTCTACAGAACAGAAGGTATCACCTTTATTCCGAATTAGAGGGACACCCTTTGCTTCAGAACGTTATTATACAGACTACCCTGAGACTGAAGCTCCTAAAAGGTATGGTTATATACCACACATGAGACATGACTATAACACACCAGCTCACACCAACACCAACCAAGCTACCATGGACTTTGCTTGCCGACAACTGGTTACTAAGGGACTTGTAAAGTTCACTGACAAAGATGAGAACTATAGGTCATGGCGAGCCTCATTCCAGAACACCATTCAGGGTCTGGACCTTTCTTGTAGCGAGGAGTTAGATCTCCTAGTAAAGTGGCTTGGGAATGAGTCGGCTGAGCACGCCAAACGACTAAGAGACATTAATATAAAGCATCCAGCCACAGGCCTACGTATGGTTTGGGAAAGACTTAATGAATGCTATGGGTCCATAGAAGCCAATGAAAATGTTTTATATCAAAGAATTGATGGTTTTCCTAAGATAGGGCCTAAAGGTTATCAAAAACTTAGAGAACTGAGTGATTTGTTGATAGAGTTACAGGTTGCCCAGGAGGAAGGAAATTTGCCCGGATTGGCTTTCCTGGACACTGCCAGAGGAGTTAATCCGATCGTGCAAAAACTTCCTTACAACCTACAAGAAAAGTGGGTCACATGTGGTTCACGGTATAAGCAAATTCATAATGTGCCTTTTCCTCCTTTCACTATTTGTAAATTTTGTTGTTCAACAAGCTAAAGTCAGAAATAACCCCAGTTTTGACTTCACCCTGTCGTGTCCCCCTACCCCGGTGTCAAACTCAGTAGGACACCCGTGGCAGTCCATAAAACTAACATTGTTTCCACAGGACCTTCTCAACACGTTAGTAAGCCACCTCCAGAAGAGAACAGACCTCAAGATGTCAGTAAGCAGGGTCCCCTACACAAGAAACCGCATCCTCTACTAAAATGCAGAGCCTTCAGGGAGAAGTCTTTAGAGGATCGCAAAGGTTTCATCAAGGAAAACAACATCTGCTTCAAATGCTGTGCTACAACATCACACCTCGCCAGGAATTGTGAAGCTAGCGTGAAATGTGCAGAATGCAGCAGCACGGATCACAATACAGTCTTACACCCTGGACCACCCCCACAAGTGTTGTCACAAGCAGAGGAGCACAATGCCAAGCAGAAGGATACTGACGTGGACTCCCCTGAGGTCACCTCTCAATGTACCGAGATCTGCGGAGGACCCGTAGGAGGAAGATCCTGTTTAAAAATCTGCCTTGTCCGAGTCTACCCAGCAAGGCCATAGGGGACAAAGCGCTCAAGATATATGCAATCCTGGATGACCAGAGTAACAGGTCTCTAGGCACGTCCATCTTCTTCCACAACTTCAGCATTGTAGGCCCCAGTTCTCCCTACTCCTTGAAGACATACGCAGGTACTGTCGAGACGGTGGGGAGGAAAGCAACCGGATACAAAGTGGAGTCTGTAGATGGCCAGATCTGTCTATCATTACCAACTATACTGGAGTGCAATCGGATTCCCAACAACAGGTCTGAGATACCTTCATCGGAGGTAGCTGCTCATCACCCCCATCTGAAGCGTATAGCTCACCTGATACCTGAGTTGGACCCAGAAGCCTCAATAGCTTTACTCTTGGGAAGAGATATACTACGAGTTCACAAGACTAGAGAATACATCAGCGGCTTCCAAAATGCTCCATACTCACAGAAGCTCGATCTTGGATGGGTCATTATAGGAGACATCTGTCTAGGAGGAGCACACAAGCCGACCTCAGTCAACAGTATGCTCACCAATACATTAGAAAATGGACGCCTGTCTCTCTTCCAGCCATGTCAGAATAGTCTGCTGGTAAATGAGTTACCGTGCAGCACCCCTCTGCTTTGTTCTTTCTCAGTTCCTTCCAACGAAGACCACGAAGACAAATCAAACAGTTGGGTCGCACCACTACCATTTCGACCTCAGAGACGACGCCTACCAAACAACAGGGAAATGGTCTGCAATTGCTTCATCTCCCTCAAGCACAAACTTCAGAGGTCACCTGAGACAAAAGAACACTTCTTTACCTTCATGAAGATGATCTTACAGAACAACCACGCGCAGTTCGCACCCGCTCTTCAAGACTCCGAGGAGTGTTGGTACTTACCTATCTTTGGTGTGTACCATCCCAAAAAGCCAGGCCAGATAAGAGTGGTATTCGACTCGAGCGCCAAATTTGAAGACGTCTCGTTGAATGATGTCCTATTGTTGGGCCCAGACCTCAACAACAGACTCCTAGAAGTACTAATCTGTTTCCACAAGGATTCAGTGGCATTCATGGCTGACATACAACCCCGATAAAGACATTGCAGAGTACCGGATGAGGGTACACATCTTCGGGAACAGTCCTTCCCCAGCAGTTGCTATCTACGGCCTCAGAAATTCCGCTAAAGTGGGTGAAGAAAAGTATGGGTCAGATGTCAGATCATTCGTAGAAAAAGACTTCTATGTAGACGACTGCCTGAAGTCCACACCAACAACTGAGGCTGCAATCAGTCTCCTAAAAAGGGCTCAAGAAACGCTTGCTCTGTCTAACCTGAGGTTGCATAAAATTGCCTCCAACAGCCGAGAATTGATGGAAGCCTTTCCCTTTCAAGACTATTCCAATGATCTAAAGGATTTAGACCTAAGCATTGACTTCCTTCCCATGCAGCGGAGCCTAGGATTGCTTTGGGATTTGAAGACGGATGCCTTCACCTTTCAGATCAACAAAGACTAGAAACCCTTCACGCGCAGAGGAGTTCTTTCTTTTGTGAATAGCTTGTACGACCCATTGGGGTTCGTGGCTCCAGTAACCATCCAAGGCAAGATGATGCTAAGGGACTTCACCCAAGAGACATCTGATTGGGATGACCCACTTCCAGCAGAAAAAGTAGATCTGTGGACTGAGTGGAGGAAGTCTCTCGAAGCCTTGACCGATCTTCGTGTAAAACAACCGTATGCTCCTGTGCTATCCACGGAAGTCAGAACACAAAAACTTTGTGACTTCTGTGATGCATCAGTCAAAGCTATCACAGCACTAGCGTACCTCAAAACCACAGATGTGAGTGAACACAGCCACATCGGGTTCGTTATGAGCCAGACAACTGGCGCCACTCTGTGAACACATGATACCCAGACTTGAGCTCTACGCTGCTGTTCTCGCGGTTGAATTGGCCGAACTTATCTCAGATGGGATGAGTCTGGAGATCAAAGACGTCAAATTTTATTCAGACAGCAAAGTGGTATTTGGGTATACAGAATCTGCAATGAATTGCAACGCTTCTATGTCTACGTCAGCAACCAGGTACTAAGCATAAGAAGATCCACTTGCTCTAGTCAATGGCACTACGTGTCAACCCATCACAATCCTGAAGACCACGCGATTAGATCCGTGGCACCAAGTCATCTGAGAGACACTACATGGTTCACAGGTCCTGCCTTCTTGCACCGTTCGATGCCTGACATCAGAGAGTCTGATACATTTGAGTTAGTGGACCGCTTCTAATCTGGAAAGAGCTAAGATCGCAATACTCCGCGTTATACAAAATGTAGCCAATGTCTTTTGGGATAGATGGAAAAGGCAGTACCTCTCCACTCTGCAAACCTTTACGAAGGGACAGAAAGACCACCCAAACCACAAAACTGCTGATGTTGTACTTGTGAAAGACAGTCAAGCACATCGGAATGAATGGCCACTCGGCCTAGTCACCAAACCTTTTGCCACAAGGATGGGAAAGTACGTAAGGTAGAGGTCAGAGTGTGCAAGCTTGGGAGAACAAACTTCCTCAGGCCTGTAACCGAACTTGTGTTACTGATTTCCCCAAAAGAACCAAATAGTGGCATCCGTTGACACCAAGCGGGGAGTGTTCTGCTTTATGGCAGCCTGATAATCGTCATTCATTGCAATTTCTGTTACAACCCCTAGAGGTTGCTGTTATTCTATGACTTAATGAGTTTCTCTTTAAGCTAAATGTATTCTGGGTAAGAAACACCCCTCTGAGCACTCTAAAGAAGCCTGCAGCCATTTTCTCCTTGCATTTGTTAGGAAAGGACCTGCTGATTCACCTCTCTGTACATTCACCCCTGCCTAGTGTAATCTGGTGAGCAAAGCAAATTACATGTGTTAGTGATAGAATCTTAGATGGTAGATTGTGTAGTAAATGCATTGTACCTTAGTGTCGTCCCTGCCTTGCTTGTGTAGATAAGATTCTCTATCTGTGTTGCAGCTGCAATGACCTTTCACCTACAGTCTCATAAGAACTGTATCTCATATACTGTTATGCTATGTTAACTCTGTATTAACACTGTACTGACTGTAATCATTTTCTTGTTATAGTTTTTACCCGTATTCAACTGTATCTTGGATATACCGTATCCCGTATTCCGCATACCATATTCACCTGTACCTTGGATATTCCTATATTCACTGTATATTCCACGTATACTGCAATCAAGTTCACGTTACCAGCCAATAAATCAAGGCTACTAAATTCCACAGTCTGTTTATTTGAAATGTGAGTGAGGGTTTAGCTGTATGCCAGAGATTCACAGCGTTCCGTGAAAGAAGGCAGAACAAGCACTATATTCAAACACTGCCTTAACTCTCTTGGGCTTGGAGCTCACTAGAGCTTCACAGGAGACAGTGGAATCCTATTTCACTCCTCCATGACGACATCCTGGAGTTGGTGGATTTTAGAGACCTTTCACTTCTCCACCTTAATTTGGAGGAGCACCCACAGATGCTCAATAGGGTTTATGTATGGAGACATTCTTGGCCAGTCCAGCCCCTTTACTCTCAAATTCTTTAGAAAGGCAGTGTTCCTCTTGGAGATGTATTTGGGATCGTTGTGTTGTTAGAATACTGTCCTGTTGCCCAGTTTATGGAGAGAGGGATCATGGTTTGCTTCAGTATGTCTCAGTAAATTTTGGTACTCATGCAGCCTCAAACCATGACACTCAAACCACCATGCTTGTCTGCAGGCAAGACACTTTTGTCTTTATACTCCTCACCTGAATGCCACCACATACACTTGACACCATCTGAACCAAATAAGTGTATTTTGGTCTCATCAAACTGCAGGACATGGTTACAGTAATCCATGTCATTAGTCTGTTTGTTTTCAGTAAACTGTGGGCTTTCTGGTGCATTAACTTTAGAAGAGGATTACTTTTTGGGGCAACAGCCTTGACCTCACGGTAATCCACACAAAGTCCCACGATGCTTCCAGCACTGCTACTTGTGACGCTTATAGCGAGTGGCCATAGAACATGACCATTGGCTGTGAGCTCCACGCTGCAACTGAACTGAGTTATGCTATCAGTGGTGACATCACTCAGATTACCCACAGCCACAGTTATGCGGGCGTCACACGATATGATCCATCGTGCGATCATAACCGCCCTCGTCGCACAAAGTCGTTAAACCGCCGTCACACGTGCTTACCTGCTGAGTGACGTCGCTGTGGGTGGCGAACATCCACTTCCTGAAGGGGGAGGGACATTCGGCATCACAGCAACGTCACACAGCCGCTGGCCAATAGAAGCGGAAGGGCGGAGATGAGCGGGATGTAAACATCCCGCCCACCTCCTTCCATCCGCATAGCCACGGGACGCAGGTAAGCTGTGTTCATCATTCCCGGGGTGTCACACGAAGCGATGTGTGCTGCCCCGGGTACGATGAACAATCTGTGCAAATAATATTAAACAAATTTTTTTAAAATGAGTGACGTATACACGATACACGATTTACAACCGATTTGCGCACGTTATGAGTCGCTCTTAGGTGTCACACGAGACAACATCATGAACGATGCCGGATGTGCGTCACGAAAACCGTGACCCCGACGACATATCGCACGATAGATCGTCTCGTGTGACGCCCGCATTAGAGTCCTCCACCTGTGACAGCAAATCACTGGAGTGACTGAAGTGGGCTGCGTGATCAGCGGGGCCGTCACTCAGGGGATTTCAGGTCGCAGCTGGTGTCCTCCTCGTCAGCCGCCCGCATGGGAAATCACGGGTAAACCGACTCCAACCCGCATCCCATTTTAACATGCGGTTCTCTGCCATCCATTCCGGGTTACCTGTAGAAAATATCTACAACTCATTTGCAGCATGAGCACATAGCCTAACTCATACCAAAGGTGCTTAATAGGGTTCAAATCAGGTGAGTGGCTTGGCCATTGCAAGAAATGAACATTTTTCTTTGCTAACCAATTTTTTACTAAATTGGATATGTGCTTAGAATCATTGTCTTGCTGGAAATCCCAGCCCTGGCCTAATTTGGTTTTACCATGTGACAGCATTACATTCTATAATATATCCATGTACAGTACATGGTACCAATCATATTTCCATCAATTCTATGCAGAGGGCCAATGGCAGATGCAGAAAAGCAGCCCCAAACCATGACATTTCTACCACCATGTTTCTCTGAAGGTGTTTGGTATCTTTACATTTTCCAATTGGGTGGTATATATAGTGCTTGCCATCACTACTAAACAGATTGAACTAGAATTCATCCGACCACAACACCTTAGACCAATCTGTCTCTTTCCATTTGCTGTATTCTTTGACAAACTCAAGTCGAACCTTCTGGTTCTTTGCAGAGATGAAAGCTTTCCTGACTGGAACTCGTGCATTCAAGCCTACTGCTCTTAGCCGTCACATCACAATTTGGCGACTCAAATGACCCCATATTCTTTTTTTTAATTTCATGCAAAATGTGTACATAGCTACCTGTGTTTGGCTTTTACTGACTTCAATCTCAGAATAATAAGCTTCATGATATCTGGTGATAAATTTGACTTTGTCTTTCCTATCTTTTATCCGACAAAAAATACAAACCAAAACAATAAAAATAGGCACAATTAGACTGCTCATGACAAAAATAGGCAAAACATTTGGCAAAGCAAATGTGGAAAGTAACACATAAAGGGATAAAACAATGTAAAACACAATTTTCATCCTTAGTGCGTCACAACAATTTGCTTCCAGTTTACTAAAATCACTAGGAAAATGGCATCACAACAACCAGATAGAAGTAATCACACCTTAAAAAAAATGCAAAAACTTTTGGTCTTCACTGTATCATTCATCTATCCATCTGTGTATCATATAGAAACGGCAGGCAGAACGACAAATAAAGTGTGAAAAAAAAGAAAAATGGGATACTTTTATTGACCTACCTCAAATGAGGTATTTTGGTCCAGGAAAAAAACAATGAGATTCTTTCTGAAGCCTATGTTCACCTGTTTTTTGGGGTTTTTTTTTTCTGAAGCCGAAACGTGAAATTTGATATTGGTCAATAAAATTACCCTCACTTTTTTGTACAACTGAGACCTTCACTGGTTACTAGAAAACGATTTTGGATTCCCCTGTTCCTATTGCTTAATTTTTTTTTATTTTTTTTTTTTTATTTAAATGAAGCCAATTGTCAATTATGCCCAGGGATATTTCCAAATTTACGGTTGTCTCAGAAATTATTTATTGTTTTTAATAAGCAGTTATAGAATTGGACTGTTTTGGTACGTAGTTGGGGATATTCTATTCTTTAAAGATTTGTGACCGCTGAGTGGAAAAATATAATTATGAAACTATAAAGAAACATTTTGGGTTAAATGGCATGCTTTCTATAGATCTGAAAAAAGTAGCTCTAGCAAATAAGCATATCCAGATATGGTACTTCAGATTAAAGAGTAACTAATGTTTATTTTTTTTTCAGGAATCAATCATCAATGTGACAATAAGAAACTTTGTAATATCACTTACTGGAGAAATTGGCTTTGTTCTCCTTCTAAACTGTTCTTTCATTCTCAAAATTCTTAATTTAGAGGGTTTTCCCACATAAATCCCTAGTACACATGAAAATTTGAAAGTTTGTATTAAACTTTGTATAAAACTTTATATGACAGAAATAGAACTTAATTTCATTTGTGATAAGTATAACACACAAATCACACAACATCTTGTAATCATGGGCATGCAGCTCCGGAAATGTAGTGAATTTCTGGCAAGTTCAACGACAGCACTGATAAATAAATCCATTTATCAATCTCAAGGTGTTCATTTTGAAGTAAGAATATATGGCCCACTGTTATTCCATACCTGCACCCATCTTTTGCTCTAATATTTAAAAAAAAATACATGTTTCCTATTTTTAAATGGTATTTTTACATGCTTTACACCCTAGACTATTATAAATTAGAATTCTGGATTAATATTTATATTTAATTTTCTTTATTTTATATAATTTAAAAATTACAATAGTTTATCGTAACATAGTAAAGCAAAGTTCTTAAAAAAAATGTCCTTGCAGATAAAGAAAACTTACCCTAACTTGTTTAAGCAAAATTAAAAAAGCATAAAAACTACAAAAAATAATAATATCATTTTTATTTCTATAGCCCTAACATCTTCCACAGCACGTTACTATTCAGAGGGTTCCTGTACAAACAGAATAAGAATAAAACTTTAAAAAGTAGCACATAGTCCAATGCGAGGAATGAGGGCCCTGCTCGCAAGCTTAGACACTATACAGGAAATAGGAGTGACACAATTTGTATTGTACTCTGGATGGATGGACAACCAGTGCAAAGACTGGCACAGAGTTGCAGTACCAGTGTAGCAGTTACACAAAAATATGATCCTGGCAGCTGCATTCATGGTAGATTGGAGAAGATAGAATTTAGTAAGAGGGAGAAAGATGAGTAAAGAGATGCATGAAGCCCAGGCAAGAATGAATAGCAGCAACAGTATGAGTTTTTGGAGTCAAATGTAGGAAATGGTCAGATTCTAAAGATGTTTGTTGAGGTGAAGGTAACATGAATAAGTGAGTAATTAGATATAGGGAATAAATGAAAACTCTGAATTAAACATAATCCCAAGACAATGAGCTTTCTGTTTGGGAATTCTACTAGAACCGCACATGAAGATGGCAATATTATTATTATTTATTATTATAGCGCCATTTATTCCATGGCGCTTTACAAGTGAGAGAGGGTATACGTACAACAATCATTAACAGTACAAGACAGACTGGTATAGGAGGAGAGAGGACCCTGCCCGCGAGGGCTCACAGTCTACAGGGAATGGGTGATGGTACAATAGGTGAGGACAGAGCTGGTTGCGCAGTGGTCTACTGGACTGAGGGCTATTGTAGGTTGTAGGCAATATCAGACTTTTTTCCCTTATTCATTGTACAGTATATAATTTTCAAGATGCAACCATATGTACTATGAACTTTATTTTTTATGTAACTGTATATTATTTGTCTACTTTATTTTCAGTCATTGACAAAGGCCATGTTCTGGGCCAAAATGTCTGATGCACTAAGGGGCACTTTGCACACTGCGACATCGCAGGTGCGATGTCGGTGGGGTCAAATTGAAAATGACGCACTTCCGGCATCGCATGCGACATCGCAGTGTGTAAAGGCTGGATGATACGATTAACGAGCGCAAAAGCGTCGTAATCGTATCATCGGTGCAGCGTCGGCGTAATCCATGATTACGCTGACGCGACGGTCCGATGTTGTTCCTCGCTCCTGCGGCAGCACACATCGCTGTGTGTGAAGTCGCAGGAGCGAGGAACATCTCCTACCGGCCTCACTGCGGCTTCCGTAGGATATGCGGAAGGAAGGAGGTGGGCAGGATGTTTACATCCTGCTCATCTCCGCCCCTCCGCTCTGATTGGCCGCCTGCCGTGTGACGTCGCAGTGACGCCGCACGACCCGCCCCCTTAACAAGGAGGCGGGTCGCCGGCCACAGGGACGTCGCACGGCAGGTGAGTGTGTGTGTGAGGCTGGCGTAGCGATAACTTTCGCTACGCCAGCCATCACCACATATCGCTGCTGCGACGGGGGCGGGGACTATCGCACTCGGCATCGCAGCATCGGCCTGCGATGTCGTAGTGTGCAAACCCCGCCTAAGACTAAATGTTTAATAAATTTTCCAAGTTTTTCACTTTAATCTATGATTGCCTCTTTTCTATTATTAGGTTATAACTAGGGATGATCGAATACCTTTTTATTCACTTTGCCGAATATCTGGCGAATACCTCGCCGCTATTCGAATATTCACAAATATTCGACCCCCAATGTAAGTCTATGGGAAACCAGAATAATTTTATGTTGGACCCAACAGTGACCTGTGGTAACTGAGGAAAAGGCTGAAATGGATAGGAAAATGCTGAAACAGTATGGGCACAGCCTGTACAAGGTGCCTGACTGCATTTCTGGTGTCTTAGAGTAACGTGTTCAGAGCAGCACGCGCCGTTTACGTAGTCGCCAGAAAAGCTCTTAAACCAAAGTAAAAGAGGGGAAATTGAGAACATACAGTTTCTAGTGCCTAATCACTTTAATAAAACATCAAATCAAGCCCTGACCTCCAAAAAAAACCACTTTAGCATATGTTCACATGTTTCGTTTTTTACATTTTTCCTTCCTTTTCAATTAGAAAGGGCTGTAACTTATACATTATATTGGTGTCTGTCTTGCACCTCCTTTCTTGGGACATATTTGACAGCACTTTAAAAAGTCAGCTACAATGTGCCCGTTGGGATATTGACCTTGCCCTCTTCCTCCTCCACCAGCACCACTGGCTCCAGTGGCCCTCTAAGGGCCACTGGCTGTCCTCAAATCTCAGACTTCTTTGGGCTCTCAGGTGGGCCCTGTAACATACATTGGGGAGGGATGACAGTCATTTGTAGTTTTCTGCGTCCCCTATACCATTAGTATTAAAGTTGGAATACGCACTCCATACCACTTTACAGTGCTATTGCCAATGTGGCCATTTGGGTGTTGGCCTTGCCCTCCTCCTCCTGCTCCATAAACACCACTGGCTAAAGTGACCCTCTATTCAAATTCTATTCAAATTATTCAGTAGTGTATGTTTTATGGACAAATGAACGCTACGCTGGGACATCGAAGCTGATGATATTGATGATGATTGCATCTGACCAAAAGCAGGTTGGGAGCAGGAGGCATCATTGCCTACTTCCTAGACCACAGTTTGTGAAGCATGCAGCACCGTGGAAGTGGCAGTTGTTTCACTCAGGCTTTATTCCACTAGCTAACACCAAGGATTTAAATAAATTCAGTTTCCCCATGGGAAAATGGTTCAAACACCATGTAGCACAGCATCACAAGGTACTCCCAACAGCTTCAAACAGCTTTTTTGTAAAAAATTGGTAGGATAAGCAACAGGGCATAACATGTCAAGGAGCTAAAAAAAAATCTGATTCCGCAGGGGGCCATGTGTAACACACTGTGGATGACAGCATCAACAAAGAACACAAATAGAGACTGCCTGACTAATTGTTATAGACAGTGTAGCCTCGACAGTGGTTGTGCCAGTGCATAATGTACAAAGGCTTGAAAAATATTGCCCTGTGTGATTGGGCCAAACAATTATATCGCAGCAGCATAACAAGTTAGATAAGTCATGTGGTGTCATTAGATGATAGAAGACAAAATAGTCTTGAATAAGAAACAATGGAACTTATTTGAACTTAACAAATACAAATTTTGGCGCTACAATTATTATTGGGTCTTGTTAACAGGCCACTTGAGATACTCTGGGGCAATCCATCTATGGTTCATTTTGATCATCGTCAAACTGTCTGCACTTTTCGTGGATAGTCATGTGCAACTGTTATTATTGACCCCACTGAGCTGAAAACACGCTCAGACAACACACTCGCAGCAAGGCAAGCTAGCACTTTCAAAGCGAATAAGGTGAGGCCTGGCCAAGTGTTGAGCTTGGAAACCCAATAGTTAAAGGGAACAGTAGAAAGCACGCTGATCTGGTCACCTACATAGTCCCTCACCATCTTACTTAAGTGTCCTTCCTTGTCATAGTACCTCCAACCGGTATCTGATTCGCAGTTGACCGTTTGTGGAAAATGGACCAGTTTTGGCACATTAGTCCCCCGCCTGTGTTGCTCCTACTATGCGTAGCCCTCTCTTGTAATCCTGTTGCGTAAGATGACACGCTACCTCTGACGCCAGCATGATCTGAGGGTAATCGTTTCATCAACTGCTCCACTACAGCCCTCTTGAATGTTTCCGCAGTACAATCCTTATTTGCCTCCACAAGTAGCGAAGCGAATTTGTCTTTGTAGAGTGGGTCAAGGAAAGTACATAACCAGTATTTGTTGTCTGCCAAAATGTGGACTAGCTGACAGTCATGAGAAAGGCAGTGTGACATGAACTGTGCCATGTGTCCCAACTCCGAACTGGAAACCTTTGTGTGTCACTGCTAAGAATACATTCTGTCTCCCTAAACCTCCTCTCCTCCTCAGTCTCTCTTCCTCCTGCTCCTCCTCAGGCCATCCATGCTGGACAGCCCGGAAGCTTGGGTTGTCAATCCCTTGGTTACCAACTTCAAAGCATTCCTGTACTTCATCATCCTCCTCATCATCCTCATGATGCTGACCAAAGGTGGCTTGAGTCTGTTGGCCAAGGTTGCGTGGATTACAAGCAACCATTGTGAAGTCTGGATCCACAGACACCTCAGGTGCATTAACACTTTGGTCAGTCAGATCATCCAGAGGGTGTTTCAATAAACAAATCAGTGTAATGGTAATGCTGAAAAGATGACTTGAGGAAATGGGCGCAAATACATTGCACCTTGGTAAGTAGGTCTGGTATCCCAGGGTATTTTTTGAGAAAGTGCTGAACTACTAAATTTACAACGTGGCCCATACAAGGAACGTGTACAAGCTTTGCAAGCTTTAAAGCCGCCACCAGATTACGACCATTATCGCACACTACCATCCCTGGATGGAGGTCGAACGGCGCAAGCCACTCATCTGTCTGCTCAGTTTTTGCTTTCAAAAGCTCAGGTGCCATGTGCGATTTGTCACCAGTACAGATGAGCTTTAGTAGAGCGTGTTGCAACTTAGCTGAGGCAGTGCTGCAGAGATCCCAGCTGGGGAATGATGTCAACGGTTGGACACCGGTGAATTTTGAGGAGGATGCACAGGAGCCAGATGAAGAGTAGTAGGAAGAGGGAGTTGTTGCTGTGTAGGAGGCTACTGAAACTGTGATTGAAATGGGGCCCACTATTCTGGGTGTGCGAAATATATGGGATGGTGCCGTCTCAGACTCTCTACCAGCCGCCACCAGGTTCACCCTGTGTGCCATAAGTGAGATGTAGCATCCCTGTCCACTTCCGCTTGTCCACGTGTCTGTGGTTAAGTGGACCTTCCCTGTTATGACGTTGGTGAGAGCCCATTTAATGTTTACGGACACGTTATTGTGGAGCGCGGGGACGGCACAACGTGAAAAATAGTGGCGGCTAGGCACAGAGTAGCGATGTTCTAACACTGCCAAAAGGTTGCTGAAAGCATCTGTTCCCACAAGCCGATACGGCATCATCTCAAGGGCTATCAATCGTGCAATGTGTGCAGTTTCTGCCCTTGGGTGAGTAACGGGGTATTTTCGCTTCTTTTCGAAGGTCTGTGGTATGGACAACTGAACGGAACGCTGGGACACCGAAGTGGATGTGGTCATTAATGATTGAGTTTGGCCAACATCAGGTTGGGAGAAGGAGGCATCAGCGCCATCTATTTGCACACCAGTTTGCAGACTCAGTTTTGAGTCTGGAAATCGTATTTTTCACCTAGAGCTGTCAACCGCCTACAATAGTGGTGTGCTTGGCTAACATATGGTTTCTCATGGTGGAGGTGCCCAAGCTGGAAGTATTTCTGCCTCTGCTAACCTTGGCCTGACAGATTTGACAAATGGTATCCATTTGGTGCGAAGGATTCTTGGAAAAAACTATCACACAATCGCTCCACGGACCCTTGGACTCTGAGATGGCACAGGTGGTGCACGGACCCTTGGACTCTGAGATGCCACAGGTGGTGTCATGTGCACAGTTGATCGACCTCTGGCAGAGGTCAAAACCCTATCTCTTACAGCCTTTTTGCGGACTATGGGCACATGCTCCTCTGCACTGCTGCTCTCGCAATCCATGCCACCCGTCTATGTTGTATCAGTCACCTCATCATCAACCAAGTCGTCTTCAAATTCCTGAAGGTCAACATCTTCGGTAATGGAGGTTTCAGGCTGACCTGAGGGCAACTTTGTCTGATCATCCTCCAACACTTCCACCTGATTGCCCAGCATGTCACGGCCAACAACATGGCTTTCTTCAGGCCTTGGGTGCTCAAAGATCAGTGCATCACTGCATACCAGGGCCTCACCTGCGTTGGTGGTGTTGCACGGTGAGAGGCAAGAAAGGTCAAAGAGTCCCGTAAACAGTTCCTCAGAGTAACCTGCTTTGGTGTCATATGTTTCCTTAGAATACTGATGTTGTGAGGAAGGGGGTCCAGGCTGAGGATTCGATAGGCCAGTCTCTGGGCTACTCAAGTCTGTCTGTGTGGACCCTTGGGATTTGCTACTCGACAAGTAACTGGAGGCATTTTCTGCTAACCAACTTGTTACCTGTTCACACTGTTCAGGGCGCAAGAGTGCTTTCCCACGTGGACAAGAAAATTGGGATAGGAAAGAAGAGGTAGATAAAGAAGGAAACTTTTTCCTTGGCTCGGTCACACTGCTTGGGCGACCACCACTGTCACTACCACCTCGTCCACGGCCCTTACTCCCTCTTTTTCCCATTGTTTTTGGTTTGATTATTTAAATGTGAATACTGTAACTTGACCTTTTGTAAAGGCAGTGGAACAACACTGATGCCGGGTTCTTAAACTTGTGTTAATAGTTCCCCACAATAGCTGTTTCTGTAAGTCTAAAAACCACAAGGTACCTTTTATTGGACAAAGTACCACTTGGAGGAGTCGACAAAAATGTTGTGAATGTCTTTCAGCCCTAAAAGAAAAGACGGTTTGACAACACTTTTATTTTAGCATTGGTTTTTGTGTTTTAGTAAGAGCAGGGCACTATGTAGGTTCTGTAAGATATGAAGCCGCCACCAGTATGCTAGGTTGCTGCTAGTAAGGTATTGGCCTTCAGGCAGAAGTAGAGCCACTGACATTGAGTATTAATAAAAATTTTGGAACACTGAGACTGTGTTGTAGTAAGAGCAGGACACTATGTATGTTCTGTAAGATAGAAAAACGCCACCACCAGGATGCTAGTTTGGTGCTATGAAGGTATTTTGCTTCAGGCAGAAGTAGAGCCAGTGACACCGAGTATTAATTAAAAATTTTAGAACACTGACACTGTGTTAGTTGCAGCAGACCACTATCTAAGTTCTGTAAGATATGAAGCCACCACCAGGATGCTATATATTATGGTATTTGGCTTCAGGCAGAACTACAGGCTGTGACAGCAATTTTATTTATTTATTTATTTTTTTTAAACTTACACTATTTTTTTTAGCAGTAGGGTTCTATGGAGTTTATGTACGCTATGAAGCCAACACAAGGACGCAACTGATCTGGTATGAATTGAGATGGTGGCCGACAAGCACTACACTACACCTGGACCCGTTGTTTTGACAATTTTGGGACATTTTTTTGCAAGTTGTAATACCTATTCCTAGTAGAATAGACACAAGGGATGTAGCAGTGCTGGGATTGTTGATTATTAGTAGCAGATGTCAGGACAGCTTTAAATCTCTCCCTGCCTGTGAATAAGCTCTCCCTATATCACAAACTGCAGTAACAGACCGTATGCAGCACTAATAAGATGATTTTTTTTTTGGGTGGTTTAAAACAAGAACGGCTCTCACCTAAATAAGTAATGCACTAACACTGACCCTATAGCTATTTCTATGATTTACACAGCTGCTAGAAGCAAATGCAAACTATCTTCATCCCTTAAAAGGACTATTTTGGATTTTGCATTAGGAACGCTATATCAAACAAAGCCCTGCACTGTCCCATTACCTGGTTCTACAATTTACACAGCCGCTAGCAGCTAATAAAAAAGAAATAAGACTTCAGCTTACCATAGGCAACTGCGCTCCAAGCGTTGCAGGTGCTCGTGGTCCTCCAGACCTGCCAGACTGGTATATAGCTGAAATGAAGTGAAGGGTGGACCCAGCACCATAATCCAGTATATTAAAATATCAAAAATGTATTAGGTATTAAAAATCCAACGGATTCAAAACTTGAGAGAAGACACATAAGCGCACCTTACGCATTTCGGACTATAAATAAAAACAAGTCCTTAATAATAGGTGACTATAAATACATTAGACACATTTTAAAGGGTGCCCCCAACAAAGAGCATGGGCGTTACTTGTCCTCTTGTGCTCATTTGGGAGTCTGCCTTTGAGTATTTAAAATGTGTCTGATGTATGTATAGTCACCTATGATCAAGGACTTGTTTTAATTTATTGTCCGAAACGCTTAAGGTGCGCTAATGCGTCTTCTTTCAAGTTTTGGATCCGTTGGATTTTTAATACCTAATAAATTTTTGATATTTTAATATACTGGGTAGCGAATACCTCGTATACCCCATTATTCGCCGGATACCAAATAGTCGCTCATCTATATATATAATTGCCTTATTCTGTCTGTCTGTCTGTCTGTCTGTCTGTCTGTCTGTCTGTCTGTCTGTCTATCTGTCTGTCTATCTGTCTGTCATGCTCCCAAATTGTGTCCTTACGGTGACACAAAGCTGATTGGCCGCTGGGCTCGCCATGGCCCCGCCCCCCCACACGGATTGGCCTCTCGCCCCGGCTCTCTGCAGGCCCCGCCCCCCTCACGCAATGCACGCTCGCTCTGGCCCAACTGACACGGAGCCGCGACTCCCAGGTGAGTACACACACACACATCAGATCACACTCACTCTCACACTCACTCTCACACATCACATCCACACACTCACAACATCCTGGGATATCGCTTGCTTCTACACCGGCTCCGTCAGGATCCCAGCAGCGCCACACATAACCTTGCGATGCTGGCATCTTGACGGAGGCCGTGAAAGCTGGTAACCATTATACACATCGGGTAACTAAGGTCCCTTAGTTACCCGATGTGTATCATAGTTACCAGTGTACACCGGCTCACACTCACTCTCATACACACCTCACACACACATCACACACACATCACACACATCAAGGTCCTGCAGCGGCGGAAAATACAGACACATAGCAGCACACACACACACATAACAGCACACACATAACAGCACACACACACACATACACACACACACATACACACACACAAATCAGATCACACTCACTCTCACACACACATCGCATCCACATACTCACAACATCCTGGGATATCGCTTGCTTCTCGGCGGCGATACTGTGCTGTTGTGAGCTTCCAGGACCTGCGGGAGGATCACATGGCCAGAAGCATGTGATATCCCCGGATGTTGTGAGTATAAGCGCGTATGTGCGATATCGTCAGTGTCTGTGTGTGTGAGTGTATGCGATCGGGTGTGTGTGAGTGGATGCGATCGGGTGTGTGTGAGTGGATGCGATCGGGTGTGTGTGAGTGGATGCGATCGGGTGTGTGTGAGTGGATGCGATCGGGTGTGTGTGAGTGGATGCGATCGGGTGTGTGAGTGTCGGCAGAGGAGCACGGCGTGCTGGAGGAGGCTGGGAGAAGAGAGGCTGATCATGGGGAAGGCTGGGAGGAGAGAGGCTGATGCTGGGGGAGGCTGGGAGGGGGAGGCTGGGACGAGGGAGGCTGATGCTGGTGGAGGCTGATGCTTGGGGAGGCTGATGCTGGGGGAGGCTGGAAGGGGAGAGGCTAATGCTGGTGGAGGCTGATGCTTGGGGAGGCTGATGCTGGGGGAGACTGGGAGGGGAAGGCTGATGCTGAGGGAGGCTGGGAGGAAGGAGGCTGGGAGGAGAGAGGCTGATCCTGGGGAAGGCTGGGAACGGGAGGCTGATGCTGAGAGAGGCTGGAAGGAGAGAGGCTGATGCTGGGGGAGGCTGGAAGGAGAGAGGCTGATGCTGGTGGAGGCTGATGCTTGGGGAGGCTGATGCTGGGGGAGACTGGGAGCGGAAGGCTGATGCTGAGGGAGGCTGGGAGGAAGGAGGCTGGGAGGAGAGAGGCTGATCCTGGGGAAGGCTGGGAAGGGGAGGCTGATGCTGGGGGAGGCTGGAAGGAGAGAGGCTGATGCTGGTGGAGGCTGATGCATGCGGAGGCTGATGCTGGTGGAGACTGGGAGCGGAAGGCTGATGCTGAGGGAGGCTGGGAGGGGGAGGCTGGGAGGAAGGAGGCTGGGAGGAGAGAGGCTGATCCTGGGGAAGGCTGGGAAGGGGAGGCTGATGCTGAGGGAAGCTGGAAGGAGAGAGGCTGATGCTGGGGGAGGCTGGAAGGAGAGAGGCTGAGGCTGGGAGGAGAGAGGCTGATGCTGGGGAAGGCTGATGCTGAGGGAGGCTGGGAGGGGAAAGCTGATGCTGGGGAAGGCTGGGAGGACGGAGGCTGGGAGGAGAGAGGCTGAACCTGGGGAAGGCTGGGAGAGGGAGGCTGATGCTGGCGGAGGCTGATGCTGGGGGAGGCTGGAAGGAGAGAGGCTGATGCTGGTGGAGGCTGATGCTTGGGGAGGCTGGGAGAGGGAGGCTGATGCTGAGGGAGTCTGGGAGGAGGGAGGCTGGGAGAGGTAGGCTGAGAGAAGAGAGGCTGATGCACACACACACACACACACACACACGCGCGCGCACTGCACAACACACCACACACACACACACACCGGGAACCACAAACAACTGCCCTACACAGACACCCACACACACAGACAACGCTGCACACACACAACACCCAACACACAAACACCGCGGCACACACAAATATACGCACATACCGCACAACACACACATTGCACAAAACATACCTCCCCCCAAAACACACCACACACACACAAACCGCGCAACACACACACACACAACGCTACAGACACACAGCGCTCCACAAACAACGCAACACACGCAACACACATACAACACCGCTCTCACCCCCCGTCACACCCAGACAACACCCAGAACATGTACAGCGCCTACACAAACACTTGGTAACTACACACAACAACATCTCTATATATATATATATATATATATATAACAAAAATCATACATGAACTACACAATACGTAAATTCTAGAATACCCGATGCGTAGAATCGGGCCACCTTCTAGTCCCTATATATAACTCTAGAACACTGCAACGGATCCCAGTGATTCTGAGAATGTTTTGTCACGGCATATTGTATTTCATGATAGTCGTAAATTCAGGACAATTTTTTTTGCCATTATTTGTGAAACTATTGTACATTTTGTGAAAACGTAAAACATTTTGCAATTTTCAAACTTTTAATTTTTGTGCCCTGAATCATAATTTTTTTTTCGTTAGAAAGTTAGAAGGGTTCAAAGTTTATCATCACAATTTCTCATTTTTCCAACAAAATTTACAAAACAATTTTTTAGGTACCACATTACATTTAAAGTGACTTTGAGAGGCTTAGGTGACTGAAAATACCCAAAAGTGACACCATTCTAAAAACTGCACCCCTCAAACTGCTCAAAATCACTTAACTGTTTTCCTCAAAAATTATTTTAGCCATAAAATTTTGCTTTTTTTCAAGGGTAATAAGAGAAAATGCACCATAAAATTTGTTGTGCAATTTCTCCTGAGTATGCCGATACCTCACATGTGATGGAGATCTACTGTTTGGGTGCACAGCTGAGCTTGGAAGGGAAGGAGCACCAATTGAATTTTTGAAAGCAAAATTGGCTTGAATCCTTAGCAGACGCCATGTTGCTTTTGGAGAGCCAATGAAGTGCCTAAACAGTGGCGCTCCCCTAAAAGTGACCACATTTTGGAAACTAGACACCTCAAGTAATTTATCTAGATGTTTGCTGTGCACCATGAACCCCCGGGGCTTCACAGAAGCTTATAACGTTGAGCCGTGAAAATAAAAAAAATACATTTTGACCACAAAATTGTTACTTCAACCAGATAGTATTTTTTTTTTCACAAGGGTAACAGGAGAAAATACACCAAATAATTTATTGTGCAATTTTTCAGGAGTATGTTGCTACCTTATATGTGGTGGGAATCAACTGTTTGGATGCATAGCAGGGCTCGGAAGGGAAGGAGTGCTAATTAACTGCAAAATTGGCTGAAATCGTTAGCGGATGCCATATTGTGCTTGGCGAGCCCCTGTTTTGTCTAAACAGTGGAGCTCCCCACAAGTGACCCCATTCTGGAAACTAGCCCTTTCTAGAAATTCATCTAGATGACTGGGGAGTACCTTTTTTTAATCACAAAAATGTTGTTTTAACACCAAAGCTTTCATTTTCACAAGGGTCACTGGCCATAATGAACCATACAATGTGTTGTGCAATTTCTTTTGAATATGCCAGTACCCCATATGTGGTCAAACACTACTTTTCAGGCACAGTGCAAAGTGAAGAAGGGAAGGAGCACCATATTTGAAATCAGATTTAGTTGGAATGGTTTGCAAGTGCCATGCCACATTGGCATTGCCCCTGAAGTACCTAAACAGTGGACCACCCCCATAGGTGACCCCATTTTGGAAACTAGACCACTCAATGAATTTATCTACCTGTTTGATGAGCACTTGCAACCCCCAATTCTTCACACAATTATATAGTGTTGAGCCCTGAAAATGACAAAATACATTTTTAATCTCAAAAATGTTGTTTTAACTCCAAATTTTTCAAATTCACTGTGGTAACAGGAAATAATGCACCATGCAATTTGTTGTGCAATTTCTCCTGAGTACGACAATACTCCAAATGTGGTCAAAAACTAGTTTTGAGGCACAGTACAAAGTGAAAAAGGGAAGGAGTGCCACATTGGAGTGCAGATTTAGTTGGAATGGTTTGGGAGTTTCATGTCACATTGGCAGAGCTTCTGAGGTGCCAGAACAGCAGAAGCCCCTCACAAGTGACCCTATTTTACAAACTGCACGCCTCAATTAATTCATCCAGGGGTGCAGTGAGAATATTGACTCTACAGGTGTGTCACAAAATTTTATACTTTTGGGCGGTGAACAAAAAATAATTACATTTTTTCACTAAAATGTTGTTTTAAGCACATATTTCCAATTTTCACATGGGGAATAAGTTAAAAAAGACCACATCATGTGTTACACAATGTTTTCTGAACATGGCTTTACCCCACATGTAACTGTACGGTACTGTTTAGCCACACCACAGGTCTCGAGTGGGAAGGAGCGCCATTTCATTTTGGAGCACAGGTTTTCATATAATAAATTGAGGACTCCATTTGCATAGCCCCTAAGTGCCAGAACAGAAGAAATTGCCTCAAGTGGCCACCTTTTGGAAATAACACCCCTCTGGGAATTAATCTATGCTTGAAGTGACGATTTAGTCTCTGGAAAACACCCATGGTGTGAAACAGTGAATGTTGCAGAATTAGAATTTGCAAATAAGTTCTTGTTGTGCCCAGTACACTGTAGTACCCATACATTGTGCCAAGCTTGTGCTTCTGGAAACCTGCACCCCGTAAATTAGGTGGGCTCTCCTCACTACAATAATGCCAAACATGTGGACGCTAACTGTGGTTTAGGCATACTGTGGAGCTTAGAAGAGAGGGGGGCATTTGTATTTGGGAGCGCTAATTTTGCTGCATTTCTTTTTGATGGGGGAGCCTGAGCATTTTCCAGAGCCTTTGTTCTACCAGTAATGTGGAAGCCCCCTATATTTCCGTTAACCGATGGTGGACCTAAGTGGGAACTTGTGTTTTTGTGGGTTTAGTTAAATATTTGGTGTCGATTCTGGTACAGAATATTCTGGATCAGTTCTCACTTATCCTGTGCTCTATGCTGAGCACTTACAATACAGTTCAAAAGTTTGGGGTCACCCAGGCAATTTTGTCTTTTCCATGAAAAATCATACTTTTATTTCTCAAATGAGTTTCATAATGGATAGAAAATATAGTCCAGACATTGACTAGATTAGGAATAATGATTTTTACTTGAAATAATAATTTTCTCCTTCAAGTTTGCTTTTGTCAAAAAATTCTCCTTTTGCAGCAATTACAATTTTGCAGACCTTTGGCATTCTAGAAGTTAATTTGATGAGGCAATCTGGAGATATTTCACCCTATGCTTCCAGAAGCCCCTCCCACAAGTTGGATTGGCTTGATGGGCACCTTTTGCGTACAATAAGGTCAAGCTAGTCCCACAACAGCTCAATAGGGTTGAGATCTGGTAGCTGGGCTGGCCACTCCATTACAGATAGTATACCAGTTGCCTGCTTCTTCTCTAAATAGTTCATGCATAATTCGGAGGTGTGCTTTGGGTCATTGTCCTATTGTAGGATGAAATTGGCTCCAATAAAGCGTTGTCCACAGAGTATGGCATGGCTTTGCAAAATGAAGTGATAGCCTTCCTTATTCAAAATCCCTTTTACATTGTACAAATGTCCCACTTTACCAGCACCAAAGCAACCCCAGACCATCACATTACCTCCACCATGCTTGACAGATTGCATCAGGCACTCCTCCAGCATCTTTTCAGTAGTGCTGCATCTCACAAATGTTCTCTGTGATGCAAACACCTCAAACTTCAATTCGTCTGTCCATAACACTTTTTTCCAATCTAGAGGAAGATTGGAAAAAAGTATTATGGACAGACAAATTCAATGTCTGTGTTCTTTTGCCCATAATAATCTTTTCTTTTATTAGCCAGTCTCAGATATGGCTTTTTCTTTGCCACTCTGCCCTGAAGGCCAGCATCCCAGAATCGACTCTTCACTGTAGACATTGACACTGGCGTTTTGTGGGTACTATTAAGGAAGCTGCCAGTTGAGGACCTGTGAGACATCAATTTCTCAAACTTGAGACTCTAATATACATGTCTTGTTGCTCAGTTGTGCAGTGGGGCCTCCCACTTCTCTTTCTACTCTAGCTAAAGCCTTTTTGTCCTCTCCTCTGAAGGGAGTAGTACACAGCGTTGTCGGTAATCTTCAGTTTTTTTTGGCAATTTCTCGTATGGAATATTCTTCATTTCTAGGAACAAGAGTAGACTGTCGAGACATTGACGATATTTTTTTCGTCTGGGAGGGCACGGAAGAAGACTGTCGCACGTTCATTTCCGGCTTAAACAATAATGATCTTAATATTTTTCTATCCCATGACATTTCACCTACAGTCGTCTCCTTTTTGGACCTGGAAATCTCCATCAAAGATGGCGGACTTTCGACAAATCTATACAGAAAGGCTACAGCAACTAACGCCCTCTTGCACTTTTCGAGTTTCCATCCTCGACATATTCGAGCAGGTATACCCACTGGGCAATTTCTGCGGGTGCGGCGCAATTGTAGTGGCGATACTAATTTTGGCCAACAAGCCTCTAACCTTACTTCCAGGTTCATGAATCGGGGATATCCTAGGAAAATTGTATCGAAGGCCTTCCAGAGGGCCAGAGGCGAAACACAAGAGTCTCTTATTCAACCCAAGTCAAGATGCAAAGACAATCACATCAGATTCATTACTACCTTCAATAATGAATGGCAGCAGGTGAGGAGTATCCTACAAAAACATTGGCCCATCTTAACCACGGACGTGCAAACCTCCTCAGTGGTCTCCCCTCAGCCGATGCTCACTGCCCGACATGCCCCCAATTTGAGAGATCTGTTGACCCGCAGCCACTTTGTTAGACCTACAATTAAGCTACAGCGCGGTGTCAACCTCAGGGGCTCCTTTCCATGTGGCGATTGTAACATCTGTGGCTATATGCAAGTGACTCACAACACCTTTTTTAATCCTCAGGACTCTACAAATCACCCTATTAAGTCTTACATCAACTGCAAGACGAAGAACGTGGTATACTGTATGATCTGTCCATGTGATAAAGTCTATGTTGGCCAGACAACTCAAGAATTAAGAAAAAGGATTCAGAAACACTTCTCGACAATTAACCTGGCATCTTCTGATACCTTAAAAGGTAAAACAATTACATCCGTGGCCGCCCATTTTCTAGCCTTCCATCAGGGCAGCCCACGCGGCACCCGGGTCTTTGGATTACAGAGGTGCCACATCAGTGCCAGGGGAGGCTCTTGTATCAGATGGCTGCTCCAGAATGAATCTAGATGGATTTTCCAACTACATTCTTTAACTCCATTAGGCCTTAATGAGGAACTATTATTCACGGGGTTCCTTGGTTGACATCACTCTGGGTTTCTCCTCCTGCTTTTTATGCGAGCACATCCGACTCACTCTCTTGTTCATGCCACACTAACTGGCTTGCGTATCTCCTCTTTATTGTAGGTGAACCTCTGCCCTATAACATCCTCCGCGCACATGGACATGCCCAATGGCGGGGCTCTACGATCAAGCGCTGTATGAGACTACGGCTATGTATGAAAAACATAATTCGGCTCTCTTTATTTTATTCTCCTATCGGCCTTGGACTTTGGACGGTTTTTCTGCATCTACCTTATAGGCGCATAGTAAATCTTTTCTGTGTATACTACGATCCAACTATTTGTTAGAGGTACATGTCTTAAAGCCTCTCTTTGGATTGGCTATCTGCGATCTCTGTAATTGATAAACCTGCTGTAACCAGTTGCTTCTCTGAAAGGCTTTTGTATAAAGGTCTACATCATTCATACATTCTTTTTCTGTAACCTCATTCCAATATGTGCAAGCTTTGGCGCAATATTGGTTATCTGTAAAATGGTCCCTCAATGGACGGTTCTTTGCCCCGACCGGGTATGCTATATCCAAACCGGCTGGCGGGGGGATGTGGAATATAACAATCCATTAGGATACTCCATGAGAGATATATATGTTCAGATGTCTATACATACCACCTTTGATAAAACATCATGCTCCCATGTACTTATCACCACCTGGAGATACAACATATACACGTGACTGTATCCCTATAAATGCTCGTGCCTCACTAGTGACTCTGAGTAAACTATACAAAAGACTCAGCAAAAATCCGGAGATATGGACAGCTATATGTACATATATACGGATTCATGGTAAAGCATCATGTTCCAATAGACTCACTACCTTTTGGGGTTAAAATACGAACACACATGTGTATTCTCTGGAAAGAATGCCCATGTTGGTTGGGCGACCTTGAGCAAATTGTGCAAATTATCTGATAATGATCTGCCCAACAGAGAGCATATATGCTTCTCATGTACGCACGATACTCCCAGGGTTACATTTACACGTGTATATGTTCTTTCTCCTCTCCCTCTGGGTATGCATTCTTCCGGTTTAAAGCTCCAGTCTATGTATGGCCGTATGTTTACTATCTGGATACGCTTCAGACAAGGGATTTCCTTATACCTGTACCCCCTCTGTGATATCCTATGAGCCACCTATACCATATGTGGCCACAAGACTATGACAAGCGTCTCCCTCCATTAATATTTGCGACTGGTCCCTCCTGTGATTAATGTCTCCGCAATGCCGCATTAACGACTCCCCCATGTAAGTCTCGCATTACTCCGTTTCTTGTAGTGGTGGCCACTTGGCTTCTCAGTCTGTTCGCCCTCGCGCATACGTAGTGCGACGTTTCATTTACATATCAGCCATCACTTTGCTCTTTGTAGTGATTTGGCCACTTGGCCCCTCCGTCCGCCTGACATCGCGCATGCGCAGTGGGATGTTTTCACTTGGACATCGGCCACCGCCGATTCGCTATAACGCGCATGCGCAATATGGCGCCACAGCGCACGGCTCCAGATGATCTTTTAGCTCCACAGGTGTGTGTATGCTTCTTATTAATTACACTCTGATAGGTATATATACCGCGCCTTTTTGCACTTCAGTCACCCGCCCTGATGAAGCCGCTGCTGCGGCGACACGCGTCGGCCTTTAACCTTGAGCACCCTGCTTGACCGCCCCCATGACGTGACTGACTAACCCTGGACTCATGACCGGTGACTATACGGCACTCGCCATACCCTGCCCTATATGACATGACTCTGGCCTTTAGGCGGTTGGCTATCTTAAATTGCATTCCTCTTGGCATTCTTGTCGTACATGCAGTCGCCATATGTGTGAGTATTGGCTGTTACTCCCCTGCCTAAACTTGGCCGGGTATTTACTTATATACAATCTCAGGGTGGGATGGTCACCGGCCGCAACTGTACCCTTGTGATTAGTTTACTTTATTTAGGCACTTGGTAATACTGTGATATTGCTGGTTGGCATACAGCTGTATAATCACTGTACAGTTTTTCTAACCAAAAGATTGGCTATCAGTGTTGATATTCCTTATTGTGGAAATCATTCTGAGATATACTGATTGCTATCTGCATGTTACTGCACCCCCTATCGCCTACACGGGGTTCAGTTTACTGGATCTACTGGGTGATTTCGCCGGCTGAATTATAGTTGTATAACTGCACAATATTTTTACCTGAACATTGGCTACCAGTATACATACATCCTATTTCCTTGTGGTAGAAATTATTTTAGGGTATATGGATTGCTAATTGCTTGTCACTGTACCCCTTATTATCTACATAGGGTTTGGCTTGTGGTGTGGTCACTCAAACCACATTGTTTATGCTATATGTCCGTCACACAAACCATTATCAAGTGATTGACATCTGTTAATATACTGCCCAATATATATCTTTCTGACATAGGGCATGAGACTGTAGGGACAGGTTTACATTGTGATATGTGTGTACACTCACATATACTGTGATCAGCTACGACCACATTTTTCAAGCATCCTACCCCCGCCCTATAGATTGATTTAATCAGGGACACTTGATATCTAATATTGTACCATCCAGGGTTTCGGTCCTCTCATTATTTTTCTTCTTGATACTGTACCGTGCTTTATGACTGTACTGTCACTCTTGATATATGATATTGGGGGCATTTGGTCTCGCCTAAGTGGTGTTCTCCTGTCTTGTTGTATGTTTTTAATTGATTTTAGGATGGTTTTTCCTGTGCAATAAATAAAGGTGTGTTTTTTTATACATTACACTATTGGTGTGCCTCTGCTTGCATGTGCGGAATCTTTTTTTTCTCCCTTGCTCCATGTAATTCCTCTTCCGCACCAGCGTGCACCCAAATAAGAAAAATTGTTCCAGTATTAGTGGTGCGCTCCGACATTCATCTCTCTAGACTGTCGAGTTTCACATGAAAGTTCTCTTTTTCTGGCCATTTTGAGAGTTTAATGGAACCAATAAATGTAATGCTCCAGATTCTCAACTAACTCAAAGGAAGGTCAGTTTTATAGCTTCTCTAATCAGCAAAACTGTTTTCAGCTGTGCTAACATACTTGCACAAGGGTTTTCAAGGGATTTCTAAACATCTATTAGCCTTCTAACACAGTTAGCAAACACAATGTACCATTAGAACACTAGAGTGTTGGTTGTTGGAAATGGTTTTCTACACACCTATGTAGATATTGCATTCAAAACCAGACGTTTGCAGCTAGAATAGTCATTTACCACATTAACAATGCATAGAGTATATTTCTGTTCAATTTAATGTTAGCTTCATCAAAAAAAATGGTCTTTTCTTTCAAAAATAATGAAATATAAGTGACCCTAAACTTTTGAACTGTAGTGTACATTGGGGTTTCCATCTACATCTCCGAAATACATGATTCAGGTGAAACCCACAATGGATCCATTCACTTTTGAGGCAGCAGAGTTATCCGGGACTCTGTTTGGCCTCTGTTCAGCGGTGTCCATCTTTTCAAAGGTGATCAAAACTGTTGACTACCGCACTTTTGTGCACATCTAAATAGAGGCGTAAAAAGATGGATAACGCCTAACCACAGGGCAGATATGAGGTAAAAGTGACTCCCTCTGCCTCATTACAGTGAATTTTCTGTAGGTAATTTTGCCTGAATCACTATCTTCTTGAAGGACATAATAATTAAAAGTTTAAAAGTTGTAGAATTTTCAATCTTTTTGCCAAATTTTCTATATTTTTATAAATAAACACAAAATTTACCAGTATCATGAAGTACAGCATGTCACAAATAAACTGTCTCAGAATCACTGGGATATGTTGAAGTGTTCCAGATTTGTTCCCTCAGAAAGTGTTGCTGGTCATTAGCGTACAAAGTGGCTTGGTCCATAAGGACTTAAATATTTACTCATAGCCATTATAAGCACAATTTAGCTTATTGTCATAGTCTAGTCTCTCCTCATTAGTGATACAATGACCTCTAAAAATACATGTGACAATTGAGTCAGTTTCCAAATGTAACTTAAAATCTAATCTTGGTGTCTGACAAAGCATTATTATTACATTTTTCTTTAAATCACACAAACCCTGTTTAGCCTGCCAAGTATAGTGACTGAATAACTTCAAGCTTCATTACAGCTTCCAGGTGCTGAGGAAATAACCCCATGCAAGTTTATGATGGACAGTTCTTCACTAAATTTACCATAATATTCAACATTGAGGCAATTCTTATCTAATTATTATAACACAAATGTTAACAGTGATGACAGGCGGTGAAATGTTGGATAAATTTACTTTTATCCTAAAAGTGACATTGTAACTTGTATATATAGTTCTAAAAATAAAATATGCTCATGGCGTGTCATATGACATTAAATAACAGGGGATTTAATTAGACTTTTTTATACTGATCAGCAGTTATGCCCATAAGGTTGCAAACCCTAAGCACAATTTATAAGATGCGTATCATTTCATTCAAGAAAACCTAAGTGGATAAAACATATGTCTATTTTTTAACATGATTCACATAATACTATTGTGCAACACAAAATAGCAAAAGGACCAAAAAGTCACAGCAAGAAAGGAAATAATGAAAAAGTTCAAAAAGCTGCATGTCTCATATTTTATTCTCTACCTACGCACGCTCAGAAAATTATCACGCAAGCAACCTACATATGTACCAAATGGAAATACAACTCTAAAGACCACTTTACACGCAATGACATCGCTAACAAGATGTCGTTGGGGTCACGGAATTCGTGACGCACATCCAGCCTCGTACGTTGTTGCGTGTTAAACACAGGAACGACCGTTAACGATCAAAAATACTCACCATATCGTTGATCGTTGACCGGTCGTTCTAATCTCAAATATCGTTGCTGCTGTGTGTGACACCGCAGGAACGAGGAACAACATTGTACCTGCAGCCGCCGCCAATGAGGGAGGAAGGAGGTAGGCGGGATGTTACGGCCGCTCATCTCTGCCCCTCCTTCTATTGGATGGCTGCTTTGTGACGCCGCATGAGCCGCCCCCTTAGAAAGGAGATGGTTCGCCGGCCACAGTGACGTCGCTAGGCAGGTATGTGTGACGGGTGTTATCGATGTTGTGCGCCACGGGCAGCGATTTGCCCGTGACGCACAACCGACGGGGGCGGGTGCTTTCACCAGCGACATCGCTAGCGATGTTGCTGTGTATAAAGTGGCTTTAAGTTTGTAACATAAGTCAGATATTGGTGTAGGCAGTAGGCGCAGGAGCTGAGCCGGCTTCACACAGGGCAGATGACAGCTGGATTACATAACTGGTATTTTCCTGTAATAGCTGCACCTAGTTATTGCTCCAGTTGCTGCTTTTTAACCATTTAAACACCATGGTCAATCACTAACAAGTTACATTTAAATAGTGAGATTGCTGATTACAGAGATGTCTATCATGGCAGCTGGGGGCATGCTGAAGGTCCCTGCGGCTGCAATCTTAATAATCCAGTGATGCCCAGCTTGAATTTTTAACTATACTGTATACTACAATATAGTATTGGAGTGCATAGGAGAAGTGATCAAATAATTGTGAATTCAAATCCCCTAAAGGGACTCATTATAATGTAGAAAAAAAATACAACAAATTTGAATCACACTACTTTTCCCCTTTAGTAACTCAGGTATGCAAAATTTGGGTTGATGAAAATGGTTTCAAATCCAATCACTAATTCTCATGTTTTCTTATGCCCTGATCTAAAAAAACACTTCTATTTTTAACCATCATGTATTGAACAAAGCACACGTGAAATTACGTACAATGGAGATAAACAAAAATCTTTATTGCAGCCAAAAATGTACACAATATTATACATATAAAAAATTATTGAACATTCATTCTGCAACTTTATTGGAAATTAATTATTGCGCCTTTTCCTTTTCTCTTCCAAGAACATCCATGAATAACATGTAGCGACTGGTTTATTGTCGAAACGCGATGGATTGAAATCTACTTCTTTCTTTTCTGTGCAAGCCTGTACTGCAAATTTTTAACTTTTTGAAATAAATGAAATGTTTATACATCCCTGACTGCAGTCTACTGGATTCAATACTTTTATGTAGTCTGTTATCCTCGTGCCTGGGATTCCTTATACGGACATCGTGAGATACCCCAGACCTGGAAAGTGGTGAGCTGGATATCTTTTTGTATGGATTTATAACTTTCGTATGTTTCCTTCAACATGGCCATATGAGGGCTTGTTTTTTAGGAACGGATTGTACTTTTGAATGAAACCCTATAGTTTATTAGAAAAAGGGAAAAAAAATTACGATGCTTGGTGAAACTGCAAAAGAAGTATTCCACAATTGTTTTTTGGGGTTTTTATTTATAGTGTTCACTATATGGTAAAACTGACCTGGATGTATTATTATTAAGGCCTGTACGTAGATACCAAACATGTATATTTTTTCTTTTATTTTCTTGGTTAAAAAAAAAAAAACCTCAAAAATCAAACTTGTAAAAAAAGAAAAATAGCTTACGGTAGCATTTCCCAACACCCGTAATATTTCCATTTTCCAGGATCTGTGGGTGTGATGGCTTATTTTTTGCACCCTAAGCTGATGTTTTTACTTATACCATTTCTAGGTAGACGTGATGTTTTGATTGCCTTTTATTTCATGTTGTGGTGGCCCCAAAAACTTAATTCTGGCATTTTGAATTTTTTCTCCTTTATGCTATTTACCAGTTGGATTAATTTATTTTACATTTTGATTGATCAGACATTTCTTAACACAGCGATACCTAATATGTGTATTTTTTTAATAGTTTTATTTTCAATGGGTCAGAAGGGGGTTAATTTGAACTTTGTGGGTTTTGTTATTTTTTTCATATTTTTAAAAACTTTTTTTTCTCACTTTTTAATTTATTTACTTCTTAGGGGATTTGAAACTGCGATCATGCAATTGTTTGGCCTGTACAGAGCAGTGCATCCGCATCGCTCTCTATAGGAGTAATGATGTCTTTCTATGAATGCGTTCACAGGTAGTTCATCATGACAGTAACAGGGGTCATCAGCTGACCGCTGGCTGCCTTAATAACCCATCATCACCCTGATATCACATCATAGGAGTGCCGATGAGAGCAGGGAATGATGCACTCCCTGCTGGCGTGTTAAATCCTGCTGTCAGAGATTGATTGTTGGATTTAATTGGTTAACAGCCAAGGGCAGATCTCCGATCCACCTTTGGCAGTTAGAGGCACAGGTCGGCTGATCAGAACTGCTGTCATGTGCAGGGAAAGATGCTTGGCATGTGAGCCCACATCAAAGCCAGGGACATGACTTTGAAAGTACCAGTATGTCCAAGGTTGTGAAGGGGTTGATAATATGCAAATGATAAAGAAATGGAAGCAAATGTTTCAATAACTTTATTTAATAAGTATAGAATATGATCACCACACAGAGAAATCCCCGCTCTAACACGCTTAAACATCCTATCAGTGAGGTTATTAATGGATGTGTAATATGGTAAGCTTCAAAGTAATATTCAATAGAACATTAAAAAGGGGAAATGCTAAAACCTGGAATTTTAGTAAAGCTGATTTAAAAAAATTAAGGGAAGAGCTTAAATATGTAGATTGGGACAATGTCATGGTAACTGGGGATACCGAACAAAAATGGGGTAAGTTTTTAAGGATATACTGCTAGAGTCCTGTAAAAAACTTATACCCTCTGGTAATAAAATGTCCAGGATTAAAAATAAACCACTATGGATAAATAAGACTGTATAAAGAATAATAAAACAAAAACAAAGGGTGTTTAAACTCTTGATGGCTGAGAATACAGAAATAGCATTTCAGAAGTATAAAGATATCAATAGGAAAAGTTAAAAAGAAATCAAGCAAGCAAAATTAGCTACTGAAACAAAAATTGCCAAGGACATTAAAATAAATCCCAAAATCTTTTATAAATACATTAATGCAAAAAGGAAAACAAAGGATAGTATCGGCCCCTTAAAATATAATAACAAGTTAGTTATAGAGGACAAAGGAAAGACTGAGATATTAAACAGGCACTTCTCATCTGTGTTTACCAAAGAGCTGACTGTTCCAGAGATCATTCAACAAATGAAAGATCAAAGTTCACCACCTGATATAATTAATTTAACATAAAAAGAAGTACGCCTGTGTCTGAGTAAATTAAACATTGACAAATCCCCCAGGCCAGATGGCATTCATCCACGAATATTGATGGAATTGAGCTCTGTAATCGACAGACCACTGTATCTCATCTTTTTAGACTCACTTGTAACAGGGCTGGTGCCTTAGGATTGGAAGATTGCTGATGCGGTTCCGATATTTAAGAAAAGTAAGCGGGTGGATCCAGGCAACTATCGTCCAGTAAGCCTGACATTAGTAGTATGCAAAGTTTTTGAGGGCATTTTAAGGGATGACATGCAAAAATATATTGCAGAAAAATATATAATAACTGACAGACAGCATGGATTCATGAAAGATAAGTCGTGTCTAACCAACATATTTGGGTTCTATGAGGAGGTAATCGCAAATCTGGATATTGGTAACGAAGCTGATGTGATTTATTTGGACTTTGCCAAGGGATTTTATACCCCATAATAGCCTTATACTGATTATTCAGAAGCAGGGACTAGGGGAAACTATATGCAACTGGGTAAGGAATTTGCTAAAAGATAGGAAACAAAGAGTAGTCATAAATGGTACATTCTCTAAATGGGCTATAGCCAGCATTGGGGTGCCGCAGGGATCTGTGCTAGGACCAATTATTTTTAATCTCTTTATTAATGACCCTGTGGATGGCATAGATAGAAAAGTGTCAGTCTTTGCTGATGACACCAAACTATGTAGGATATTAAAAACTGACCTTGATAGTACAATTTTACAAAATGATCTGGATAAGATGTCAGAATGGGCAGATACTTGGCAAATGAGATTTAATGTTGATAACTGTAAAGTAATGCACTAGGACGGAGTAATCCTATAGCTGCGTATACATTAAATGGAAATAAACTAGGGACTACAGAACAGGAGAAGTACTTGGGTATTCTCATTACAAATAAGCTGAGCAGCAGCACTCAATGTCAAGCAGCAGCTGCTAAAGCAAACACGATTTTAGGGTGTATAAAAAAAGAGATTAGATCCCGTGATCCCAATGTATTGTTACCCCTCTATAATTCACTTGTAAGGCCACATCTAGAATATGGGATTCCGTTTTGGGTTCCACATTTTAAAAAGGACATTCAGAAGTTAGAGTCAGTTCAAAAGGTAACTAGACTACTAAAAGGAATGGAAGGCCTCCCATATGATGAGAGGTTGAAAAGGTTAGATATGTTTAGCTTAGAGAAAAGACGTCTCAGAGGTTATCTCATTTATATGTATAAATACATGTGTGGTCAATATAAAGGACTGGCACATGACTTATTTCTTCCAAAGACTATACTAAGGACCAGGGGGCATACAATGGGAGTGGAAGAAAAGTGATTCCGGCAGCTAAGAAGCAAAGGGTTCTTTACAGTTAAAGCAGTCAGATACTATAACAGCTTTTAAAAAAGGGCTGGATAATTTCCTCAGTACACAAAACATTGTTGGTTATAAATGACTTAGTGACCAAATGTAGAACTGGTGGAGGAAGGCTGAACTAGATGGACCTAAGTCTTTTTTCAACCTAAGTAACTATGTAACCATGTCTGAGGAATGTCCTGCTATGCTAAATACACTCGGGCACACGTCAAGAACCGCTACTATTTCCTTTTGCATTGTCACTAATGATGTCTCAGATCTCAGATAGGCAACAAGTCCGGAGGTGCTGCAGGCCATGGTAGCACTTTGAAGCTACCAAAGCTGCTCATAGTAGCACAAACAACATAACAAAATGTGGCCTGGCATTTTTGTGTTGAAAAAACTCCTGGAACACTTTGGAGAAATGGATGTACCACTGGTTGCACAATTGAGCTATTCTCTACTGCATGCAAAATTAGGCTTCAAATACTAAAGTGTCAAGCAGTGTCTACACAAAGCATCAGAAGGGATCTGCATGACATTGGGGTATGGGTCAGAAATCCAGCTAGGGGTGTTCAGTTGATATCATGCCACTGTGAACAAAGGCTATTTTATTGCCGAGCAAGATAAAAGTGAAAGCTGGAATGAAGATCTATCCTTTCCAGTAATGTGTCCCACTTTTATCTTGGATGTAATGATACCTGCTGGTGAATGGTCCTCCTGATGCCACATGTGCCATGTCATGAGGAGGCATTCACAAGGGACCATCACCATGGCCCTACTCCAGGACAACAGCTCATTACATTGACATGGTCGTTGAACCAGTTGTATGGCCATTTCTCCAAAGTGTGCCATAAATCATTTTTCAACATGACAATGCCAGGTTGCATATTGCTGCTACTACTAGACATGATAAAGATATGTAAATAATGAAAAAATGGAAATAATATATATATTTTTTAAATCTTGATTTATTTAGGCTGTGATGTTAATAGGGAGAGACACAGAATTAAGTGACATATGATGATGATTCTATTCAAATTAATCTCGATTCCCGTACTTGAAATATCAACAATTAATTATATTTACAGACACACATAAAAACTAATGGAGCATTTCAAAAATTGCGAGAAATTCTAAATAAAAACTAAGGCTTTAGATTTTACTGCAGTATCTATTGGTACAATATACCCAGCATAAAGCAGGTGACACTAATAAATTACTGTATTTGTTTCCCAGCTGCAAACAGGTCTGGATCCAAACTACGTCTTTTAATTCACATTTACAGACTGACAACTTATTACTGTGGCATTTTCCTGGCCAATTTAATCCATGACCTCTCTTCCTAAACTGCAAAATATGTCCATTATAAGAGGCACAAATTCCTCCGGGGTACACACCTGTGATCCCTGCAGGCAATATTTTTCCGTAGAGCTAAAGATAACTCCGGTTATTTAGTGCCATGATTATAATAAGAAATTGCCTTTGCAATTGCCTTCTACATATAGCGCTAGCAAGTGTTTGTAAATATAAAATAGACCATCTTAAAATGCAGTACCTGCAAAAATACTATGCAAAATAGATATCACCACCTCCAAAAAATTACTATTATTATTATCATTCCACATGGAAGCCACTGTTCTTTTGTGGCTTCCATGAGGAGGCAGTAACCCTTTCAACACCAGCACATTTTTGGCCTTTAGGACAAAACATTTATTTTCCTTTTTTTTCATCATTGTATTCCAGAAGCAATAATATTTAGAGTTTTATTTTCGCTGTAAAAAGGTTTTATGTTTTTGTGTGATAACTGTGTCAGTGACACCATTTTCAGGTACAAGTAACTTATTACCTTCCTTTTACTAACTTTGTAATGAGCAGAAATAAAAAAATAACACACAGCAATAATGCTGTGTTTTTATGTTTTAAAGGGAACCTGTAACATAGAAAAATGCTAATAACTTGCATATATGGGGTTAATCTGCAGATTTATAGCATTCCAAACCGGCCCAGCGCCTATACATTAAACCCCGCTGCTGGGAGGAAAAGAGCTTTAATACTCCCGGCTACATTCCAGTTTCAGTCTTGGTGGAAGTGTCGGCGCGATTTCAGTCACCTCTCTGTGTATGGAGAGTGGTCGCTGTAACTATCCCCTGGACTGACTGACAGCTGGTTTGAAAATGTGAGGGTTTACTCACTTTTGTGAGATACTATAGGTCTAACTGAGAAATGTAGTAGCATTTCAGAGAAAACACACTTGTGCCAATTGAGGACTATGCCTTTTGGATGGCATACAAGAGGCAGGTCCCCAGATGCATCTCCTTTAGGCCGGTTTCACACATCTGGCTTTTCACCGGTTTGCCGGATTCAGCACACACCAGTACAGTGTATGTATGCCACCCCCGTGCCTGCAGCCGAGCTGCTCGGATCCGGATCCGCGGTGGCTCCAGGGGTTTCCGGACCCGGGGGTCGTGCGGCCACTCAAATGAAGGGGGTACATACAGGGGATTGTGTTAGAGGTTGTGACACCATCCGTGGTATGTGGTAATTTGGAGTACCACCGCTTCAGTTGGGAGTACCCGGGGGTGATGGAATGGGGCAGCCAGGTGTTAGAATCCTCCACGAGTAGGGGGGATGCCCTGGGACTCTGTGATGATGACTGGGGAGTGCCGTCGGGGGTGAAGGGGTCACGTGCGTACTCACTCAGTCAATTAAGCTGACACCAACAACTGCATGAACCAAAGTTCTGGACACCGCTGCCACTGAAGGGAGCTAGTTCGGGTCCTGTCCCCAATGGTGCTGCCTGGTGAACCGTGACCTGCCTCCTGGCACTAAGTTTACTTCTCTGTTGGTCCCGGTAGTATGTAACTTGCCGGGTCCCACTCCCCACTATGGCTAAGTGTGGGAGCTTGCTCTCAGGGTTCACGCTTGGGATTTTCTGGACCATTTGAGTGGAAAGTCCTATCTCCCTCATTGCGCTAGTACCCCGATTTTGGAACGGTTGAGAGCGGATCTTGAAGGCTCCATTTTCGTTGGGTAAATTGTCAGGTTGCCTGAAGCTACTCCCTGACCTAGGGTGTACAAACCCCGTCGTTCCCTGGTCCCAGCCTGGTGATGGTGCAAGGCCGCCGGCTGTCCTCCTCGACAGTTTTGTGCCCCTTGCCATGATCCCCTGCGACCGGGGGTGCAGCTCCTCTAGGCCCAGATCAATGTCTGCTACCTAGATAGCTTCCTAGGAGCCCTGCTCCTGACCTCCTCTCTCCTTCGCTTCCAACATACTTCTCTCCTTTTCCTGACACTCCTGACCTCCCCTAACCAACCTCCCAAGTGAGCGACCCTATTCCACTCAAGCCGTCCACTGGTGTGCTTGGTGGGTGTGGTGCAGAGTGTACCTAGGATTTGATTAGCTGATGTAGGCAACACCATGTAGTTGGGGACCCATAACCAAGAAGGTGGTGGATATGTGACGCCCTGGACTATCAGGTCGTCACAGAGTATCGTGCAATCTGCCCTTCTGCACGGTATCCGCATCCTCCTTGGTTACGGATCCCTGTCCTTTGGTGTTGCTAAGAACTGAGCCAGTCAAAAGGATAGAAACACTCTGCACCACACCCACCAGACACACCAATGGGGGGCCTGAAGGGAATAGGGCCGCCCACTTGGGGGGTTGGTAAGGGAGAGTCAGAAGTGTTAGGAGCAGAGGAGTGAAGTGTTGGAGGGGAAGGAGAGAGGAGGTCAGGAGCAGAGCTCCTTGAGAATACTAGGTGGCAGATGTTGGTCTGGGCCTGGTAGGAGCTGGAACCCCGCTCGCAGGGGATCGTGTCAAGGGGCACGGATCTGCCGAGGAGGGCAGCCGGCGGCCTTGAGCCATCTCCGGGCAGGGACCAGGGCACGACGAGTTACGTGGACCCTAGGCCGGGAAGTAGCTTCACGTAGCGCAAGTAATTTACCCGACAGGGATGAAGTCTTCAAGATTCATTCCTTACCCACTCCAAAATCGGGGTACTAGAGCAACGAGGGGATAGGACTTTCCCAACACATAGACCAGAAAATCCCAAGCGTGAACCCTGAGAGCAAGTTCCCTCCGTTAGCCATACGAGTGAGCGGGACCCGACTAGTTCCATACTACAGGGTCCAAATAGTGAAGAGAGTGCCACAGGCTAACAAGCAACACCAAGGGGAACAGATCCACGCGTGCTCCCTCCCTCCCTGCTGCAGCGGTGCTCATAACACTGGTTTACAAGCTGTCGGTGTCTGTATTCTTGGACTGAGTGAGTACGCAGAAAACCATTTCCTCCCCAACAGCACCCCTTTACTACCAACACCACCGGGCCCTGGGACAAAACCCCATACACATGGAGGGGTTAAACATCTTGCTGCCATACCACCGCCACCGGTCTCACCCAACAGCAGCAGTTGTACTCCATCTTACCACGCACCGTTGGTGGCGTCACGATCTTCTAAACCCCCTGTACATATCCCCCTTGTCATTTCAAGTGTCCGCGCGACCCCCCCCGGGTCCGGCGACCCCTCGAGCCACCGCGGTTCCGGATCCGAGCGGCTCGGCCGCTGTCACGGGCGCAGTACACCTCTAAAAATCTGGCATCACGAACAGAATGCGAGCAGGACCCACTTACCTGGGTGATGTGCGCCTTGAAAATCGAAAACCTTGAGTCAAGAGTCCTTTTCCCGCCAATTCCACCATTGTCCACCATCTTTTCGTGGCAAAACGCTGTCTTCCCCTTTGTCATGCGGGCGGTACAGGTATTGCATGGGAGGGCAGATTGTGCAATACCCTGTGATGACCTGATGTCCAGGGGCGTCACATATAAAGTACAATGGCAGCGCCGCAACGTCCGGGTCACATGGTCCGGTCACATGACAGCATGTGACCAGCGCTTTTCGCACTGCCATTGTACTGTATACACTGTACTGGCGTGCGCCGAATCCGGCAAACCAGCGAAAGCCGGATGTATGAAACTAGCCTTACCTGCTCCCTTTACAAATCATCATCTATACACACATATACGAAGAGACCATCAGTCAAGTGGAGTGGGTCAGTGAGAAGTCTCCATAGACCTGCCTCTGATTAGTCATCTGAGATACATAATCCCTAACCGCCTTTGCCAATCATGTTTTATCCCAAACGGTTCTTTATTTTAGAGTAAGACTTACACGGCTGCAATACAGCAGCCAGTGTTTAATTCATGTTACCTGTGGCTCAGGCAGCATCAATTTCACGACAAGTTCCCTTTAAAGTTTTACAACATACTACCTAGAATAGCTCTCACAGCATTAAGTTTAGAATACTTGTTATAATCATTTGTAATATTTTAAGAAATAATATATTTAATGAACTCTCTAATGCATGAATATGTTACTTTATACCTTATAGCCTCATTGTTAAAACAATGTACTTTGTCAAATATCAGTAAGATTGATGCCCATTCTGTAAATGAATTCATTAATAGAAGTCAAGTTTACTTTCATTGATCTTGCTGAATTTTCACTTCATCATTAGTGGCATCCAATATTAAACTCCTTAGGGGCTATTAATTAAACTGACAGAAAAACATTTGCATTTTACTTTCTTTTTTCCCTTGAATTGTCCTCACCTGCCCAGCTTTCATTTTATGAAAAGCACCGTGGCTGGTATCAGTGCCCTTATTTTAAAGGACGAACTGGCAATGTATCTCTGAAAGATAAAAAAAGGCCTCAACCTACGTGTTGTAGCAATGAAAATGCATAAAAGTATTTTGGTGCTTGCTGTATAATGTATAGGTAAGGTCACATTAACTAATAACTACTGATGTTGCAAATGAATACTAAAATGAATGCTAATGTTATAGTTTTCTTATATCTAGTGTTAACAATTTATATTTTTGTCTGAATGGAATCCCCAGCCCTGCACACACTGACACTTCAGGAGTCAAGAACACACAGGTACAGTTTAGGTGTGTCTTCTACTGTCTGCAATGACCACTTGATGCGCACAGGCTCACACAGTTGTGGGTGACTGATGATAACAGTAGAGCGAGATGAAAGCCCTGTGTGTGCCTGCACGTGGTACCCTGCAGACCCCTTGGGTGTGTCAGAGTGGGCACATTTTCCACATTTTTATATCTCTGCATCGGCCGCCTGCTATAGTCAGATCCTCTGCGCTTCAAACAAGGAGGAGAGTGTGCTTGTACTAATAGTGTGCTTTGCTCTCTGCTCTTGTAGTGTCAGTGTGTGCAGGACTGACTATTCCATTCAGGCAGCGCTCCAAAGGGAGTTCTGACAAGCAACATAAAGGGAGGTGAAGAGAATTTTGTAATTGAGGAGGCTTAATGGTGTACTGAGCTCCTAACCACTCCAAGGGTGCACCAAGGTCCACTTGTTTACATTTGTAAGAATACAGCTTTGTTTGTAAAGCAAAATTAGTGAAACCTATAGGACAGATATGAGATATGAGGGCTAGCTCCCCTTTATGATTGTATAAGTGTTTTAATTACAGTTTTGAGGGTGATTGACTCCTTTTAAATGATAAAATTCTACCTGCAGCTACAGAGAGTATAATGGTGGTGTAGAGTGGTACAGGGCGGTAGTCCAAAGCGAGGTGTTGTCTCCTGGCACACCATCAAACTACTTGAAAGACTAAAGCGGGCTTAACACACAGCGACATTGCTAGCAAATTGCTGCCCGTGGCGCACAACATCGCTTACACCCGTCACACTACGTTTACCTGCCTAGCGATGTCGATGTGGCCGGTGAACCGCCTCCTTTCTAAGGGGGCGGTTTGTTCGACATCACAGCGTCATCACTAAGCAGCCGCCGAATAGAAGCGAAGGGGCGAAGATGAGCGGGCCGAACATCCAGCCCACCTCCTTCCTTCCTCATTACCGGCGGCCGCAGGTACTTTGATGTTCCTCGTTCCTGCAGTGTCACACATAGCGATATGTGCTGCCGCAGGATCGACGAATAACCTGCGTCCTGCAACAGCAACGATAATCGGGATAGGAACGACTGGTCAACGATCAACAATTTGGTAAGTATTTTTGATCGTAATGGTCATTCCTGCGTTTCAGACGCAACGATGTTGCTAGCGTGGCCGGATGTGCGTCACTTATGACGTGACCCCGCCGACACATTGTAAGATACATTGCAGCGTGTAAAGCTGGCTTAAGGCACTATCAAAAGCTACAGGTACATTGTAGTGTGTGACAGGTACGTGCGATTGCGATTGAGCGAAAATCCGTTCATCGCATGCACATCGTCCATTCCTCATGAATTGAACGTGAGGTTGTTCAATGTTCCCGAGGCAGCACACATCGCAGTGTGTGACACCCCGGGAACATTGAACAGATCTTACCTGCGTCCTGCGGCTCCCGGCCGGTAATGCAGAAGGAAAGAGGTGGGTGGGATGTTTATGGCCCGCTCATCTACGCCCCTCAGCTTCTATTGGCCGGCAGCCGCGTGACGTCGATGTGACGCCGAACGTTCCTCCCACTCCAGGAAGTGGACGTTCGCCACCCACAGCGAGGTCGTATGGACGGGTAAGTACGTGTGACGGGGGTTAATCGTTTGTGCGGCACGTTCAACAAATTGAACATGCCACACATACGATGGGGGCATTGCAAATCGCATACAATATCGTATGTGATATTGCAACGTGTAAAGCAGGCTTTAGTGACACTACAAGCAACTTTCTTATTCACCTCCATCTGCACAGAGGTCCTGGTTTGCTATTGCACCCTTAGTTTGTGTGATATTTCCAGCCCTTCATATGTACTTTTGCTCTTCTCTCATGATGTCGACAGCAGGAGCAGACACAGACAAAAGATTGCAAGAACAATATATGGGAACTTTACAGTCCAATAGCTTATTATAATTCACAAATCTACCTACTTTGGAGCTGGAAGTGGGTCCCCTTATATTTTAGCCTTCTGTGCAAGTTGCACCAATAGTATGTTCTACTGTAGCCAACAGTTCAGATGGTGCAATGTTTCAAAAGCACCACAATGTCATAGTTCTTCCTCAATGGCAGGAGGAAGCCTGAAGACAAAAGAGAGCTCAGAAGAAAGTGGTGGTCTTGCAACCGATCACCAGGTAAAGAATCACAAGGCACACTGAGAACTGTAGTTTCAGTCTGCAGGTAAAACTACAAACATTGTAGTTGTGATCTGAAGAAGCACAAGAGGATAGATTTAAATAAAGCAGACCAAAAAAAACCAACCCAAAAACGGGACACAGCAGTAACTCTAGATGTAAAAAAATGTTTGACGGTGATTGGCTAGGCATTTTCGATAGTCTGAGAGGGTACCCAGGGAATAGGTCAACTCCTTTAAGCACTTTATATCTCATGTGGCAGCTTTAATTCATTGGTGTAAGTTTCAACTACTGTTAGAGTATCTTTTTCACTATATCTTTTAGTACATTTTTGAAGCTAAAGGTTTAAAGTGAACTTGTCAGCTGATACATTCTGTCAAGCTGAACAGGTGGGTCTCCATCGGCTTCATTTTCCCACTGCCCTGGATTGACAGGTTTCTGTGCAATCTTAGTTCTCGATGGCTTTTTGAGGTATGTTTTTCTCTGAAACACCAGTGTTTCAGAATCAAAAATATCTAGCTAAGCCAGTGCTTGATAGAGAAAAAATATAATAGATAGCTAGATGACAGATGGATAGGTAGATAGATAGGTAGATAGATAGATAGGTAGATATATATATATATAAATGGTCCAAGATGTCAGAAATAAAATATAAAGAGGCTCCCAACAGACCCGAAATACAGGAGATGCTCCAAAACTTCTACAGCTACAAGTACATGTCAAACCCAGAAGGAATGAGTCAAGCTGCAAAAGACCTCAACAAAATAGTCTACACCATGGCCAAATTGTCCGACCTCAAACAAGTAAACTACAGGAGGCCAAAAGAAAAGCAAATCAATGGTTAGTTTGACAGAGAATGTAAAACCATTCGAAAGACCCTGAGAACAGCTTCAAACAATAAACTCAGAGACCCGAACAACCCAGACCTGAGGGAAGCCTATGACACCATACAAAGGCAGTACAAAACCATCCTGAGGAGGAAGAAGCAGAGCTAAATCTCTACCAAACTTAGCCAACTCCAAGACACCCTCTAAGACAACTCCTTCTGGGAAATATGGAACTACATGGACACAAAGAGCAAGAAAAAAAAATGACATCCATATCCAAAATGGCAACATATGGCTTCTGTACTTCAGAGACCTCTACAAAGACATCCCAAAAGAAAGACTAAGCCAAGAGCAGGAAAATATAACATCAAAATTAAAGGCAATAGAGGAGAAAATAAAAAATGTCCCAAAAGCTCTGATACAGGTAAAATATATCTTTGTACTGTGTTAGCCAGTAGAGATAAAAAAAGTTTGTTTAAAAGAACTGAGAGTCCTCAGTAGTTGATACCTTTTAATGGCTAACTGAAGAGATAGTAATAATAGCAAGCTTTCGAGACTTCTCAGGTCTCTTCATCAGGCATGGTATAACACAAAATCTGAAGAGTCACATATTTATACAAAACAGGACATAGAATAGTGCAGTAAAAAAAAACAAAAAAAAACAAGTTATGTGAAGCAGAACTATCACTATGGTAAGGGGGTAAACTGTTGTGGCCATAAATATTGTTGTAGTTCATAGATAAGCAGTGTGAAAGTTTTATTGTCCTCTGCTTGGGGTGTCTGGTCCAGGCTATGATGCCCCCAGATGCTCTGAGGAACACATTTCTTAATTGATGTAAAAAGACATAAATACAAAAGCTCTGGACACACCAATTGCATTACAGGAAGTTGAGATAAAATCACTTCCATAAGGTGTAAAAAATCTAATGGTCTGGATGGAATCCCACCAGAGATGCTGAAGTACAGCCCACCAGAGATTCAAGCTTCAATAGTTAAACTGTTCAATATTGTGCTGAGTGCTGGTTACTTCCCTCATACCTGGAACTAAGGACTTCATCCACAAGAGTGGGGACAGGTATGACCTTGCCAACTACAGAGGCATATGTGTCAGCAGTAACTTGGGAAAACTGTTCAACAGCATCCTGAACAAGAGGATCCTCAGTTTCCTTACTGAGCACAATGTCCTCAGCAAAAGCCAAGGAGAGTTCGTGCCAAACCACCGCACCACGGACCACATCTATACCCTGCACAGTCTCATTCAGAGCCACATCCACAATACAAAGCATGGGAAGATATACGCCTGTTTTGTAGACTTTAAAAAGGCCTTTGACTCAGTGTGGCACCCGGGCTTGTTCTTGAAATTGCTGGAGAGCAGAATAGGAGGAAAGACCTACAATGTCATCAAAAGCTCCTACACCGAGAACCTCTGCAGTGTGAGTGTGAACGGCTTATTTCCAGCAGAGCCGAGGAGTCAGACAGGGCTGCAGTCTAAGGAGGGCTTTGCACACTACGACATCGCAGGTGCGGTATCGGTGGGGTCAAATCGAAAGTGACGCACGTCCGGCGTCGCAGTCGATATCGTAGTGTGTAAATCCTTTTTGATACGATTAATGAGCGCAAAAGCATCGTTATCGTATCATCGGTGTAGGGTCCGACATTTCCATATTTTGGCAGCAGCGACAGGTACGATGTTGTTCCTCGTTCCCCTGCGGCAGCACACATCGCTGTGTGAGAAGCCGCAGGAGCGAGGAACATCTCCTACCTGCATCACCGCGTCTCACACCGGCTTTGCGGAAGGACGGAGGTGGGCGGGATGTTTACGTCCCACTCATCTACGCCCCTCTGCTTCTATTTGCAGTCTGCCGTGTGACGTCGTTGTGACGCCGCACAACCCGCCCCCTTAGGAAGGAGGCGGTTCGCCGGCCAGAGCGACGTTGCAGGGCAGGTGAGTGCATGTGAAGCTGCCGTAGCGATAATGTTCGCTACGGCAGCAATCACAAGATAGCGCTGCTGCGACGGGGACAGGGACTATCGCACTCGGCATTGCAGCATCGGCTTGCGATGTCGTAGTGTGCAAAGCCCGCCTAAGTCCAACGCTCTTCAATAACTACATCAATGAGCTGGCTACTGCTTTGGAAACTTCAACTGCTTCAGGTCTCACACTCCATGATGCTCAGGTGAAATTCTTGCTCTATGCAGATGACCTACTGCTGGTGTCACCAACCGAGAAAGGCCTCCAAGACAACCTACAAATTTTGGAGAAATTCAGCTCCACATGGGCACTACTCAACCTAAGAAATCCAACATCATGATGTTCCAGAAGAGAAAAAGAAGATTTGATCAGCATCCTTTATTTGTTCTAAACAGCTGCACTCTTACAGGAAAAGACAAATACACTTACTTGGGCCTGGAAATTCACCAGTCAGGGAGCTTCAAACAAACCAAAGAGACCCTGAAAAACAATCATTTCCCCAATCCTCATGAACAGCAGGAAAGTCTTGGGCCCTCACACTTACCCTGATCGCTCAAGGTGGGATTCCAACCCAACAGAAATATTCCACCTGGAATTTTGTAAGCACCTTCTCCAGGTTCATCGAAGCACTTCCAACAGTGCCTGTCGGGCCGAGCTGGGCAGATTCCCTCTACACGTAGCAGCTCTGAAGAGGGCACTATCATTTCGGGCTCACCTACAGAGTAGTAATCCAAGCTCCCATCACCACAAAGCTCTGATATATATATACGTGGTCCAGATGAACAAGGACCCCTGGCACAGTTCTTCCAAACCTAACTGGACAAAATGACCAATCACAGCAGCCTGACAAAAGCCAGAATCAGGAAGATGGTAGACGAGGGCCAGGAGAGGTATGTCAGTGTCTGGAGGACCGACATCAACACCTCACAGAAACTGACCATGTACCAGAGTCTACAGAGAGACTACAGACTGGCCCCATATCTGAAAAAACTCCCAGACCCCAGAGACCGCAGAACCCTGAGCTGAAATAGACTCAGTGCCCACAGTCTAGCCATCGAATCCGGCCGACAAAAGCAGAGCTACAAGCCCATGGAGGACAGACTGTGCCAACATTGTGACCTGGAGGCCCTGGAGGATGAAACTCACTTCCTGCTACACTGCACCAAGTATGACACAAAAAAATTGAACTAAAGCACATCTCTATCAGTATCTATGCCACTCCATAGGGCTCAGAAGAAACAAGGAAACGGAGTATTCAAAGGCTGAATGTATGAAACATCAATTCTTTATTGAGTAGAAATATTAAAAGATTCAATTTATTACAATTATATAATAGTGCTAATGAGAGACAAAGGTAAAGACCCACATGTTGATGGGGAGCAAAGGCAAATAGCACCGTAGAGGAAGGAAAGTAGCCTGAAAGGGAACTAAGTAAAGGAGTAATCATAAGTGGCTGGCAGGTGAGGCGCCCCCATTCTCAGCATAATATATGTATAATCACACAGGCCAAGTCAATATCCCATAGTCAAAGCAGAGAAGAGGCACCAAGCGAGTCAGTCACAAAATGTAAATAAGAGTCCCAAGACTTACACATAATTAAGGTGGTCACCAGGGCACCAGCTTTATTATGTGTAAGTCTTGGGACTCTTATTTATATTTTGTGACTGACTCGCTTGGTGCCTCTTCTCTGCTTTGACTGTGGGATATTGACTTGGCCTGTGTGATTATACATATATTATGCTGAGAATGGGGGCGCCTCACCTGCCAGCCACTTATGATTACTCCTTTACTTAGTTCCCTTTCAGGCTACTTTCCTTCCTCTACGGTGGTATTTGCCTTTGCTCCCCATCAACATGTGGGTCTTCACCTTTGTCTCTCATTAGCACTATTATATAATTGTAATAAATTGAATCTTTTAATATTTATACTCAATAAAGAATTGATGTTTCATACATTCAGCCTTTGAATACTCCGTTTCCTTGTTTCTACTGCACCAAGTACTCAGCAGTGAGGGACACTCAATTCATGAGACTCTCCGATCTCTTCCTGGATTTCAGTTCCATGAAGGAGGAAGATAAAACATATATGCTGCTGGGGAAGAAGAGAGCGCAGTGGAGATAGTAGTGCAGTATGTGAGCGAATGTCATAGACGTCGAGATAGAGAACTATAATAAGCCATGGACTTCCATAGCCCCTAGCCTAGATATGCCCCCACCATCCCCACCCTGGATGTGCCCCATCCTTACTACAGTCCTCACCCATCATCTCCACAGTCCCAGTCCCTAATGTACACTTTCTTTGGCAAAACTAATTTGTATTTGGTCCTGCCAATAAAGCTATTTGATGTGGTAGATGGATGGATAGATAGATAATAGATTATATATGATGAATAGATGACAAATGGATGATAGATAGATAGCTGATAGATAGATAGATAGATATATGAAAGATGATAGATAGGTAGATGATAGATAATATATAGATAAGATGTTTTACTCTCTTTTTATTATATATATTTATAAATTGTAATAATTATATGTATATATATTATAAATACATTTACCTCATATCAGATAACTAACGGCAAGTCTGTTTTTCAGTATTTCCGACACTTTTCGAGGTGATTATAGTGCAGGATTTTGCTGCCAAATCAATAAATCAATAATAAAACCTCAGACCATGGCCTCTACAAGCAAACAATAATTTAGGCTAAATTTGGATGTTTGCAGGTTTGGCGGCATAAAAACAAACAGCTTTGCCAGTAAATCACCTTTGTGTTGATCTGGTTTATGACACTTGCGTTTGATGTCTAGTACCCTTTTGCATTTACCACATTGCCATCCAGCAGCAATCATTTTCCGCCTGCAGTGCATAGACTCACAAACTCCGTAATGTAATATCATATTTCCTGCTCTGCTTACTGTATTGATCTGCTGCACTGAGCTGAATGTAATTTACACTTTACCTCTTTCGATAGGCTTCCTTTTTTTCTGCATGATTGTTAGTTTATTCATTTTGCTTTCTTTTTGTCCTAGTATAACCTATGAATAGAAATATATTTTTACACTACAAAGCATTCATAGCAGTGAAGTATTCCCAAAAATTCATATCAGTTTAAAGTGGCATAATATTATGTAGAAGGCTATATCAAAATCACATGATATACATGTTTGGTGCTGTCTGCTTAGTGTGTATTCTTCCAGTGAATATGTGCCACGTCTATCTCAAGGTCTTCATTAGCCCAACAGAATGTGATTTTGCTTTCTATCTGGTTAGTTTGTATCAGTGGATTGCTTAAAGGGAAGCTGTCACACGATTTTCTGGATTTAACCCCTTAGTGACGGAGCTAATTTTCACCTTAATGACCAGACCAAATTTTGCAATTCTGACCAGTGTCACTTTAGCAGGTTATAGCTCTGGAACGCTTCAACGGATCCCACTGATTTTGAGATTGTTTTTTCGTGACATATTGGACTTCATTTTAGTACCAAATTTTGGACAAAATTTTTTGCGTTTATTTGTGAAAAAATATGAATTTTGGCAAAATTTTTGAAAATTTTGAAATTTTCAACTTTTGAATTTTTTTCCCGTTAAACCAGAGAGTTCTGTGACACAAAATAGTTAATAAATAACATTTCCCACTTGTCTACTTTACATCAGCACAATTTTGGAAAAAAAAATATTTTTTGTTAGGAAGTTAGAAGGGTTCAAAGTTTATCAGCAATTTCTCATTTTTACATCAAAATTTACAAAACCATTTTTTTAGGGACCACATCACATTTGAAGTGATTTTGAGAGGCCTAGATAAAAGAAAATACCCAAAAGTGACACCATTCTAAAAACTGCACCCCTCAAAGTACTCAAAACCACATTCAAGAAGTTTATTAACCCTTTAGGTGCTTCACAGGAACTAAAGCAATGTGGAATGAAAAAAGCAAAAAATAAAATTTTACCTAAAAATGTTGCTTTACCCCAAATGGAATCAATTTTAGAAGAAATAACACAACAAAATGGACCCCAAAACTTGTTACCCACTTTCTTATGAGCGCGGTGATACCCCATATGTGGTCAGAAACCTCTGTTTGGGCAAATGGGAGGGCTGGGAACACAAGGAGCAATATTTGAAGTTTGGAAAGCAAATTTGGCTGAAATAGATTGCGGGCACCATGTTGCATTTACATGTCCGCTAAGGTACCTAAACAGCAGAAACCCCTCACAAGTGACGCCATTCTGGAAACTAGACCCCTCAAGGCTTCTATCTAGGGGTATAGTGAGCATTTTGGACCCACAGGTACTTCACAGATTTTGATAACGTTACGTTGTCATATTGAAAATTTTCATTTTTTTCTCAAAAATGTTGCTTTAGCATTAATTTTCTTACTTTTTCAAGAGGTAATTCCAAAAATTGGACCCCAACGTTTATTACCCACTTTCTTATGAGCGCGGTGATACCCCATATGTGGTCAGAAACCTCTGTTTGGGCAAATGGGAGGGCTGGGAACACAAGGAGCAATATTTGAAGTTTGGAAAGCAAATTTGGCTGAAATAGATTGCGGGCACCATGTTGCATTTGTAGGGCCCCTAAGGTACCTAAACAGCAGAAACCCCCCACAACTGACCACATTTTGGAAACTAGACCCCTCAAGGAATTTATTTAGATGTTTGGTGAGTACCCTGAACCCCCAGGGGCTTCACAGAACTTTATAGCGTTGAGCCATGAAAATAAAAAAATTAAATTTTAACACAAAATTGTTACTTCAACCATGTAGCTTTTTTTTTCACAAGGGTAAAAGGAAAAAAAAAACACCATAAAATGTATTGTGCAATTTCTCCTGAGTTCGCCGATACATCATATGTGGCGGAAATCAACTGTCTGGGTAAACGGCAGGGTGCGGAATGAAAGGAGCGCCATTTGACTGCAAAATTGGCAGGAATCATTAGCGCACGCCATGTTGTGTTTGGAGACCCCCTAAAGTGGCTAAACAGTAGAGCTCCCCCACAACTGACCCTATTCTGGAATCTATACCCCTCAAGGATGTTATCTAGGGGTATAGTGTGCATTTTGAACCCACAGGTACTTCACAGAATTTTATAACAATAGGTTGTCATATTGAAAATGTTCTTCTTTTTCACAAACGTGATGCTTTAGCACCAAATTTTCCACTTTTACAAGATGTAACACCAAAACGTGGACCCCTCATTTTGTTACCCACTTTCTTACGAGTCCAGCGATACCCAACATGTAGTCAAAAACGTCTGTTTGGGCAAACGGCAGGACTTGGAAGGGAAGGTGCACTTTTCAAATTTTGGATTATTTGATTTGCAGAGCCTATGTGTTATCAGAACAACTGAAAACCCACATAAATGGATTTTTTGTACATTTTATCTTGGAGTGAAGGGCAAAATGTGGAGGAAAATACCGCCAACTATATGGCAGACTTGTGCTTGTTCCAGAGATGAAGGAACACCAGGAGGGCTAGAAGGACACGTTAATTTTTCAGAGACTGGTCGTACAATGTCTGTTTAGCATCATCAATCCCTATATGAGGGACAATTGTGCCAGCCGACATGGTACATCATAACAGGCTCCTACCTGCCAAGGTCGGAACCGCTATATGCACAAAACAACCAGTCCCCCACAGGGTTATAAAAGTATTGTCCAGTGCAGGAGGTTCGGCAAGAACCATGCAGTAAAGCCCATGGTGTAAAATTACAGAACAGCTTCAGATCCTCCAATAAAATTATCATGCCCGTATCACCAAGACGTAGTTGTAATAGCAGTCAGACTAAGATGACTGGTGCTAACACTTTATGAGTGATCAAATCTTGGAATTATTTGTCAGATGATCAGATGTTTCAAGAACATTTGCGGGGTCCACATTCTGGAGTACGCAGACGTGGGCATATGACGAGAATTTGTCTGCATAACACTTCGGTATGTGAGTGATCAAGTCCTGGAATTATTTGTGAAATGGGGTAAAATGTGTTTTACTGATGAAAATAGTAAATTTTATTTGACAAGTAACACAGGGGCTCACTACACAGAAAATATAAACGTGAAAGAAAAACCCTACCACACAATTTTGGAATAGTGTATGATGCTTAATAATTGTGGGATGTGTGGTAGATCTCGAAGCAGGGGGTAACACAAAGTCCTGGCTGGGAAGGGCACATGGGACAGTAATATCTAGATTCGCTCCTACTGCCTCTGTTTGCTGCAGACCCGGCACCTTTTTTTAGGACGGTTTTGGGTGGGAGTAGGAGGCATGAGACGCATAAAATGCCGTTCCGTTAGTCTCCGGGCATTCTCTGACTCGAAGGCTGCCTCTGGTGCCACTGAGTCAAACATGAGGGACTCAATAATTTTTTCCTGGTATTGCAGAAATGTGAGGGCCCCTTGTGATTTTTTATACAGTACAAAACTGTTGTAGGTAGCAATCTGTATCAGGTAGATTGCTACCTTTTTGTACCAGGCCCTCCTTTTCCGCTTTACCAGGTATGGTTGGAGCACCTGGTCAGACAGGTCCACGCCACCCATAAACTTGTTGTATTGGGTCACACAGAAGGGTTTCTGTTTGTCCCTGGTGGCTCCCCTCTCTCTGACCGACACAGTGGTGTCCTCATGCAGGGTGGTGAGCATGTAGACGTCCTTGCGGTCATTCCACTTTACGGCAAGCAGTTTGTCACTTGCCAGTGCGAATGACGCCCCCTTGTCTAGACGTCTGGACACTAACTGTGCCGGCAAACCAACACGGTTTTTCCTTATTGTCCCACAGGCTCCTGTATTTGCAGCATGGAGGGATTGGTATAGGGGGATACTAGTGTAGTAGTTGTCGGTGTACACGTGGTAACCTTTACCAAGAAATGGCGTCATTAGCTCCCAGACAATTTTTCCTGGGATGCTAATTGTCTGGGGACAGTTGGGTGGGCTTATTTGGCGGTCCCTACCCTCATAAATGATAAATTTACACGTGTACCCGCTGGTGCTTTCGCACACTTTATATAATTTTATGCCATACTTGGCTCTTTTGGAGGGAATAAACTGACGGAATGAGAGACGGCCCTTGTAACTCATTAGGGACTCGTCAACCGAAACGTTCTCCTCTGGGCTGTAGGAAGTTAGGAAGGACTCTTTCAGGAGGGATATTAGGGGTTTCAATTTATTAAGACGGTCATAATTGGGGTCAGTTCTTGGGGGGACTTGGGAATTATCACTAAAATGGAGGAATCTCAATAGGGTCTCATATCGGGTTCTGGGCATTACGGCTGCAAATACAGGGGTGGCGTGGACAGATTTGGTTGCCCAGTAGGAGCGTAAACTGGGTTCTCTCACTATTCCCATGTTGAGGGTAATGCCTAAAAATTTTTTGATTTCCGGGACGCTTGTGGGGATCCAGGAACGGGAATGGACAGATGTTGGCTTTTGGGCAATATATTGACGGGCGTACAAGTTGGTGTGGTGGGTGATATGCTCAAGTACTTGTTGGTTAACAAAAATTTGGAAAAAATCCAGTGGGGCAAAATTGGTGACATTTATTTTTATGCCAGGGTCTCCTATGAAAGGGGGAATTTGTGGGGTAAAGGACGGGTCGGGGTACCAGAGAGCATGGGGGACTGCAGAACTAGGTCCTGCCCCTGACGCTTCAGCAGCGGCGACTAGCGGGGTGTGGGACCCCATGGAGGAAGCCGAATCGTCACCGCTATCCGAAAAATCTCTTTCTGAGGCCGATTCGGTCTCTGACCCAGAACTGCCGGAGGCAAGCAGTGAGTACGCTTGCTCTGCCGTAAACATCCTGCGGGCCATGGTTTTTGTTTTTATCCCTGGCTAACAAAAAATAAACCTAAACCTAACACTAGTATTTTTTTTTTTTTTATATAAACCCTACATTTTTTTATAAAGATTATAAAAAAAAATATTTAGGGGAATGACGCAGCGAGGGATGACGGAATGATGGAGGAGGGGATGATCACAGGGGGGTGATCAGAAAAATTGGGAATATGATGATCTTTGTGAATTTATAACTTTTTCTCTCTATATGGCAGCGCGTAGTCTCTCTCTCTTTTCTCCCAGATCAACTACAAGGGAGAGAGGAGAAAGGCAGACCTAAATGCTGCCATATTTATCAAATATTGGCATTTTGACTACTGTGATAGGATCTATCACAGTATTCAAATCTAAACAGCCAATCAGATTTTTTTTTTTTTGTTGCCGGGTGCAGGAGGCAGATTATGCCAAGCACACTGCGCATGCGCCCGCCATTTTCCAGGAGAAGGGAGGAAGGGGGGCCGCGGGGGACCGGGGGACCGGGGGGCCCAACGATCCTTTATTGAGGTACTGTGCGGGGGCGGTGGGGGAACGGGGGATCCCAGATCGGGTGGGAAATACCGGGATCTAGCGGATCGGACCCCGGTGGACCGGAGGGAGGGCTCTGGAGAACCGGAGGGGGCTCCGGGGAACCAGAGATCTCCGGTGGACCGGAGCAGGGATCAGGGGGAGGACATTTCCCTCCGATCTGAAATGTTTGATCATTTCAGATCGGAGGGAAATGAATGCGGCGGCGGCAGCAGCAGTTTTCAGCGCGGCGGCGCCATCTTGCAAGGTCTGGAGAACCGGAGGGGGCTCCGGGGAACCAGAGATCTCCGGTGGACCGGAGCAGGGATCAGGGGGAGGACATTTCCCTCCGATCTGAAATGTTTGATCATTTCAGATCGGAGGGAAATGAATGCAGAGCCGGCGGCGGCGGGAGTTTTCGCCGCGCGTCGGCGCCATTTTGGATGTCTGGGTGGGTGGGGGGTGATTTTCTCCGGTACCGGGGGCTTTGGGGGCACTAGGGGCTTATATTTCTTTATCATCTGACATGTTTGATCATGTCAGATGAGAAAGAAATTAGTAGTATTTGCCATTTTTTTTTTTTTAATGTGACCGGCGGTGTATACCGGCGATCACATTATCGGGGAACAAAAAAAACACCCCGATTCATAATCTTGGGGGTCTCAGCTACCCCCGGTAGCTGAAACCCCCGAGATTTTTCGTCACTGGGGGGCGCTACAACCTTTTTCCGGCCTGACGTCTCAAGACGTCGGAACAGAATAAGTACCCTGTTTTTCCGACGTCTTGAGACGTTAGGCCGTCGCTATGGGGTTAAGCTGCTGCCGCCACCTTCTGTTATGTAACACTGTTCTACATATTTTCAAAAGTTGTCAGGTTCAGTTATAAAATGAACAGTTTCTTAATATTTTGCCCCCCTTAATTCAAATATGACAATGAAATGTTTTAGTTGGCTCTTGTTTCTGTGATATCAAAGAGTTTTCTTTTTACTGCTACATAAAATTAATGCGTAAACATATACACTATTATAACAGTAGATCAGTCAATACCCTTAACGATTGATTAGACATAGGACAATTACACCTATTCCTCTTGTTATCTGCATAGTGAAACAAAGGCAACAAAAATATAAAAACAAAAAGTATAACATCTACAACATCTCGAATCATTGCATTTTTGCCAGAAAATGCAGATTTGGTGCAGGAAATTGGTGTATAAATTTCAGCACCAAATCTGTATCTCTTGGCAAAAGAATGTGATTTTCTGCCAGGAGAGGCAAGTCTCATTTAACTTAATGAGTTCCCCTGAGGTGAATTCACCTGAGGTGAGTTTACCTGCAGTCACAGGTGGTGTACCGTGGGAACCTCCAGCTGTGACCACAGGTAAACTCAGTCACGTCACACCTCACAGTTGCGGCTCAGTCAGTGACTGCCTGAAGCTGTAGCAGGTGGTCATGTTCTTTTATGTGCCCGCATGCTGCAACTTCAGTATGTAGCAGAGCCAGAAGAAATGTGGTGTTGTGGATTACATCAGACCTAGGTGTTATGGGAGTTTTAAATTGGAGAAAAAGGATTTCTTTTAAATAAAGGATGTTTCTATTTGTTTTCCTGTTTATTTCATTTGAGTTACAGGGTTAGTAACGGGGGATTTTTTGACAAATCACAGCTGTCATTAACCCCGTATATTACGCCAATTGCCACCGCACCGCACCAACTGCTGGCTGCTATATTTAGGCTAGGGGGCTCACTAACCATGGGCCTTCCCTGGCTGAGAATATCAGCCCCCAGCTGTTGACTTTACCTTGACTGGGTATTAAAATTGAAAATTGGGGGGGCGCATGTCGTTTTTTAAAATTATTTATTTAAATAGTTTTAAAAAATCTGCATGGTGTCACTCATATTTTGGTACACAGCCAAAATAATGCACATGACTCAGGGCTGAACCATGTAGCCATCTGCTTTATCTGCACTGGGTATCACAATATGGGGGACCCTATGTCATTTTTTAATTTAATTTGTATATTTTTACACCACTATAGGGACGCAGACAACATGTGTGATTCCAACCAATCACAGATGTTGTTATAGAGGGTGGGGGTGTGGTTAGAACCAATCACAAATGCCAGGACTGACGGTGGGCGGGGAAAGCAGTGAATATGCATGAGCATGAATGATCGAACCTGGAAGCAGGGTTACAGCTATGGGGAAAGTTGGAAAGTATAACTGTCCTGCTTTATTCCTTATTTTCTTTCTTTTGCAGCCCCTTATCCCTTACTACCACCATTTTCTAACACATAAGTTCAGGTCTCTTAGCAGCCAAACAATTTTTTTTTTAAGTCTGTAATGGTTCTGCGAACCCAAGTATCCATGAGTTCACTCATCACTAGTCATTGAAACTCAGTGGGCATTTTTGTTTAGTCACCCTAAAATGATAGAATACTGAAGGCTCAATAGACTAAATAGATTATGTAACAGAGTACCTACTAACAATGCAAAGATGAAGAAATAACGGCGCTGACAGGTGAGCGGGATGATGGGCGGGGAATGCGCGCATAGTAAACAGCCGGCCCGCATGATCACCCCTGGAAACTACAGCCTGGAGTGATCATGTGCGGCTGTATTCATTGCTCCCCGCGCATCATCATCAGCGCGGGGGGCAGTGAATCAGTACACTCACCGACAACAATCCCTGCAGCATCGCGATCTCCTCCTGTCTGCCGGACGTGGCTGTGCGTGGAGACTAGCGGTGTTCACAGGGATGACGTCATCGCTGTGCGCACGTGTCCACATGCAACCGCGGCCGGCACAGACAGGAGGACATCGCGATGCTGCAGGAAGTGTGGCCGGCTCCACACAGGTCAGCGGCGATGCTGCTGGCACAGACGGGAGGAGGAGCGATGCTGCATGAAGCGAGGAAAGGTGAGTATAAACGTTAATTTTTTTTTGTGTGCCACAGGATGCGGCCATATAGCATGATAAGGGTATATAGCAGGATGATGGCATATACCAGGATGGGAGTATATTATGAGCAGGATAAGAGTATATAGCAGGGTGGGGGTATATAGCAGGGTGGGGGTATATAGCAGGATAGGAGTATATAGCAGGATGATGGCATATAGCAGGATGGGGGTATATAGCAGGATGGGGGTATATAGCAGGATGGGAGCACATACCAGGATGAAGGTATATAGCAGGATGGGGGGTATATAGCAGGATGCGGCCATACACCAAGATGAGGTATATAGCAGGATGCGGCCATATGCCAGGATGGAGTATATAGCAGGATGCGGCCTTACACCAAGATGGGGTATATAGTAGGATGCGGCCATATGCCAGGATGGGGTATATAGCAGGATGCGGCCATATGCCAGGATGGGGTATATAGTAGGATGGGAGCACATACCAGGATGGCAGTATATAGCAGGATGGCAGTATATAGCAGGATGTGGGCTATACTAAGATGAGGGACATATATATATATACAAGGCAGGAGGATCATTACCAGGATGGGGTACCTGAGTAAGAGAATTTGGGGAGATTAAACCCATAACAGTGTCAGCAGCAGATCCTCACCCCATAACAGTGTGTCATGACCACATTTTTTGCTTACAATTTTATTTTCCTATTTTCCTCCTCTAAAACCAGGGTGCGTCTTATGGTCCGGTGCGTCTTATAGTCCGAAAAATATGGTAATACAAATATAATTTTTTATAAGCCTGCATGAAAGGTGTGATCAATAATTACAACCTTCTCTGGATATTTAAAATTAGAGCCAATCAGCAAATTTAAGTATCATATTCCTTTTCAGCACCACAGAATTGCAACGCCAATACCGATGTCCCTAAGCTATCCTATCCCCCTCCTCCAGTGAGGACGTCACTTCTCTTACCTGCCCGGATGTCCTGCAGTGGCTGACCCATTCCTGGCCCATGTTGCTGTTACCCAGAGCCTGTGTACACCTCACAGGCTTTCTGGTTCTTCCCGACAGGTGCGCACATGGCCACACCCTTATTACTAAAGGGCCAGCATACCCTGAATCAGAAGTACCTCTCAGGTCATATAAGGGGTTGCAGGTATTTAGGACACCTTCCCTTTAAGGGAGATGCCTGGACAATAAGTTCGTTATGTTGCTAGTTCTCAGGTCCCTTAGTGCTGCTGCTGTCATTGTGATGAGTCCTGCTGCTGACATTTATCTATATTTCAGTGCTGTGCCAGTTTGCTGATCTGCTGCCGCTACCATCCACACCAGCTGGCTACCCATAGAACCCACCACTGCAAGTATCCACTTCTTTAGTTGCTGCTGAAGTATCTATCCATCCATCCATCCTGGAAGGATCCACTTCTCTACCTGCTGCTGTTGCTACTTCCAGAGACTGTACTGTGTCCATGTTTGCAGCTGCCAGTGTATTGCAGATCCCCTGGGGCTGACCTCTGCCGGCTGCTTACCTGTGTGTATATCTGCTGCCACCAGAGGTGGCAGTAGTGAAGACTCGGCAGCCAGTCTAGTTTGCTTCCCCATGCAAGTGAACAGTTCTTTTGGTCCAGTGGACGCACTAATAATCTGTCATTACCCACAATTACGGAATCGGACAGGGAAATGTTAAATGCCCCAATAAACGAGGAGGAAGTGAGAACAGTTGTGAAAAACCTTAAAAATAAGAAGGTCCCAGGCCCCGATGGAATGACGGGGGAATTTTATAAAATACTACAGGAAGATGTTATGCCCACTTTAGCAAAAGTTTTCAACTACACTCTCCAAAATAAAATTCGACTACAGTCTGGCCATATGGCGTATATAAAGGTAATACACAAACAAGGAAAAGACCCCTCGGACCCTTCATCATACAGGCCCATATCGCTGATAAATCAAGACATTAAAATAATCTCTAAGATCCTGGCAGACCGGCTAGCATTGATCCTCCCATCGATAGTAGGACCACATCAAGTGGGGTTCGTTAAAAATAGGTCATCAGTATTCAACATTCGCACAGTGTTGGCGGTACTAGATGGAACAAAAAGACCGGGCCTGATAAAGGGGAACCCTGCGTTATTGACCTTAGACGCGGAAAAGGGCTTTGACAATGTAAATTGGCATTGGTTAGGGCTAGTATTAGATAAATTTGGCATAATGGGTACTTTTCGGAACTATATGGAGGCACTTTACGCTACGCCTGAAGCTAGAATTTCCACAATGGGCTTTCTGTCAAAATCTTTTCAGCTACAGAAGGGGACTAGGCAGGGATGCCCCCTGTCCCCTCTTCTGTTTGACTTGGCCCTTGAACCACTAGCCCAATACTTAATAAAATCAGAAGATTTCTCAGGAATCAAGGTGGGGAATAGTGAGATAAAACTAACCTGCTTTACAGACGATATGCTTTTATTTATGTCAGACCCAGACAACCATCTGAAGAAGGCAATAGACAAACTGACGTACTTTGGCTCCTTTTCAGGCTACAGGATAAATATCAGTAAAAGTCAGATTCTATATTTGACACCCTTGGGAAATAGGCAAGGTGAGGGAATAGAAGTAGCCATAGCCCCGCACTACATCACTTATTTAGGAATTAAAATAGGCAGAGACTCAATGTCATTATATAGACTTAACTATCCACACCTAATTGAAAAAATAACTAAAGAGCTAGACAGGTGGAAAAATCTTTCCCTGTCCCTGTTTGGCAGAGCACATCTGATAAAGATGATCAGCGTCTCCCGTTTGCTCTATCCTCTACAAACTATTCCCTTACTGCTGAAACACACCGATATCAACAAGTTGCAAAAAGCGTTTGTAAAATTTTTATGGCAGGGAAAGAGACCAAGAGTATCCTACTCAAAGCTGTGTCTACAGAAAAAAGACGGAGGGGTACAAATGCCCATGATTAGATTGTACAACTTAGCGGCACTTGCCAGACATATCAAAGACTGGATCAACGGGACAACCTTCTTTTCTAACATTCAGCTGGAGAGGGAGCTAACAAGCCCTTTTAACTTGGTAGCGGTATTACATATGAAGCTAGATAAAATACCAAAGTACGTGAAACAGAGCTGTTTAATAAAGGACACTGTGGAGGCCTGGAGAGCACTGAGAAAACTGTATAGACTCCCTTATTGTCTTTCAAAATTTGCCCCGTTGTGGGAGGATCCAAATTTTACTCAAGGGTCTCAAAACAAATTATTTCAAGGATGGAAGCAGAGGGGGATACGGAGGTTGGGTGATTTACTGAAAACAGAGGAGGGGAGAGTTCTGAGCTGGACGGAGGTATCGGAAAAATTTAACATGGAAAATCACCATTACCTACAATATTTACAAATAACAACACATTACACATCAGTGGTAAAAGAGGTTGGGAAGCCTGAGAAGAAGGGGAGTTTTGATGTATTGATTGGTCAGGGAGCGGAACATTAATCCCTTTCGATCATATACCAACGATTGAGAGATCAAGTACAGGGCCCCTGGAAAGAGCAAATATTTAAAACCTGGGAGACGGCTCTGGGCAATCCGGATATCCATGATAAAATTCTAAGGGGGTTGGAATCTGTTAAGAAAGAAATGATAAATGAACAATGGAGGGAGATGCAATTTAAGCTAGTACACAATGCAACATACGCCTTTAATATACCACATAGCAGCTCACCAGTGCATTTCTTGGACCATTGCCCTAAATGTGGACTCCATAAAACAAAACTGTTTCACTGCATATGGGAATGCCCACAGGTGAGGGGGGTATGGGAGGAAGCGGCGGCGTACATATTGAGGATTTGGAAAGTAGTTATACCCGTCACCCCTCAGGCCTGTTTGTTTCACTGTATAGAAGCCCCTACGGAAACTGACAGAGCAAGTGATCACATTCCAGGTGTAATACACATAGTATTGCTTGTAGTCAAGAAATGCCTACTTAGGAATTGGCTGATAAGACAGACTCCGAGAAATACAGAAATAGTTGATACCCTAAAAACAATAATGATGTACAACAAACTGGATTCGGAGAAACATAAGGAGAAGTCCACTAAAAGATTCTTCAAAAAGTGGAGAACATTTATTGAGCAAAGCTTCACACAGACAGAAATCACCCAGTTAATTAAAGCATTTGAACACACGTCTTGGTATTGTGTGGAAGACATTGCAGGGACACTAGGGACACTGAAGATGGGGAGCATCCAAAGGACCAACTGAAGGGAACAAATAGGTTAGGTTGTTAAGTTAGAGTAAATTATTGTTAAGATAATTCTATGGAGATGAAATTGTTGTGACAATGAAAAAGAAAATGATGTAACAGAAGCATTGTACGATCCGGAGACATTTTATGGAATGTAACAACATGTTCTCTTGTTGATGATATGTGCTTGCTGACATCAAATAAAATATGTTTAAAAAAAAAACAAAAAAAAAAAACGCTCCCAATAATATTACACACAGTAAGCTTGGGTAAATCCACCCCTCCAGATTGTAATAAACTAGCTATAGCTGGCACTATTGGAACAGTCCAGCCAGCATATATAGGAGAGTAAAAATGACTGGGTCTCCTACAACATGGGACAAAAGGAAATTAACAACCAGACCAATAGAGGTTAAAGAGGACCAACCATCAGGATTTTCCTATATAAACTAAAGACAATGCTATACTGGTTATATCATGCTGATTCTAAGCATACCTTTAGCTTTGAGATCAGATATATAGTTTCAGAAATACAGGCAAGTAAAGTTTGTGAAATACACTGTAATTTGATTGATAGTAGCTGCAGAATATCGAATAGGTGGGTCGGGTTTTGATAGTAATTCCAACCCCTGTCTGTCCTTTATCCACCTGTGTTATTTATGCTAAATACATTATAGTAGAGAATTAATAACCTTTTCACGAAGATGGCATGAGAGTTGGCGCATGTGCATAATGCTGATCTCGGGCGCCATATTTGTGAAGATAATGTTACATTAGCTTATTCTTTCCAGGCCTCTGCGGGAACAGCGCATGTGCCCTTGCATTCTCTGCTCTTGTTATGAGACGTGGTCACAACAGAACTAGAGACAGCCCCCAGGAACAGCTGATTGGAGCATGCAGGGAGGATGTAATCGGCTGGTGACCAGACGCTGCAGATCAGACCAGAGAAAGAAGCCAGGCCAGCATGGATCTCCTTGCCCTGCAGGCACGGTGATATGACTTGCCTGCCTGCCAGCCAGCTAGGCAGCCTGCCTCCCTGATAGCCTGCCTGCCAGCCATCACACAAATTGAACCCCACTGTGCCATCAATGGTTTGAGATATATATTTAGAGTACAGACCAAAATTTTGGACACACCTTCTCATTCAAAGAGTTTTCTTTATTTTCATGACTCTGAAAATTGTAGATTCACATTGAAGGCATCAAAACTATGAATTAACACATGTGGAATGAAATACTTAACAAAAATGTGTGAAACAACTGAAAATATGTCTTATATTCTAGGTTCTTCAAAGTAGCCACCTTTTCCTTTGATTACTGCTTTGCACACTCACACGAATGGGGTTGGGATCATCAGTTGTGTTGTGCAAAAGTCTGGTGGATACACAGCTGATAGTCCTACTGAATAGACTGTTAGAATTTGTATTATGGCAAGAAAAAAGCAGCTAATTAAAGAAAAATGAGTGGCCATTACTACTTTAAGAACTGAAGTTCAGTCAGTCCGAAAAATTGGGAAAACTTTGAAAGTGTCACCAAGTGCAGTGGCAAAAAACATCAAACGTTGCAAAGAAACTGGCTCACATGAGGACTGTCCCAGGAAAGAAAGACCAAGAGTCACCTCTGCTGCAGAGGATAAGTTTATCCGAGTCACCAGCCTCAGAAATCGCAGGTTAAAAGCAGCTCAGATTAAAGACCAGGTCAATTCCACAGAGTTCTAGCAGCAGACACATCTCTAGAACAACTGTTAAGAGGAGACTTTGTGCAGCAGGCCTTCATGGTAAAATAACTGCTGGGAAACAACTGCTAAGGACAGGCAACAAGCAGAAGAGACTTGTTTGGGCTAAAGAACACAAGGAATGGACATTAGACCAGTGAAAATCTGTGCTTTGGTCTGATGAGTCCAAATTTGGGATCTTTGGATCCAACCACCGTGTCTTTGTAGAAAAAGTGAACGGATGGGCTCTACATGGCTGGTTCCCACCGTGAAGCATGGAGGAGGAGGTGTGATGGTGTGGGGGTGCTTTGCTGGTGACACTTTTTTTTTTGGAGTTATTCAAAATTGAAGGCATACAGAACCAGCATGCCTACCACAGCATCTTCCTCGGCATGCTGTTCCATGCAGTTTGCGTTTAGTTGGACCATCATTTATTTTTCAACAGGACAATGACCCCAAACACACCTCCAGGCTGTGTAAGGGCTATTTGACTAAGAAGGAGAGTGATGGGGTGCTCCACAGTCACCAGACCTGAACCCAATCGAAATGGTTTGGGGTGAGCTGGACCGCAGAGTGAAGGCAAAAGGGCCAACAAGTGCTAAGCATCTCTGGGAACTCTTTCAAGACTATTGGAAGACCATTTCCGGTGACTAACTCTTAAAGCTCATCAAGAGAATGCCAAGAGTGTGCAAAGCAGTAATCAAAGCAAAAGGTGGCTACTTTGAAGAACATAGAATATAAGACATATTTTCAGTTGTTTCACACTTTTTTGTTAAGTATTTAATTTCACATGTGTTAATTCATAATTTGATGCCTTCAATGTGAATCTACAATTTTCAGAGTCATGAAAATAAACAAAACTCTTTGAATGAGAAGGTGTGTCCAAACTTTTGGTCTGTACTGTATATATATCTCAAACCATTGATGGCACAGTGGGGTTCAATTCGTGTAATAGAAGGCAGGCAGGCTAGCAGGGAGGCAGGTAGGGCATATTAACATACCTGCGGGGTAGTGAGATCGACATTGGCCTGGCATCTTCCTCCGGTCTGGTATGTGGCATCAGGTCTACAGCTGATCGTGTCCTCCCTGCGCTCTTCGATCAATCTGTTGTGACTGCGCCTGCTCCCATGGTTACAAAAAGAGCAGAGGATGGTGCATGCATGACCCTCGCAGAGGCCAGGAAAGAGTAAGCTAATGTAACATTATCTTCGCAAAAGTCCAAAAAGAGATCAGATAGCACTCTCCAGAGTATAAATGAAGATCTTCTTTATTAGAACAAAAGGTGCAGGGTAAAAAGCAGGAGAGGAGCTAGATGCAGATCTCCTCCAGACGGCCGTGTTGCGTCTAATTACGCTTCGACAGGTCCATGACTATGACGATTATCTTCACAAAAGATGGCTATGCGCAGGCGTCAACTCTGAGGCCATCTTAGTGGAGAGATTAGTAAATCTCTACTATGATGTAATTAGTAGTGATGAGCGAGTACTAAAAAGCTCGGGTGCTCGAGGCTCGGGCCGAGCATCCCAAGATACTCGTGTACTCGGCCCGAGCACCGAGCCCAATGTTATCCTATGGGAGACCCGAGTATTTTTATGAAATGACCCCCGGCAGCATGTAGAAACCCTAAAAATGTCACAAAAGTCTCAGAAGAGTGCTCAAATGACATGGCAACAGCATGGGGAAGACCCCTTGAAGCATTTATCACTCAAAAGTCACAGCTGTGAACAATTTTGTCCGCGTTTTACGCCATTTTTACGGACTCACCAGAAAACCTTCCAAAATGACACCAAAATGAATTTTCATGGCGGAAATGTTAAGGACACATACCCAATAGTGAGATAGAGCTAATGTATGTTACTTTTTGAGATTAATACATGAAAGATTTTACGTAAAACATTGTGTGGCACTCCGATGTCCCTGAGAAGAGACGTACATAAAGGCCTCTTGAGTCTAATGTGCCCATTTTGAGGAAGTGAGTCTTTGTAGTATTTTCCTTTGCCAGGGCAGTCCAAAATTGTGAGGTTCACCAATGCCCCTGCATACAGACGTGCATGAGGGCCTGTAAACCTGAAGTGCCCATTGTAAGGAAGTGGGTCTATTGTAGTATAGCCCTTTGGCAGGGCAGCCAAAAATTGGGAGGCTCCACGTTGTCCCTGGATAGAGACGTGCATGAGGCCCTGTAAACCTGAAGTGCCCATTGTAAGGAAGTGGGTCTATTGTAGTATAGCCCTTTGGCAGGGCAGCCAAAAATTGGGAGGCTCCACGTTGTCCCTGGATAGAGACGTGCATGAGGGCCTGTAAACCTGAAGTGCCCATTGTAAGGAAGTGGGTCTATTGTAGTATAGCCCTTTGGCAGGGCAGCCAAAAATTGGGAGGCTCCACGTTGTCCCTGGATAGAGACGTGCATGAGGGCCTGTAAACCTGAAGTGCCCATTGTAAGGAAGTGGGTCTATTGTAGTATAGCCCTTTGGCAGGGCAGCCAAAAATTGGGAGGCTCCATGTTGTCCATGGATAGAGACGTGCATGATGGCCTGTAAACCTGAAGTGCCCATTGTAAGGAAGTGGGTCTATTGTAATATAGCCCTTAGGTAGGGCAGCCAAAAATTGGGAGGCTCCACGTTGTCCCTGGATAGAGACGTGCATGATGGCCTGTAAACCTGAAGTGCCCATTGTAAGGAAATGGGTCTATTGTAGTATAGCCCTTTGGCAGGGTAGCCAAAAATTGGGAGGCTCCACGTTGTCCCTGGATAGAGACCTGTTAGGTTCTTAGTGCCTCCGTGCTTGCATTTAAAAACCGCACGTGTGTGCCTGTTGGTGGCAGCTTTCCGCTGCACTTGTGTGCGTTTTGCAAAAACTTGGATATAACGCACAAGTCTAGTGAATACACATCAGCACAGCATTGCAAAATGCGCAAGGGCGTTGTCAACGAACAAGGAAGTGGACGTGATGGTGGTGCAGGCAGAGACCGAGGTCGTGTGCAAGCTCTAATTTCGCCACAACAAAGGGCCACATCTGCTCGCTCGCACGTCTTGTCCCAAATTCTTGGGGACCGCAGCAGTACACCGCTCTTGAACCAAGACCAGTGTCAACAGGTTGTTAGTTGGATAGCGGATAATGCTTCCAGTCAGATTGGCACCACCACAAACACTCTGTCTTCCACACGGTCAAGTGTCAGTAGCTGTGATACTGCACCGCACATTTCAGAACCTGATCCTCCTTCCTACCACCAGGCCGAGTACACATCCACGGACATTACTGATCCCACACTTGGACACTCGGAAGAGCTGTTCGTTCACGTTTCCATTCACACATTCTGGCCTCTCGCCAGCTCCTGTTGAAGTGGGCCATGACGAGATTGTATGTACAGACGCCCAAATATTTGAGCAGCCACGTTCTCACGAAGTTGGCAACGTGTCTCAACAAGGGGTGGACGATGATGAGACACAATTGTCAGGAAGTCCGGAGGAGGAGCAGGGTGCGGAAGAGGAAGACGACGTGGTGGATGATCCAGTAACTGACCCAACCTGGCAGGAGGATATGCAGAGCGAGGACAGCAGTGCACAGGGGGAGGGAGGTGTAGCATCCCAACAGGCAGTAAGAAGCAGGGTGGTGGCCCCAGGCAGACGTCAGGCAACTGTTCCCCGGAACAACACAACACAAGGTGCCTGTACAAATGTTAGGTCTTCCCGAGTCTGGCAGTTTTTTAAGTTGGCTCCAGATGATTCTAAAAAGGCCATTTGCAACACCTGCCGTGCCAGCATCAGCAGGGGTACCAAAACTAGCAGCCTGACCACCACCAGCATGATCAGGCACATGTCAGCCAAGCACCCGACTTTGTGGGATGTACAACAGAGTCGAGGAGCAGTGCTTGCTGATGTCACTGCTACGTCTTCGCTTGTTGTGCATGCGAGCCAATCCCCTGTCCATGCTGCCCGCGAACAAGCCTCCTCCGGCCCTGCACCTGCAGTTGCCCACGCAGAAATAACACCATCATCAAGCACGTCCTTGTCCCAGCGCAGCGTTCAGTTATCCATTCAGCAAACCTTTGAACGCAGGCGCAAATACACTGCCAACGCCCCACATGCCACACTTCTAAATACTAACATTTCGCGACTGCTTGCGCTGGAAATGTTGCCTTTTAGGCTGGTTGAGACAGAAGCATTCCGCGACCTGATGGTGACAGCTGTCCCACGTTACTCAGTCCCCAGCCGCCACTATTTCTCCCGGTGTGCCGTCCCCGCATTGCATAACCACGTGTCACAAAACATCACACGTGCCCTGAACAACGCTGTTTCAGCCAAAGTCCACCTAACCACAGACACGTGGACAAGTGCATGTGGGCAAGGCCGCTACATCTCGTTGACGTCACACTGGGTTAATATTGTGGAAGCTGGGACCCAGTCTGAGCAAGGGACGGAACACGTCCTTCACACACCAAGTTTTGCAGGCCCTACCTCAGTCAGGGTTTCACCCACACTCTACAGCTCCGGAATGTCATGCTCCTCAGCCTCCTCCTCCTCCTGCGCATCCTCATCCACTTTACCCTTCACACCAGTCCCAAGCTGGAAGTGTCGCGGGCGGAGGAGGGGACGCTGCGCTCTCCCACTGCTCGGGTCCAGCTGCCGCTGCTCTACGGCTGCTGCTGCTCGGTGGCTCGAGCGATGGCCGGATCCCGGGGACTCGAGCGGCGCTCATTGCCCGTGAGTGAAAAGGGGTCGTTTGGGTTTTGGGGATATTGTCCGTGACGCCACCCACGGTTGTGGTGATTGTGTGGACACCACCGCTGCTCTGGACAGGGATCCCGGGAGCCTGTGACAGGGAGCAGCTTTGTTGTTATTTCTCCCCTCCGTGGGTAGGGGGGGTTGGTTGTCCCGGGGCCCGGTGATGGGGTAGAGATGGATGACAGGCGGGTTGCGGGGCCTGATGAGGTGCAGGGTCGCAGGGGCAGCGCTGTGCCGCACGGCATGGAGGTACTCACTCAGCCCAATGATGATGACACAGTTCACGGTAAAACAAGTGGCTAGAGGGACGGGTCCCTCGGACGGCTGCGGTTGTTTTTCCCTGCAGATTAGTGATGACTGTCTCTCCCTGCACCTAAGTTCAGTGTTGGTAGTGATGGTTTCCCACCGGTAACCCGCTCCCCGACCTGGATATGGGCCGGAGGAGCCCCTTTTGCCCACAGGCGCTGGCCCTGGGAGACGGTTGCCCTTGGCGGTGGCGGTGTCTCCCCTTCACGGTTGGACGGTTGCCTTCTATCGGGACTTGGCTGTTTGGAAACCCTGAGGTCCCTTTCACTAACAGATTTGGCAAATTCACGGCGACACCAAGCCTTGCCGGGATCCGAAAGGCCCCTGCCAATGGTGCTGGCTTCTCTTTGTATACCGGTCCAGTACGGCCGGGTCACCACCCGTCCGCGGTCCTTACGGCAGACTCCAATCGGCCTCCACTGCAGACGGTCACCACATCCTGCCAACCTTGCTGTCCTGTCCGGGCCACACACCCGGACCAACTTCAGGCTCTTTGCTGTCACTTTTCTCCTCTCTACTACTTTCCTCCTTCCACTTCCTTAGCTTAACTCTCACTGCCTGTGTTTTCCCTCCTCCTTGGTGGGTGGAGACCAACCGCCTGGCTCCACCCCCTGGTGTGGACAACAGCCCCTGGGGAAGGCAACAAGGATTTTGTGTTTTGACTATGATATGCCTGCAGGGAGTGTGGGGTGTGTAAGTGTTGTGCTCTGTGGCCCTTGGCTTGTCCAGGGCGACACAGAAGCACTGCAGCACTGCCTCGGCGAAGCGGCAACAGGCTGTGCTGAAGCTAATCTGCATAGGTGACAAACCCCACAATGCAGAAGAGGTGTGGACAGCTCTGAAACAGCAGGCAGATCACTGGCTCACACCTCTGAACCTAAAGCCAGGAAAGGTTGTGTGTGACAATGGCCGGAACCTGGTGGCGGCTTTGAGGCGAGGCCAGCTGACACATGTTCCATGCGTGGCCCATGTGCTCAACCTCATGGTTCAACGGTTTCTAAAGTCATACCCAGAGCTGTCTGATCTGCTGGTAAACGTTCGCCGCCTGTCTGCACATTTTCGAAAGTCACCTACTGCTTCAGCCGGCCTTGCCGGCTTTCAGCGCCATTTGCATCTTCCGGCTCACAGACTGGTGTGTGATGTCCCCACGCGTTGGAATTCAACTCTGCACATGTTGGTCAGGATATGTAAGCAGAAGAGGGCAGTTGTTGAGTACCTGCATCACCTAAGCCGTCGGGAAATGGGTCAAACTCCACACATAACACCTGAGGAGTGGAGATGGATGTCCGACCTATGTACCATCCGCCAAAACTTTGAGGACTCCACCAAGATGGTGAGCGGCGATGACGACATTATTAGCGTCACCGCCTTCTAAAATGGTCTCTGCTCAAAAAACAACCATGATGCATTGCAGGCGGAGCGCGATGAGTTTGAGCAAGAAACAGTAGTGGGTGATAACACACAGCCCAGCCTCGTCTCATCACAACGTGCAGTGGAGGACTATGACGAGGAGGAGGATGAAGACATGGAGCAACTCTCTGGCCAAATTGAGGATATGACATGCAGTCATATCCTCGGTTCAGCGTGGCTGGCCAGAGGACAGGGTAGATGATGAGGAGGAGGAGGAGGAGGACAGCATGTTCAGTCATCGTGTTGGTCAGGATACTGAAGTGATGGCTGTTAAGAGTCTGGCACACATGGCTGACTTTATGGTAAGCTGCCTGTCTCGTGACCCTCGCGTTAACAACATCTTGGCCGACAATCATTACTGGTTGGTAACACTGTTAGACCTACGCTAAAAGGAGAACTTTATGTCTCTTATTCCCGAGGCGGAGAGGTCAGGCAAAATGCAGCAGTTCCAGAAGGCCATAGTCACGGAAGTAGGCAAAGCATTCCCCTCACAAAACGCTAGCGGCATAGGTCAGGAATCAGTGGACAACCAAGGCGTACAGCCGAGAGGGGCACAAATCCAATCCGCCAGAGGTAGGGGAACAGTCTTTAAGATGTGGGACAGTTTTCTCAGCCTCTCACATACCACAGCCCCTGAGGTGCGGGGTAGTGCCACAAGAAATCCTAAGTTTGCCCAGATGCTCAAGGAGTACCTTGCAGATCAAACAACTGTACTCCGACATTCCTCTGTGCCTTACAATTAATGGGTATCCAAGCTGGACACGTGGCATGAATTGGCTCTCCACATCTTGGAAGTCCTGGCCTACCCTGCCGCTAGCGTTTTGTCAGAGCGTGTTTTTAGTGCCGCAGGTGGTATCATTACAGATAAACGCACCCGCCTGTCAACTGTAAATGCTGACAGGCTGACTCTGATCAAGATGAACAAGGGTTGGATTGGGCCAGACTTCACCACATCACCAGCAAATGACAGCGGAATTTAAAGTTTGTAACGGGAATTTGCCATGTACCTCCACTCACCCATGGTAACACACTTCTGGACTTTGGCTAATCGCTGGACTGCTCCTCCTTCTCCTCATGCGCCATCATGATGACCGTTACAATAGTTAGGCCGTTGTTTCAGGTATACCCCCAGTGGTAAATTTTTTCGCCCATTCTTTCAGAATGGGCATTACAACGACAGGAGACCCGCTCCTTTGCAATGGGAACAATGTTTTGAGGCCCTCATGCACATCTCTATCCAGGGACAATATGGAGCCTGATGCTGCCACCGACAGGCACACACGTGCGGTTTTTAAATGCAAGCACGGACGCAATAAGAACCTAACAGGTTTTTAGGAGCGACAATTAATGAGAAGTCTGACACTATCAGACACTGCTGACTGACGTGTATTATACACTACACTTGTGCGTTATATAATAGTTTGTGAAAAAAGCACACAAGTGCACCTGTACGCTGCCACCGACAGGCACACACGTGCGGTTTTTAAATGCAAGCACTGATGCAATAAGAACCTAACAGGTTTTTAGGAGCGACAATTACTGAGAAGTCTGACACTATCAGACACTGCTGACTGACGTGTATTATATACTACACTTGTGCGTTATATAATAGTTTGTGAAAAAAGCACACAAGTGCACCTGTACGCTGCCACCGACAGGCACACACGTGCGGTTTTTAAATGCAAGCACGGACGCAATAAGAACCTAACAGGTTTTTAGGAGCGACAATTACTGAGAAGTCTGACACTATCAGACACTGCTGACTGACGTGTATTATACACTACACTTGTGCGTTATATAATAGTTTGTGAAAAAAGCACACAAGTGCACCTGTACGCTGCCACCGACAGGCACACATGTGCGTTTTTTAAATGCAAGCATGGACGCAATAAGAACCTAACAGGTTTTTAGGCGCGACAATTACTGAGAAGTCTGACACTATCAGACACTGCTGACTGACGTGTATTATACACTACACTTGTGCGTTATATAATAGTTTGTGAAAAAAGCACACAAGTGCACCTGTACGCTGCCACCGACAGGCACACACGTGCGGTTTTTAAATGCAAGCACGGACGCAATAAGAACCTAACAGGTTTTTAGGAGCGACAATTACTGAGAAGTCTGACACTATCAGACACTGCTGACTGACGTGTATTATTTACTAGACTTGTGCGTTATATAATAGTTTGTGCAAAACGTGCACCTGTACGCTGCCACCGACAGGCACACACGTGCGGTTTTTAAATGCAAGCACGGACGCAATAAGAACCTAACAGGTTTTTAGGAGCGACAATTACTGAGAAGTCTGACACTATCAGACACTGCTGACTGACGTGTATTATACACTACACTTGTGCGTTATATAATAGTTTGTGAAAAAAACACACAAGTGCACCTGTACGCTGCCACCGACAGGCACACACGTGCGGTTTTTAAATGCAAGCACGGACGCAATAAGAACCTAACAGGTTTTTAGGAGCGACAATTACTGAGAAGTCTGACACTATCAGACACTGCTGACTGACGTGTATTATACACTACACTTGTGCGTTATATAATAGTTTGTGAAAAAAGCACACAAGTGCACCTGTACGCTGCCACCGACAGGCACACACGTGCGGTTTTTAAATGCAAGCACGGACGCAATAAGAACCTAACAGGTTTTTAGGAGCGACAATTACTGAGAAGTCTGACACTATCAGACACTGCTGACTGACGTGTATTATACACTACACTTGTGCGTTATATAATAGTTTGTGAAAAAAGCACACAAGTGCACCTGTACACTGCCACCGACAGGCACACACGTGCGGTTTTTAAATGCAAGCACGGACGCAATAAGAACCTAACAGGTTTTTAGGAGCGACAATTACTGAGAAGTCTGACACTATCAGACACTGCTGACTGACGTGTATTATACACTACACTTGTGCGTTATATAATAGTTTGTGAAAAAAGCACACAAGTGCACCTGTACGCTGCCACCGACAGGCACACACGTGCGGTTTTTAAATGCAAGCACGGACGCAATAAGAACCTAACAGGTTTTTAGGAGCGACAATTACTGAGAAGTCTGACACTATCAGACACTGCTGACTGACGTGTATTATACACTACACTTGTGCGTTATATAATAGTTTGTGAAAAAAGCACACAAGTGCACCTGTACGCTGCCACCGACAGGCACACACGTGCGGTTTTTAAATGCAAGCACGGACGCAATAAGAACCTAACAGGTTTTAAGGAGCGACAATTACTGAGAAGTCTGACACTATCAGACACTGCTGACTGACGTGTATTATACACTACACTTGTGCGTTATATAATAGTTTGTGAAAAAAGCACACAAGTGCACCTGTACGCTGCCACCGACAGCCACACACGTGCGGTTTTTAAATGCAAGCACGGACGCAATAAGAACCTAACAGGTTTTTAGGAGCGACAATTACTGAGAAGTCTGACACTATCAGACACTGCTGACTGACGTGTATTATTTACTAGACTTGTGCGTTATATAATAGTTTGTGCAAAACGTGCACCTGTATGCTGCCACCGACAGGCACACACGTGCGGTTTTTAAATGCAAGCACGGACGCAATAAGAACCTAACAGGTTTTTAGGAGCGACAATTACTGAGAAGTCTGATACTATCAGACACTGCTGACTGACGTGTATTATACACTACACTTGTGCGTTATATAATAGTTTGTGAAAAAAGCACACAAGTGCACCTGTACGCTGCCACCGACAGGCACACACGTGCGGTTTTTAAATGCAAGCACGGACGCAATAAGAACCTAACAGGTTTTTAGGAGCGACAATTACTGAGAAGTCTGACACTATCAGACACTGCTGACTGACGTGTATTATTCACTAGACTTGTGCGTTATATAATAGTTTGTGAAAAACGCACACAAGTGCACCTGTACGCTGCCACCGACAGGCACACACGTGCGGTTTTTAAATGCAAGCACGGACGCAATAAGAACCTAACAGGTTTTTAGGAGCGACAATTACTGAGAAGTCTGACACTATCAGACACTGCTGACTGACGTGTATTATTCACTAGACTTGTGCGTTATATAATAGTTTTTGCAAAACGTGCACCTGTATGCTGCCACCGACAGGCACACACGTGCGGTTTTTAAATGCAAGCACAGACGCAATAAGAACCTAACAGGTTTTTAGGAGCGACAATTACTGAGAAGTCTGACACTATCAGACACTGCTGACTGACGTGTATTATACACTACACTTGTGCGTTATATAATAGTTTGTGAAAAAGCACACAAGTGCACCTGTACGCTGCCACCGACAGGCACACACTTGCAATTTTTAAATGCAAGCACGGACGCAATAAGAACCTAACAGGTTTTTAGGAGCGACAATTACTGAGAAGTCTGACACTATCAGACACTGCTGACTGACGTGTATTATACACTACACTTGTGCGTTATATAATAGTTTGTGAAAAACGCACACAAGTGCACCTGTACGCTGCCACCGACAGGCACACACGTGCGGTTTTTAAATGCAAGCACGGACGCAATAAGAACCTAACAGGTTTTTAGGAGCGACAATTACTGAGAAGTCTGACACTATCTGGACTGTTTTAGACTGTGTACACCAGCCCCAGATATGATGAAGGCTGGTATACGGTCACCACTAGGAATGGCTATATACCCTGCCTGCCTGCCTGCCTGTATACTGCTACAATAGTCCTGACAAGGACTCTTCTGGTCACTAGCCTGTATTCCGACCTGGCTATACCCTGCCTGTATATAGCAACAATAGTCCTGAGAAGGACTCTGCTACTGTACTCCGACCTGGCTATACCCTGCCTGCCTGTATACAACTTATTGTATGTCCTGAGAAGGACTTCTGGTCACACTGTTTGCAGCCCTGCTCTGGAACTAACTATAAAGGGCCGCAAACATTTCCCTGAAGCAGCAAGACTCTCCCTGCACTGACTGGCTGGATGGCTGTGAGCAGAGCACAGCGCGCCCGCCGGTATAAAGGCTCGGTCACGCTGTGCGGGCCGGCCAATCACTGCAATTCCACAACTAACAGGGCTGTGGCATTGCAGTGGTCTGCCAGCCAATCCCTGCATGAGGGCTGGCTCTCAAAAGAGCGCCAACATGCAGGGATGAAGACCACGAGTACAGCACGAGTATCGCGAGATTACTCGGTCCCCGCCGAGTAGCCCGAGTACAGTGATACTCGTGCGAGTACCGAGTAGTAACAAGCATGCTCACTCATCACTAATAGGAATGTATAATATGTAGCAATGAGCGAGAGTGCTTGGAGCTGCTTACTACTCGATTGATCATGGGGGTGACACCCTCGTTACTTGGCTGAGTATTGCGAGTGCTCGAGTGGACCATTTTGTACTTTACTGATGCAGTCCATTGAAAATCTGACCAAATAAGCAGAACGCTAATTTTGGCCTGTCTGTAAGGCTTGTTAAATGGAGTACATTGGGTATAATGGGGACAAAGCTTAACTAAAATAAAGCTGCTCGTAAATGGCATTTTTACACATACAGATTTATTGCAGATACAGTTAGGTCCAGAAATATTTGGACAATGACACAATTTTCGCGAGTTGGGCTCTGCATGCCACCACATTGGATTTGAAATGAAACCTCTACAACAGAATTCAAGTGCAGATTGTATCGTTTAATTTGAAGGTTTGAACAAAAAATATCTGATAGAAATTGTAGGAATTGTACACATTTCTTTACAAACACTCCACATTTTAGGAGGTCAAAAGTAATTGGACAAATAAACCAAACCCAAACAAAATATTTTTATTTTCAATATTTTGTTGCGAATCCTTTGGAGGCAATCACTGTCTTAAGTCTGGAACCCATGGACATCACCAAACGCTGGGTTTCCTCCTTCTTAATACTTTGCCAGGCCTTTACAGCCGCAGCCTTCAGGTCTTGCTTGTTTGTGGGTCTTTCCGTCTTAAGTCTGGATTTGAGCAAGTGAAATGCATGCTCAATTGGGTTAAGATCTGGTGATTGACTTGGCCATTGCAAAATGTTCCACTTTTTTGCACTCATGAACTCCTGGGTAGCTTTGGCTGTATGCTTGGGGTCATTGTCCATCTGTACTATGAAGCGCCGTCCGATCAACTTTGCGGCATTTGGCTGAATCTGGGCTGAAAGTATATCCCGGTACACTTCAGAATTCATCCGGCTACTCTTGTCTGCTGTTATGTCATCAATAAACACAAGTGACCCAGTGCCATTGAAAGCCATGCATGCCCATGCCATCACATTGCCTCCACCATGTTTTACAGAGGATGTGGTGTGCCTTGGATCATGTGCCGTTCCCTTTCTTCTCCAAACTTTTTTCTTCCCATCATTCTGGTACAGGTTGATCTTTGTCTCATCTGTCCATAGAATACTTTTCCAGAACTGAGCTGGCTTCATGAGGTGTTTTTCAGCAAATTTAACTCTGGCCTGTCGATTTTTGGAATTGATGAATGGTTTGCATCTAGATGTGAACCCTTTGTATTTACTTTCATGGAGTCTTCTCTTTACTGTTGACTTAGAGACAGATACACCTACTTCACTGAGAGTGTTCTGGACTTCAGTTGATGTTGTGACCGGGTTCTTCTTCACCAAAGAAAGTATGCGGCGATCATCCACCACTGTTGTCACCTGTGGACGCCCAGGCCTTTTTGAGTTCCTAAGCTCACCAGTCAATTCCTTTTTTCTCAGAATGTACCCGACTGTTGATTTTGCTACTCCAAGCATGTCTGCTATCTCTCTGATGGATTTTTTCTTTTTTATCAGCCTCAGGATGTTCTGCTTCACCTCAATTGATAGTTCCTTAGACCGCATGTTGTCTGGTCACAGCAACAGCTTCCAAATGCAAAACCACACACCTGTAATCAACCCCAGACCTTTTAACTACTTCATTGATTACAGGTTAACGAGGGAGACGCCTTCATAGTTAATTGCAGCCCTTAGAGTCCCTTGTCCAATTACTTTTGGTCCCTTGAAAAAGAGGAGGCTATGCATTACAGAGCTATGATTCCTAAACCCTTTCTCCGATTTGGATGTGAAAACTCTCATATTGCAGCTGGGAGTGTGCACTTTCAGCCCATATTATATATATAATTGTATTTCTGAACATGTTTTTGTAAACAGCTAAAATAACAAAACTTGTGTCACTGTCCAAATATATCTGGACCTAACTGTATATCTGTGACTGTCTTATTCATGTCAGTGAGGCTTGCAGAAAATGTATTTGCTTGCTGTGAAAGTGACTGTTAAAACCCCAGATTAAGAATAAAATCTAAAATTATTACTACAAAACTTGAAATATACGTATAAATAAAATACAGAGTAATGCTGAGGTCATATGAGCATATAAAAAAATCGGTCGGATTCTCATCAGGAAAAATAGAGCGATTTTTTTCTCACTTGTTATCTGTGGGCTTCTGTTTTTTTACTCAGCAGCTATTAATCTTTAATAGCACCATTTACAGTTTCCCATCTTACCGAATTGTAATGCATCCATTAAAATTGGATGTCCTTCTGATGGTCTGTATGACAGCTTATTTTTTTCTGGCACTGTAACAATTTCGGAGTCAAAGTTCAGCATACTGCGATTCTTTTCACATGCCAAATACAGCTTAAAAAAAACAGATCTGCACTGTCTGACTGATTAACATGGGTCCGAGTGTAATCCTTTTTAAAATGGACTACACTTGTCCGACTTTTGTGCTTATCAGTAATGAATATAGTAGCTATTTTGCAGCCAATATGTTTCTACAAACATGAGGATTCTTTGTAGAGTGTCGGAAGGCAGTAATCATGGGCAAGGTATTTACTATGATGCCCTTGCACCATGCTACGTGAAAGTGCTGGTCCTGGCTGTGTGTATGGATTTGTGTTATATGGGCTATGAACCTGTGGGTGCATATTGCCACTGATATCGGCTGGCTAGGACCGAATGATGACTTGTACTCACAAGCAGACTAAACCTTCTTTTCAAACAACAGTACTTAACTCAGTTCATTCTCAGCATTGACTTTACAACTTGGATAGTTTACACATTTTCCAGCATGTTACAATTCTACAAGGCATAATCAGATAGCAGAAAGTAATAGAGATGGGTTTTCAGCACCGCGCCAATGACCAAAGACGGCTTGAAGATAGGATTAATGTTACTTTATTTTCATGCACAGGTCAAAGCGTATCAGGAATCTGAGCTCCCTTCATCAGGACAAACAGGCAAAAGAACATCATTTGATTTGATGTTCTTTTGCCTGTTTGTCCTGATGAAGGGAGCTGAGACTCCTGAAACGCGTTGAACTGTGCATGAAAATAAAGTAACATTAATCCTATCTTCAAGTCATCTTTGGTCATTGGCGCGGTGCTGAAAACCCATCTCTATTACGTTCTGCTATCTGCCAATTCTGGGACTGCAGCCTTGACCTGGAGTGTACATGCATATATAGGAGTTGTGACTGGCACAACTTCTATAGGTGAGATTAATCTTATTAATTAACCACTTCCTTATTGGGGTAAGACCCTATTGTGCTTTCTTTTTCCACAGTTATTTCTATTCAAGTCATAATCAGACACACTGTGTTGCTTCAGATTTTTCTGGCCCTGTGAGTTACAGCACAACCAAGCCTAATGCCACAGTCTAACTTGTCATGGTCACTTTTCCTTGCAGTGGCTCCATGTCTAGTCTCCTTACAGGAGAGAGGATTAGGGGTCCCATCAGCACAGCCACAGCAGAGCCTTACACCCTCAGACACTTTCGAAGAATCTGCTAGGGTAATCCAACTCCATGTACACACCAGTTAGGATTAACCCATTACCATGATGGTTTGGTGTATGGCAACTGGATCCTCTTGTCTGGGGCCCCTACCTTTGAGTGTCAGTCTCTAACATTCACATTGAATTTGTTCCATGACTTGGTTTACACTCAAGAATCATGCTATCTCATTTTTAGTCTTCTTTGTTTCCTTTTCTGTCACAAGTCACCCTCTGTATGCGACCTTCACAACCTGTACACTATCCATCCTTAACTCTGGCTTACTAGGTTTTCACTGGCTCTTCAAAAATGAACCATATCTTTCCCCATCAACTAACCCCTTCACAGTGTTTGATAGTCCCAACATTTAACCATTACTTACCCTAGAGTCTGGCAACTTCATATAAAAGTCCTATGTAACACATGACTTAGGAAAGTCTGACTGTCGGCCCTATCTTACCGTATTGACCCAAACCAGTTATCCACCTTTTTACCGCTTTTCAACCAAAATAAGACACAGACTGCGTGACATTGGATGTAAAAGGCCACAGCAGCCTCGTTTATTATCACCAAAATAATCAATAACATTTTATTCATAAATATAGTAATAACTCCATAAAACATAACCACCAGCAAAGGAGGGGGGGTAAGTGAAGAGTCCCATTGTACATGATTGTGTAACACCCCTTTAATTTGCCGCTGGGGCAGGGTGTTCGGTAGTTCTCACCTTGATATGACGCAGTGCCTCCACCCGAATCTTGCTAGGAGCTCTAGTGGAATGCAGAAGGGTCTTTGTCTTCTGCTAGGGGTCGACTCGGGAAACCCCTACCCACGCTCCGTACACACTCACAATAACTGAGGTTAGAAATCTTAACAGGTTTATTTGCAGGAGGATGACAATGGTAATTGCAGGGAAAAAGCAAATAACAGTGAACGACAGGTAGTGTTATGCAGTATTCTACAAAAATGCAGGAGGGGCTCTTTGTAATAGACCTGAAGGTTAGGGGTAATGCTTCCTCTTTAACCTACACCACACACTCTGCTGACTACTTACAATCTACCAACTAACAGCTGCAGCCTCACAATTGACACAGTCCCAAATTGGGGCCCCAGTTGCCGCGGATGTCGGCGTGCTTGCAGTACGTTGGCGCGCTTGCAGTACGTTGGTGCACGTAAAGTAATGAAGGCAGTATTTCCCCAGGGCTGGTCCTATACAAACTCCCAGTTAGTGCAGTCAAAAGTCCTCTCTAGCAAGGCCTTGTAATTTGCTCCAGCACACTTCTCAAACTGTAGAACTACAAGTCACAGCAATGTCCTACTCACTTCTGTCTGCAGCAGGTCTGTTCTCTCAGACTATTCCACACTGGGGCGTCTGGATTCAATGTCTGGGAGAGAGTTGGTACAGCAGGCAAAATCCTTCTTCGGTGTGGTAAACCTGGAAGGCCGCAGCTCCTACTAATGGTGCCTCCTGTCACTTTCTTAGACAGTCTCTCCTCACCCAGAGTTGCAGCTTCCCGCCTCCAAGATGACTCAGCTTCCTTCCACCCCTCCGTCCTGTTTCCTCCTCCCCCAGATTTGCAAGGCACCTTGGGAATTGTAGTATTCTCCAGTTCAACCAAAGAAGCAGCATCTGTAGAGGTGAATGTGGGTGGAATACTATATATCGCTCCCAAAGCAGGTGTCACACTCTCCCCCTGGTGAGTCGCTGTAGGCTCCCAAGCACAAAATGAAGACTCACCACCTGGAAGGAAATTTTGTGTTAAAGCATCCTGACTAACACCACCACTAGTTACACCCAAATCACTAACAGGCCACATAGCTGTAGGGGGGAAATAGGGCCACGCATAGTTGGAATAGGGGTGTACTACTCTAGGAACCTCAGTGACTTGCCCCATCTGGTCATGTCAGCATCATGGGGGGTCTAATGTCCCATTTTGGACGAATGTGCATGGCAGGGACAGGGACTCCCTCATCGACCCCTAGCTCTTGACTTTCAGGCTCTATGACAGCAACCTCTTCACTTGGTAGCTCTGCATTTTCTAAACTCTCCCCCGACTGATCGCAACATGGGTTTGGTGCCGGACCACACTCGTCTTGGGACACTTCTTCAGCTGGTTGGTCTGTATGATCTGGAATTACAGAGCCTGGGTCACTTGTCCATCTGAAGCATGGTCCACATTCATCACTGGAATCACTCTCACTACCTTCAGGAGGGACCACAGGATGGGTCGCTTGCGGCGGCCGAAGACTCCTTCGGTGAGATCGGGTGGTTGCATGGGCTTCGGTGCGTTGTGGCGACTGGAATCGGACATTCTGTCCTATAGGTAGCAAATGCTGACGATGATAGCTCTTAACACCCCCCCCGCCGCCTTTCTCAGGCTTCACTCTGTAGACTGGGATGCCATGCAACTTCTCTACCACCACATAAGGTTCTGAATGCCATCGATCAGAAAGCTTGTGTTTTCCATGGAGGCCCAACTGACGGATGAGGACCCTATCTCCAGGTTGCAGGACTTGGTCCTGGACTCTGCGGTCGTAGTACATTTTGTTTCGCCTCCCGGATCGACCAGAGGCCTCATCAGCCAACTTGTAGGCCTCCTTTAATTGTTCCTTCAGCTGTGACACATACTTCAGGTAGTTCTTCCCAGATGAATTGCCAGGGGACACTCCAAAACTAATATCCACAGGTAGTCTGGCTTCCCTTCCAAACATGAGGAAGTAGGGCGAGTACCCTGTTGACTCATTTTTGGTGCAGTTGTAGGCGTGAACTAATTGACTTATGTGTCGACTCCACCTTCCTTTCTGTTTTGAATCCAAAGTGCCCAGCATGTTAAGAAGGGTACGGTTGAATCTTTCAGGCTGAGGGTCTCCTTGCGGATGAAATGGTGTGGTCCTGGACTTCTTGATCCCACAAACCTCACACAACTCCTTAATTAGCCGACTCTCAAAATCTCTCCCCTGGTCAGAATGGATGCGTGCTGGCAGCCCATAATGCACAAAGAATTTCTCCCACAAGGTTTTAGCCACAGTGGTTGCCTTCTGATCTCTAGTGGTGTAAGCTTGAGCATATCTTGTGAAATGATCAGTGACCACTAGAACGTTGCTGACGTTTCCTTCATCAGGCTCAATGGAAAGGAAGTCGATACACACTAAATCAAGGGGGCCATCACTGGTTATGTTGACAAGGGGGGCGGACCGAGAAGGTAAGGTTTTCCTTAGGATACACCGCTTACAAGATTTACAGTATTGTTCAATGTCAGCTTCCATCTTTGGCCAATAGAACCGATCTGCTATGAGGCTGGTGGTCTTTTCCACCCCAAGGTGTCCATGATCATCATGCAGTGCCCTTATGACCATCTCACGGAACTGAGCAGGAAGCACCAACTGGACACGAACTTCTCGATTTTGGCGTTTGACCTCGCGGTGCAGCAATCCATTTTTCACCACCAGAAAGTCTAACTGTCGGGTCAAGAGAACAGACTCTTGTGTCTTCAGAGCATTCCTCTCAGGCTTTTGGCCCCTTTTCACCCACCATCGAACAACTCCCACAGAAGGATCTTCCTGTTGAGCCTTTTCAATCTGGTTTTGAGTCAGTTGAGGCAGGGAGCCGGCATCAACGTTGGTCAGTTGACAGAACAATAGTGGAAGAGCTTCCTCTGGAGCCCCTAAGAAGGTAGCACAGCCCCCTGATTGAGCAATCCTTCCTTGATGTCGATGACACATAGCTTTCACCTCTGGGGCTGGAACCTCAATCCAGGCTTCTTCTTCTTCATTCACCATCTGCCTGGGCAGGCGGGACAGAGCATCTGCATTGATGTTGGTGGCACCAGGTCGGTACTTCAGGCTGAAATCATATATAGCTAGCGCGGCGAGCCATCTATGGCCAGTAGCATCCAGCTTTGCTGTAGTCCTCACATAGGTCAGTGGATTGTTGTCAGTATGAACTTGGAAATGCACTCCATAGAGGTGGTCATGCAGCTTGTCCACCACAGCCCATTTCAAGGCCAAGAACTCCAGTTTATGTGCTGGGTAATTGCGCTCACTCGGAGACAATCCACGACTGATGTAGTATACTGGCCGCAGGACGCCATAGTGCTCCTGGTATAAGACTGCTCCAAGTCCATCAAAAGAATCATCCACATGAAGTACGTATGGCTTGTTGGGGTCTGCATAGGCCAGTTCAGGTGCCTGGGTCAAGCAGGACTTGAGTTTCTCAAAGGCTTCATCACACTCTGATGTCCATCTCTCTCCGAAAGGCTCATTCACCTTGAAGTAGGTTTTTGTTTCAGGTTTCTTGGAGCGAGCTGTCCCTCGAGGTGGGGGATACCCTTGAGTGAGGGCTGTCAATGGCTTTGCGATCTTGGAATATTGTGGCACAAATCTTCTGTAGTACCCGCTGAAACCTAGAAAAGATCTAAGCTCCCCCAATTTGGTGGGTTTGGGCCACTCCATCACAGCTTCTATTTTGTCTGGATCCGTGGAGATTCCTTCTCGGCTGACAATGTGTCCTACATACTTCACAGATTTCTCACAGAACAGGCACTTGTTGAGGGATAGTTTTAACCCAGCTTCCTCTAGCCGGTCCAACACCTTAAATAACCTCAGGTTGTGCTCTTCCAAGGTGTGGCCAAATACAATCAGATCATCCAGGTAAACCAGGACCTCACGAAAGTTCATGTCTCCCATCACCTTGTCCACACATCTCTGGAAAGTAGCAGGGGCACCGGTCACTCCTTGTGGCATCCGTTGAAACTCATAGAAACCGATAGGGCAAATGAAAGCAGTCTTCTCCTGATCCTCCTTGCTCATGGGTATCTGGTAATATCCACTCCGAATATCTAACACAGAAAACCACTGGCTTCCCTGCAGGCAATCTAAAGCTTCGTCAATCTTGGGCACAGTATACTGATCAGGCACAGTGCGTTTGTTCAGGGTGCGATAATCCACACACATCCTAATAGCTCCATTCTTCTTCCGAGCGATCACTATCGGAGATGCGTATGGGCTGTTGGACTCTATTATGACTCCAGTGTCCAGTAAACCCCGTAAATGCTTTCGAACATCCTCCACATCGGCGGGAGCCAATCGGCGGGATCTTTCTCGAAATGGCTTCTCATCAGTCAGCTGGATGTGATGCTCCACTCCTCTTGCAAGGCCATGGTCCCAATCACCCAATGAGAAGGTTCCGGCACGCTTCATCATACCATTTATCACTGACTGCTTTTCCTCCTTCTTCAGATCACTACCTTCAAAACAGAGGTCAAAATGTTCAGGACGTAGTTCCTTCCTTTCCTCTTCCTCTTTCTTCTCATAAGCAGCCAAACAGACAGGATGGATTGTGAGGGCCTGCGAGTATCTATTACCTCCAATTTCGCGACACCACTGAGCAAGAGTACGGAATAGGTTGGCATTTGTCCCTACTATGGCAGGCACTGTTTCCCGGTCTTCATCAGTGTCTGGACAGACTAATGCAATGATGGGAACCTCTCTTTCCACCCCAGCTATAGTCTCTGGCAATCGTAGTGTGACAGCCACGTATCCTTTGTAGGGGTAACTGTTTTCACTCAAACCCCAGACTACAAGTCCAGATAGGGGTTGCAAGGGCACGTCTGACAAGTATTTTCTGTACCACTTCTCAAAAATGATGGACACTTGTGAACCACTATCCAGTAATACAGTGCATGGCTGCCCATTGATACAGGCCGGTACATGTGGTGCTGGTCCTACGAGACCTTTAGGAAATTGCTCTGACTGGACAGGGTTAGATGGAGCAGTAGAATATACCTCTGATTTTGAAGGGGGGCCAGTATAGGACTCTACTGGCCCCCTTTCCCGTTTCCCGTCTGCCCCTTCTTGTTAGGTGGGGGGTCCCGAGATCTCTTCAAATTCCACCTCTTCGGACACTGGCGAGCCATATGATGGGTGCTCCCACAGACAAAACATTCTTCTGGCTTTGTATCTTCTACCAGACTGTGGTCATCACTTGCCACTTGCAAAGGCGGTCTTTAACTCTTGACAGCTGTCTCAACAATTTGCTTTAGCTGGTCAACCTTCAGAGCCTGGGCAGCTAGACGTTGGGCAAGCTGTTCCCCTTGCCTCTCAATGACCTTCAAGAACTCTCCCTCTCGATGGCTGGATTCAAGATGTACAGGGGCAGCAGCCACTCGCTGGGTCACTTGTTCTCTGGCGGCCAGGAGAGCTTCCTCTTGTCTGACTTCTTTAAGCAACTGATGGAAAGAACGGGGAATCTGCCCTTTGTCGCAACACCTCAGTCGTTGAGCAATGGGATCGTGAGTCAGAGCTCCTCGGAGCACTTGTTCTAAACGACACTGATCAACTTGTTCGGGCCTAAGTCCCCCCTTGGATACGACCCTATGCACCAATTTGTCCAATCGATAAAGATAATCTGACATCTCACCAGAGTTTTGATAGGTGGTGCGGAGTTGATAAAGGAGATCAGTGGCATCCTCTGGGGATCCAAAAGCATCTTCAAGAGCAGTCATGTAATCTTTAGAAGTTGTCTCTGACTGACTTCTCCAAGCAGCCTGCACCACTTCCATAGCAGGCCCCTTCAGACTCTCCACAATTCTCTCCTTCTTCACTGCATCAGTACACTGCCATTCTTCCAGATATTGCAGAGTAACATCCCTCCACATGTCATACCCTTCTTCACCAGCTGGGTCAGGAGTGACACCCGAGAAGGTTCTCAGACGACGGTAGGCCCCTTCAGGTTGCAATTTTGTAAACTGGGTGACTAACTTCTCCATGGCTGCCACTACCACGTCAACCATCATGGTTGTTTCTTCAGATTTGTCCTGAGTAGGAGTGGAAGGTAGACATCGACTAGATCTCCTAGGCTGTGAACTTGCACCCGAAGATGATGTCCCTGCTTCGGACCTCACGGCCAGGTGATCTTCCAATGTGGTCCATGTTTTAATGGCACAGCTATGACAGATGGAAAGTACCCTTTATCCAGTGTCCCCTCAGTAGTGATTAGAGCTGCTGATAATGGACTCCCTTCATCAGTCCTTCTGTCATCCACTCTGGGATGGACAACTCCATGAACTTGGTTCACAATCTTCAGTACTTCTTCATCCGGTACCTTGGAGAGTTCACCGCATACTGCAAAACTGTGTTCTTCAAGTATACTTCTTTCCCCACACCATGTGGACACTTGTGCTTCAGTTAAAGCCTCCATGTCAGCGATACCTGTCTTGATCAATCTCAGCAGTGCATCCACTGTAACACCCCTTTAATTTGCCGCTGGGGCAGGGTGTTCGGTAGTTCTCACCTTGATATGACGCAGTGCCTCCACCCGAATCTTGCTAGGAGCTCTAGTGGAATGCAGAAGGGTCTTTGTCTTCTGCTAGGGGTCGACTCGGGAAACCCCTCCCCACGCTCCGTACACACTCATAATAACTGAGGTTAGAAATCTTAACAGGTTTATTTGCAGGAGGATGACAATGGTAATTGCAGGGAAAAAGCAAATAACAGTGAAACGACAGGTAGTGTTATGCAGTATTCTACAAAAATGCAGGAGGGGCTCTTTGTAATAGACCTGAAGGTTAGGGGTAATGCTTCCTCTTTAACCTACACCACACACTCTGCTGACTACTTACAATCTACCAACTAACAGCTGCAGCCTCACAATTGACACAGTCCCAAATTGGGCCCCCAGTTGCCGCGGATGTCGGCGTGCTTGCAGTACGTTGGCGCGCTTGCAGTACGTTGGTGCACTTAAAGTAATGAAGGCAGTATTTCCCCAGGGCTGGTCCTATACAAACTCCCAGTTAGTGCAGTCAAAAGTCCTCTCTAGCAAGGCCTTGTAATTTGCTCCAGCACACTTCTCAAACTGTAGAACTACAAGTCACAGCAATGTCCTACTCACTTCTGTCTGCAGCAGGTCTGTTCTCTCAGACTATTCCACACTGGGGCGTCTGGATTCAATGTCTGGGAGAGAGTTGGTACAGCAGGCAAAATCCTTCTTCGGTGTGGTAAACCTGGAAGGCCGCAGCTCCTACTAATGGTGCCTCCTGTCACTTTCTTAGACAGTCTCTCCTCACCCAGAGTTGCAGCTTCCCGCCTCCAAGATGACTCAGCTTCCTTCCACCCCTCCGTCCTGTTTCCTCCTCCCCCAGATTTGCAAGGCACCTTGGGAATTGTAGTATTCTCCAGTTCAACCAAAGAAGCAGCATCTGTAGAGGTGAATGTGGGTGGAACACTATATATCGCTCCCAAAGCAGGTGTCACAATTGCAACACCAGCTCCACCATGTGCCCGCAGCCGCACCACACCGGCTCGAGGACACCCAGCACATTAACATGCCCTGCTGTGACCCAGCACAGCAGGGTCCCACGTTAACATGTCCCGCTATGACCGAGCACAGCAGGGACCCACCAACTATACCATTGCACCACCAGGGGTAACCCGCTCCTGCACTGGGTTCCCCCCCTCTCTTTGTGTAATCCACCGACTTCAAATACCCCCCTCCTTTCCGCCGACTGCTGCGACAAGGTCAATCCTCTTCGTCTCTCCATGTCAATCTCCAGAATTCTTGAAAATGGGCGGGTGGGCGGGACAATTCCGGATGTCTTAGTAGTGAATGACCTTCCACCTCATATCTTGCCCTATATATACTCCCGTACCACTGACAACACCATGACCAATTACATGACCCCACAGCCCTTATAACTCCACCTCCCACTTTTCCTGCACAAAATGCCCTACACCTTAACTCCTTGCTAACCCTCCGGCCTAGCATCCCTCCTCAGTCATGTTGCCCTCCCTTGAGCCCCTTCAGGGCAGGCGTCCGAGCTTTTCTTTATTACTGTACTTTACATTGCACATTACGTTATCAACACTACATATCACAACAATACATTACAATACATTACATTACAATTCATATGGCACAATATTTACAAAAGGCGCAAGACAATATTCACATTACACTACGCGATTGGTGTCTTCAGAGGCAGGAAAGTGAAAGCAACGGTCCACTACTTTTACATTTATATCACATAATAGAAATATATTAATTTCTATGTCAAAAATACTACATTAGTCAAAGTTTACATATTTAAACTATTACATTAATAAAACATTAAAATTATATAAAGATCAAGCCAAACAGAAAGCTATCAATAACATGTCAACATTCTATCAAAGATGACTGAAAAATAGTGTGGACTGTATAGTCAATAGCAAAATGAACAATCAGTAGAGATGGGCAAATAGTCAAATATTTGGGTTCAGATTACTCGATCAGAATAATTTCTATTATTCGTGTATTCGTAACAAATAACAAACCTAATGCAAGTCAATGGGAAACGCGAATCATTTTCTGGAGGATCTTTAAAGTAATGTTGCAATGGATGGAAAAGTGCTGAAACTGAGTGGGAACAGCATCAGAAAGATGTCTTGATGCATTGTTGACTCACAAAATGCACCAATACCGCATGTGGTTTCAGATTTGGTGCAGAAATGTCTGCAACCAAATACTCAATGTGTGCACATCACCTAATCCGATAATCCGACAGTGAGCTCAATGACTTCACCTGAGGTGAGTTCAATGAGTTCACCTCAGGTCAGTTCACCTGAGGTCACAGCTGGGCTACTGTGGGAACCAACAGCTGTGACCTTTGGGCAATACTTGGTGTGAATGGATTTGGAGAACCCTGTTCATCAGACACATCAGTAATCTGTGGCTGCTGGATGAAAGCTTTGTCTACTGCCTTCAGCCTCCTGGCAACTCAGTGACATCACTACTCACAGCTGTGGCTCTGTCAATGTGTACCTGACACCGCAGTCCTCGGACACGTTCTCCAATGTGACTGCGCACTGCAACCTCAGGATGTAGCAAATAATTTACAAACAATGCATAGGGTCCCTTGTATTTTGATACACAGCCAAGATAATGCACACAGCTAGAGGCTGCTGCCATTTTTTCAAATTGTTTATTTACTTTTACACTCCTGCACAGGGACCCAATAAGCTTGTATGAGGGCAACCTATCACAGACATCGGCACAGACGATGGATGGGGGAAACAGTACTGCAACCAAGCTCACACAATGTTACAGAGGGTGGGCAGGGGAAGCATTGCATATTCATGAACTTTAATGATTAGACCAGGAAGCAGTGTTACAGCTGCTGGGAAACTCTAAGTATTTTTCTCCTTCCTGAATCCTGGTAATACGCTGACACCATTAAGAAAGATGGCTACAGTATTACTGTGATTGGCAGATGATCCCTGCAGGTTTAGTGGCTGAAAATAAAGCACCAAACATGGGGGGGGGGCTCAAAACTCAGGAGGCAAATACCAAAATGCTTGTCTAGTAACAGTTTTCACACTTATAATGGGAGGTCACGAATTACACATTAGGTAGCTTTACAAGAAAGATATTTTTTCAGTCTTCTATTTTTCATGTTTTTATAGCAGAAAAAAGGCAACAGTTGTCTTAATATACTCAGAATGCTCCTCAGTATTTGAGCCTACTGCTTCATACAACAGTTTGTGTGAATGGATTTGCAGTACCCTGTTCATCGTACACATCAGTAATCTGTGGCTGCTAGTTAAAGCTTTGACAACTGCCTTTACCCTCCTGGCATCCGAGGCACTTTTTTTTATTAGATAACCTGGGATGACATCATCATTGTAGTGCGGTGGACATGGAGCAGACCCAACTAAACAAAAGAGCATACAATAAATGAGAAAAACTCTGGCACACTAATAGGAATGAAAAATAAGAGAATAGACAATCTCTATTCTCTTATTTTTCATTCCTATTAGTGTGCCAGAGTTTTTCTCATTTATTGTATGCTCTTTTGTTTAGTCGGGTCTGCTCCATGTCCACCGCACCACAATGATGATGTCATTGTATGCTTTTTTCTCTCTAAGCACCTACCATTCACACAGTGAGCCAGGTATAACTAAAGGGGGCTTTACACGCTACGACATCGCTAATGCGAACTCGTTGGGGTCACGGAATTGGTGACGCACATCTGGCCGCATTAGCGATGCCGTTGCGTGTGACACTGATGAGCGATTTTGCATCGTTGCAAAAGTCCGTCGAGTCCGTACCATTAAGATATTGTCACTTGGAAAAAGACATTTTGTACGTTGTGGTAAATACCACTGCAAATGTACAATGGAGGATTGGCCAGATGATCAGGCTTTTCTGGTGCTTTGATAATAGAAAATACCGTTGTAAGGGTAGAGACATTAAAGAAAAGTCACGAAATAAATGTTTACTAAAATGATCACTTTGTTTTTAATGAGAAAAGTCTCCACAGTTTCTTTTTCTCAGTCTCCTGTATCCAGACTGATCAAATTCAACATTATAATGACATTTTTTGTAAAGTTTTCAAATCTCTTGATAATTGTATATTGCATTAAAATATTTTCACTAATAAATACTATTAATATTTCTGCACCTTATCTCTCTGATGGGGAAAAAAAACATACATATTGCTTCTCTGCTTTATTTTTTAAAAATGAAAAAAATATATTTTGGCTCTAAGGAAATATTAATTGAATGATATTCTGCCTTTAGTCATGGATGACTGCTGGGAATGAAGTGTTCATTTTTGGCAAGTCTCAATTCATATTGACTGCAGAAGAGCATTTCAAGATAAAACAGATATTTGTGGATAAAGAGGGGAAACAGATGCTCATTCTGGCAGACACTGAATTGTTTCTTTTTGTTCTAGGAAATGAAAGCGTATTCAAGCCTTTGTTACTGTTCCAATCACTTTTGAATGCTTTACCTTCATTTTAAGGTTCTGTTTCATAAAATCCGGACCATCTAATTATATATAAGCCAACAGTTCTCATTTACCTGCTTAATAATGAATAGCAAGTAGCTTTAGACAGTTTTCGCATGGGCAAATAGTATAACAAGTATTATAGATAAACAAAATCTCATTAGAGGACATTTATCAAGACAAATGCGCCAGAATTCTGATTTAACAATGCGTAAAAAATGTGTTTCATGACTTGCGCCATATTTGTTATGTGTTTCAGACACTTTCTGTGACATGTCGGACAAGGAGGCATAATGGGTTGAAAATGGGGTCTAAAGTGTTAAACCATGCTTCTAAAGTTTGGAGCCAATTTCTAGCACAAAGAAAGCTAAATAATACGGGGTGTAAGATTAGAGTAGAAGTCTACTACCTGTATCAGAAGGTTTAAATGTACCAAACCAGCAAGTTAACACAATTAAAATTTCTACCTTACCAGAAGGCATGTGCTTAGTGTCCCCCCCTCACCCCTTCTGATGCAAAGCTGGTTATTAGGCTTTGCATACTCTGGTGTCCCCTGTCTTGGTATGTAGCACAGACTATTATACAAAATACTATTTTTGAATATATTGTTTAAATTGTATGATTCTTTCACATTGGTTGATAATAAACATTTTAATTATGGAGCATAAATATTCTTCTTTGGTTGCTTCAATTACACAGCCAGGTTTTTGTTTTTTTGTTATTTGAGTATCAATGAATATCAAGCCCAAAAAGATATATGTTTGCACCATCTTTAGTGAACAATTCCTTATGTCTACAAAGTCAATGAGGAACCTGAAGTGTAGTGGACATGTTGAGTTTTTTGTCCTTGTAGATTTGGTGCAGAAAATATTCTACAGCATGTCAGTTCTTTCACCATTTTTGCCTGTGTTTTTCACCATAATAAGCAATAAAAACGCATGCCAAAAAACATACGTTTTTGCACTGCTGTTTTTTTGCTAAGATATACAAAAAAAAGTGAGGAAATTTCTGCACTCAAGTACTCAATGTATACACATGCCCTTAAGGGTGCTTTACATGCTGCAACATCGTCGTTGGTGCGACATTTCGTGATCGCTGCCGTAGTGAACATTATCGCTACAGAAACGTAACACGCACATACCTTGTCAGCGACGTCGCTGTGACCGCCGAATAATCCCTCCTTCAAAGGGGAAGTGTGTTCGGCGTCATAGCAACGTCACCGAGGCATCACTAAGCGGCCGCCCAATAGCAGAGGAGGGGCGGAGATGAGCGGCCGGAACATGCCGCCCACCTGCTTCCTTCCTCATTGCAGGTGAACAGAGGTAAGGATATGGTCGTCGTTCCTGCGGCGTCACACATAGCAATGTGTGACGCCGCAGGAGTGACGAACAACCAGCGGCAGGCACCACCAACGATATTTGGAAAAGGAGCGACGTGTCAACGATCAACAAGTTTAGACGTTATTGCGATCGTTGCACGTCGCTCCTAGGTTTCACACGCTGCGATGTTGCTAACAGCGCCTGATGTGCGTCACTAATGACGTGACCCCGACGATATATCGTTAGTGATGTCGCAGCGTGTAAAGCACCCTTTAGTTTGAATATATCAAAAAGGTGGAGCAAGCAGTTTTTCTTTCTAGTTAAATTTGCCTTAGAAACATATCATTATGCAGAAAAAAATGTTTTCGAACATTTTGTCCATTAAAATCTATTTTTTTCATTGGTTTTGTACGTTTACTTGTCAGTTGATTAAAGAGGTGTAATACTTTGAGAACACTGTTTTCAGCAGGGACCTGGGAGTCAAAGATGAGTCCAGGCATCTTCCCCATGCTGTTTCCATTCCACTTCAGTGATGTTTCCATCCATTTCAGTTATTTCCTGGCCCCTTTCAGACATCCTGGTGGGTCATCTGAAAAATGCTTGAGTTTCCCCTTGACTTCCATTATGATCGTTACTCAAGGTGATCACCCGAGCAGTTGAAAAATTTCTCCCTTCAAGTAACGAGCACCTGAGCATTTTAGTGCTTACCCAATCACTGCTGGTCATGTAAAGGTATTGCTGAACTTGTCTGAGAAAGAGCCACATGCAAATATAAATAATTAGGAGGGCTGAAATTCCGCTGACAAATTCCCTTTGACACTATTTGGTGTAGGTTTAACTGTATAATTATTAAAATAAAAAATTGTCAATGTATTTATTTTTATGTCAAACTCATGTTTAAAATACTTAAAAGTTTTTCAAGACTATAACAACTGGATTACCTATCGTGTGCTATGGTACAACTTACTCCTGAGGGTAGAATTTTTTTTTTTCTTTTCTCTAGTCTTACTACTAACATAATAACACAAAGAATGGGAGACAATGGAGTCAACGAAAACTTCAATTCTTCTCCAGAGAGGGACTCCATTGCATCCTCTGGAAAGATCATCACATCTTTCTACAGAGACAGCTCCTTCACAGGCCAGCATGGAATGAACTATAACCAGCATAGGAGACAGTAAGTTGTGGCTTTGTATAGCAGCAGGGTGTGGCTACAGCTGAGATTAACAGCTATAACTCAATATCAGCAGGATGGAAAATAAACCTTAACCCCTTCAGCACCAAATGGAATGAAATATGCTCCTACTGAGGATAAATGATGAAGAGGCTTTAACCCCATTACGACCACGTTACGTTTTAAAACGGCACCAAAAAAGGGTACATATTCCTTTCTGCCGTTTTTAAACGGCGGGCAGAAAAAAGTGTATAGCGCCCCCCAGCGTCAGAAAATCTCCGGAGTTTCAGCTACCGGGGGTAGCTGAGACCCTGGAGATCATGATTCGGGCCGGTTTTTCCGGTCCCCAGTCACGTGATGACCGGTATACACCGTATACCAATCATCAAGTTATAGTAAATGACCGCTCCGGTAAAAAATGATTTATCTCCCTTCTGGCATGATCAAACATGTCAGATGGGAGATAAATCTCTTTCTCGGTTCCCTCTGGTCCCCCGGTGTCCCCAAAGTGCCCCCCCCGACCCCCAACCCCCTCCCAAAAATCCAAGATGGCCGCGCGCACCGGCGAGCACAGCAGCGCGCCGGCCGCATTCACACTTTTCTTATGATTTCTGTCGTATGTGCCATAACACATGCGACAGAAACCTGCTCCCCAGGCCCTGCCAAGTCACCCCCTATCCCCACCCCGGTGTTCCCCGGTGTCCTACATACCTGTCGGAGCGCTGATCCCCCGTGGCCCCCTCCTCCGGCTCCTTCACAGCAGACGCCGGTCACATGTGCAGAGCGCGGCTGACAGCTTCCTGTGTTCAGGACGCTGGCTGCTGCTGCTGCTCGGCACACTGCAGCTGTGACCCAGGGAGGGTGGGTGCAGATTCTTTGCACCCACTCTCCTCAAATGGAGGGTCCTCACACCTAGAAAATGGGGGATACGTTCCCTGAACGTGTCCCCCATATTCTAGAAGGTCCAGAGTCGACGTGGGACATCCAAATGGATTACAGCGGATTTTTTTTTCTTTTCTTTCAATAAATTGGCTAATCAGGGAATGTTTTGGGGAGTGTTTTTTCAAATAAATTTTTTTTTGTTGTCAATTTTTTTTTTTATTACTGTCAATTAGTTATGTCGGGTATCTGATACACGCCGTGACATAACTAATTGCTGGGCTTGATGCCAGGTGACATTACACATCTGGTATCAACCCCATTTATTACCCTGTTTGCCAACGCACCAGGGCGCGGGATGAGCTGGGGCGAAGCGCCAGAATTGGCGCATCTAATGGATGCGCCATTTCTGGGGCGGCTGCAGCCTGCTATTTTTAGGCTGGGAAGAGTCCAATAACCATGGCTCTTCCCATCCTGAGAATACCAGACCCCAGCTGTCAGCTTCACCTTGGCTGGTGATCTAATTTGGGGGGACCCCACGTTTGTTTTGTTTTTTTTAATTATTTATTTATAAATAATTAAAAAAAAAAACAGCTTGGGGAGCCCTCCAAATTGATCACCAGACAAGATGAAGCTGTCAGCTGTGGTTTGCAGGCTACAGCTGTCTGCTTTACCCTCGCTGGCTATCAAAAATAGGGGGGACCCCACGTCATTTATTTTAATTATTTTTTTTTCTTTTGGGCTAAATACAAGGCTAGGCACCCTTTAGTGTCACATGAAAGGCACTAAAGGGCGCCAGCTTAGAATCTGCAGAGGGGGGTGGACATTATATATATGTTTGACATCTATCCATTCATCCATTGTAGCATTTTACGCTGTGTGCCCACAATCAGGGTTTGCAGCGTTTTGGGCGCAGAGTGTTTTCCCTGCGTCCATAACGCTGCGTTGTGCAGCAGAAGCACAGTGGAAGGATTTTTAGAAATCCCGTGCCCACTGTGTTTCTTTTCTCTGCAGCATAAACCGACCTGTGGCGCAGCTTCCTGAGCCTCAGCATGTCAATTTATGCTGCGGAGATGAGTGTTTTCTGCAGGTAGAATAGAGCCAAAGTCCACAGCAGCCTGAACCCAAATCGTGGGCATGGGCAGCTGCGTTCTCCCGTGGACAACACTCACATGTCTGCAGGAAGGCTGACACTGTGTACTAGCAACATTTTTGTGAAGTACCTGTGGATTCAAAATGCTTACTATACTCCTGAATAAAATCCTTGAGGGGTCTAGTTTCCAAAATGAGGTCACTCGTGGGGGGTTTCTGATGTATAGGTACCCAAGGGGCCCTGCTAATGTGACATGGTGCGCGCAATTTACTTCAACTTTTCCAAAATTCAAATGGTGCTCCTTCCATTCCAAGCCCTCCCATTTATCCAAACAAAGGTTTTTGGCCACATGTGGGGTATCCCTGCGCTCACAAGAAATTAGATAACAACCTGTGGAGTACACGTTTTGTTGTTGCCTCTTGAAAAAGTGAGAAATGTGTCGCTAAATCAACATTTTTGTGAAAAAAATGAAAATTTCAATATGGCAACCTAAGCTTATCAAATTCTGTGAAGTATTCGTGGATTCAAAATGCTCAATATACACCTCAATAAAAGCCTTGAGGTGTCTTGTTTCCAGAATGGGGTCACTTGTGGGGGACCTCCACTGTTTAGGCACCTTAGGGGCTTTCCAAATGTTACATAGCGTCCGCTAATTATTCCAGCCAATTGTTCAGTCAAATGGCATTTTTTCCCTTCCGAGCCCTGCTGTGCACTCAAACAGTTGATTTCCACCACACATAAGGTATCAGCATACTCAGGAGAAATTGCACAATAAATTTTATGCTGATAGCTTTTTTTTAACAAGAGTACACGGAAAACTATCTGGTTGAAGTAACAATTTTGTGGTAAAAATATATTTTTTTTATTTTCACAGCTCAACATTATAAACTTTTGTGAAGCACCTGGCGGTTCAGGGTACTCGCCAAACATCTAGATAAATTCCTTGTGGGGTCTATTTTCCAGAATGGGGTCACTTGTGGGGGACCTCCACTGCTTAGGCACCTCAGCGGCTCTCCTAATGCAACATGGCGTCCGCTATTGATTCCAGCCAATTTTGCAGTCAAGTTGCACTCCTTCTCTTCCGAGCCCTGCAGTGTGCCCAAACAGTTGATTTCCACCACGTACAAGATATCACCAAACTCAGGAGAAATTGCACAATAAATTTCATGGTGATTTTTTTCCTGTTACCCTTGTGAAAAAAAAAAGCTACCTGGTTGAAGTAACAATTTTGTGGTAAAATTTTATTTTTTTATTTTCATGGCTCAACATTATAAACTTCTGTAAAGCACCTGGAGGTTCAGGGTACTCACCAAACATCTAGATAAATTCCTTGAGGGGCCTAGTTTCCAATATGGGGTCACTTGTGGTGGTTTTTTGCTGTTTACATACCTTAGGGGTCCTCCAAATGCGACATGGTGCCCGCAATCTTTTTCAGCCAAATTTCCTTTCCAAAATTCAAATATTGCTCATTCCGTTCCAAGCCCTCCTAATTCTCCAAACAAAGGTTTCAGACCACAAGTAAGGTATCACCGCGCTCATAAAAAAGTGGGTAACAAACATTGGGGTGAAATTTTTGGAATTACCTCTTGAGAAAGTGAAAAAATTGATGCTAAAGCAACATTTTTGAGAAAAAAATGAAAATTTTCAATGTGACAATGTAACGTTATCAAAATCTGTGAAGTACCTGTGGATCCAAAATGCTCACTATACCCCTAGATAGAAGCCTTGAGGGGTCCACTTTCCAAAATGGCATCACTTGTGAGGGGTTTCTTCTGTTTAGGTACCTTAGCGGACCTGTAAATGCAACATGGTGCCCGCAATCTATTTCAGCCAAATTTGCTTTCCAAAATTCAAATATTGCTGCTCCTGTTCCGAGCCCTCCCATTTGTCCAAACAAAGGTTTCTGACCACATGTGGGGTGTTGGCGCGTTCATAAGAAAGTGGGTAACAAGTTTTGGGTTCATTTTGTTGTGTTATTTCTTCTAAAAGTGAATAAATTTGGGGTAGAGCAACATTTTAGGTAAAATTTTATTTTTTGCTTTTTTTCATTCCACTTTGCTTTAGTTCCTGTGAAGCACCTGAAGGGTTAATAAACTTCTTGGATGTGGTTTTGAGTACTTTGAGGGGTGCTGTTTTGAGAATGGTGTCACTTTTAGGTATTTTCTGTCATCTAGGCCTCTCAAAGTCACTTCAAATGTGATGTGGTCCCTAAAAAAATGGTTTTGTGAATTTTGTTGAAAAAATGGGAAATTGCACTTTGACCCCTTCTAACTTCCTAACCCCAAAACATTTTGTTTCAGAAATTGCGCTAATGTAAAGTAGACATGTGGGAAATGTTATTTATTAACTGTTTTGTTTGACATAACTCTCTGGGTTAAGGGCATAAAAATTAAAAGTTTGAAAATTGCAAAATTTTCAAAATTTTCAACAAATTTCCAATTTTTTCACAAATAAAAGCAAAAAATATCGTTCTAAATTTATAACTATCATGAAGTACAATATGTCACGAAAAAACAATGTCAGAATCATCGGGATCCGTTGAAGCATTCCAGAGTTATAACCTCATAAATTGACACTGGTCAGAATTGCAAAAAATGGCCTGGGCATTAAGGACAAAACTGGCTCCGTCCTTAAGTGGTTAAAGAGCATTTGTGATCAACAAAAATGTTGTGACCTTGTGATCCCAGGTCCTCCGAGGTATCAACAGGACATGACACACTAATGACAGTATCTCCTCATTCTACCAGAAGCCTCTGGACACTCAGGGCCAGGTTTGTCCAGATGAGACACATGAAAGGAATGCACCAACCTACCGGCATTAACTTCCGATGCTGGTATCCATATCTTTTCGCCATGACCATAACCCTTGCAGTGTTTCACGTATTTTAAATATAAGCAAACAAAATGGGAATCAATAACCCTAACCACCTGAAATTCTAAGTGTCCATTAGCAATCACTGGAGGTGGCGGAAAAGGTGACGGTTCAGGGGACGCAACATATTTCTGGAGCAACGACCAATAGAATAAATTATGGCTTTAAAATGTTTGTGGTAACTCAATACAAAAAAATTACAGCGTTAATGATGCAATACCTCTATAATGACCAGCAAACCTAGGAGCTAGTTTCCAAGAAGGAACTTTTAACCTTATATTTCTGGTAAATAACCACACATAGTCATTCACACAAGTCCGGACCTGGCAAACGTTTTTTTTTGTCATCCATGCGTTTCAAAGGTGTGAGAGACATGGACAGATGAGTATGTGGAGTCTTAGAAAGCGCACATATATTGCAGGTGGACACAAAGTCAACCACATATTAATGCAGCCATGACCACCAAAATCAACAAAAAAATGCTGTCCAAGGTTGCTTTACTACATGAGTGACCTGAAAGAACCAAATTATGATGTTCACCTAAGGATTTAGGCTATGCGCGCACTAGGCCGTTTTACCCACGGATTTACCGGCGGTTTTGCTGCGGAAATTTCTTTTGAAATGTTTGAAATCTTTCTGCAGACATTTCCCAGCAAAACCTATGGGAAAAAAAATAGCTGTGCGCACACTGCGTTTTTTTCTCAAGAAAATTTTTTGTGAAGATTTTCTTGAGAAAATTTCTTGAGAAAATGTGCATGTCACTTCTTTTCCGCAGGTACCTGCGGAATACCCCCAGTATTTCACTCCATTCACTGTAATGCAATCGCGAAATTCTGGGGGTATACCGCAGGTAGCAAATGATGTGCGGTATACCCCCGGTATAGCTGCGATTTACCTGCGCTAATGCTCATCGCTACCTGCCGTTTTGACAGAAGAGGAAGCGCAGCAGAGTAAACACAGACGTCACACTCTCTGGACGCCGCACAGAAGCACTTCCATGTGACCTCCAGGTGCCCGTGCAGTCTGTGTCCCGCTCCGGCCCCACGGCTGCACGCACAGCAGTGTCAGTGTCTGCCCGCAGTATCAGCAGCTTGTCACCCTGCAGCGCAGGCAGACACTGACACACAGCAGTGCGTGCAGCCGCGGGGATGCCGAGTGCTGCTGTCAGGAGGTGAGATGAGAGCATTACCTGCTGTGACGATCTCCTGCCTCCTGACGTCACCGCTGTCACTGCCATCTATGCCCGCAGCCCGAGACTGTCACTAGTGGTGACGTCACGGACTCTCACGATACTGCTGACAACGCGGCGGGCATAGAAGGCAGTGACAGCGCTGATGGCAGGACTGCAGGAGATCATCACAGCAGGTAATGATCTCATCTAACCTCCTGACAGCAGCGCTCGTCATCCCCTGCAGTGACCTGGGCTGACCTATTGATGTTAGCTCAGGTCACTGCATTACTCTCCCAGCCAATGGGGAAGCTTCTGTTCTTCACTTACTGGGACAGTGACTATGGTATGGATCGTCGTGGGACCCCCCCCTTATTGGATTATGCCGGACCCGGATTTGATTGTTCTTGTCAATAAATTGGTGAATTGGCTGCAGCCTGCTATTTTTAGGCTGGGGAGTGTCCAATAACAGTGGACCTCCCTAGTCTGAGAATATCAGACCCCAGCTGTCCGCTTTACCTTGGCTGGTGATCCAATATGGGGGGACCCCGTGTTTTTTGTTTTAAATTATTTATTTAATGTAAAATAACAGCGTGGGGATCCCTCTGTTTTCCATCTTTCCTTATATCCATTATCTGTCTGTCTATCGATTATCGATCTATTATCTATATTATTTATTGCAGTTCAGCATAAAAAACCGCAGGGACCAACCTGCGGAAAAACCGCGGCAAAACTGCGGCAAAAACGCATGCGTTTTCCCGCGGTTTTGCTGCGGATTTTTACTGCAGGTGCGGTAATTTTCAACTCCCAGAAGTTTCTCAAGAAATTTTCTTGAGAAAAATCACTTTTCTAGTGCGCACATAGCCTTAAGGTTCAAATTTAATGATTTCTTTGTATATCAGGCAGCATTGGCATCCCCTGAACTTTGGCAGCAAGGGCATCCCCCTGAACCTTAGCAACAGGGGCATTCCCCCAAACCTTTAACACCTCCCTCTCAGGATCCGCGCACTCAGTGGAAACAATCACCTCTTTTTTTCAAATAGCAACAATGTCATCAAAACTTTTTTCCCCAAGGAAATTCTGGGGAGACAACCCCAGTGATACAGTGTGGACTTGAACAGGGTCCATCCAAAAACTTGAAGACGAGACCAGGTACCCTACCTGTACCCCACCACGCCTCCTGTATTAGCGTACAGTTTATTAGTTTGTAATATCTGCCTGAAGTGTTCTTAATCCTGATGTGACTCAAAATCAGGTGATTAAATAAAAATATTGTCAAGATAAACGACTACAGACTAACATCGCACTGCACTCGCATGTCATCCGACCTCAGTGCGATGTACGCAGAGACAGGCCAGGGAGGAGATGGGGAGAAATTGCTCCCTCTTCTCTGCAGTTGTAATTCTATCGCAAAACAGTCACATGACCCTCAGCTCACACTCTCAGCAGAGGGTCATTAGCCAACCAAGGCCTTCACGCTGTAATCCTCCACACAATCGGGGGTCAGAAGTTTTTCAGGAGGATTTTTTTAATTTAAGTACCCAAGGACAGGCACAAACAAAATAAATCTTCTGACCAGAAAAGACATAAGCTCACATCTTGCGGTGAAATGAAGGAGGCGCAGACTTAGCAGAGCTCCCCACCAACTGCATGGATTCATCCAGACCCCCAGGAGATGCTTAACTTGCAGAGAGATATATTGAAAAAGGGGTCAACCAAGGTTGATCCCTGAGGCATCTATCAATCTAAAGCCATAGAGACCTATAAAGACTCAGGCGCTTTGTACATGTGTGCCGCCCCTGAAGCGGTCGAACAGCTCGGATCCGGGGATGATTATTCGTGGCTCAAGGGTTTCCGGACCCAGGGGCTAGGGGCCACACTCGAATGAAGAGGGGGGTATTTACAGGGGAGATATAGTTTGTGACGCCACCCATGGTGTACGGTAATTGGGAGTACCGCCGCTGCCGTTAGGAGCACCCGGGGTGATGGAGTGGGGCAATTAAGGTGTCGTCGCCCTCCACGAGTAGGGGAAGATCCCAGGACTCGGTGGGATGCCGTGGGATAAAGGGGTCACTCAGGTACTCACTCAGTCAATAAGCAAATGCTGACAACCGGGTAAACCAAATCACAGGGTATCGCTGCCGCTTGTGGGAAGCACGTCCGGGTCCCATCCCCTATAGTGTTGCCTGGTGATCCGTGACCTGCCTCCTGGCACTAAGTTTAACTTCAACGTGGTGGCCCAGTTGTCTGAAACTTGCTGGGCCACGCTCTTCACTGTGGATAAGTGTGGGATCCTCAGGGCTCACGCTTGGGATTTTCTGGACCTTTTTTTGGAAGGCCCTAGCCCCCTCGTTGCGCTAGTGCCCTGATTCTGGAGCGGGCGTGAACAGATCATAAAGGCTCCGTTCTCCTTAGATGAATTGCCAGATTGCCTGAAGGTTTTCTCCAATCTAGAGTCCGTGTACCCCGCTGTGCCTTCGGTCCCGGACAGGTGATAGTGCCAGGTTGCTGACCGTCCTCCTTGACAGGTCCAGGCACCTAGTCAAAATCTCCTGCGGCTGGGGGTCCGACTCCTCTAGGTCCAGACCACCGTCTGCAACCTAGATAGCTTCTCTTGGGAGCCACCACTCACAACCTCCTCTGAGCTCCTCACGGCTCGAGGGCTACTTCCCAACCCTCTACTGACTACAGACTGACTACACTACTCACCTCCCCGCCCTGACCCCCAGGTGGGCGACTCTATTCCACTCAAGCCGTCCACTGGTGTGCCTGGTGGGTGTGGTGGTGAAGTGTGTATCCAGGATTTCATTTGCTGTTGGAGGCAACACCATAAGATAGGAACTCAAAACCATGAGGGACTTGGAATACTGCACGGAAGGGCAGTTTTGTCAGTATCCTGTGATGACCTGATAGTCCAGGGGCGTCACACATGCCTAGGGCATTTTTTGCCTTTCAGAAATGCCCTGACAAAAATGGCTTCTAAGGGCAGAGTTATTCCACCTGGAATCAATGACCCACCTGTGGAGCTCTGAACAAAAATCCTTTGCTGACCGATCCCCCTGCCGAAGCCTATGTAGCTTGGACTCAGAAAAGGTGGCTTGGTCCAGGTCATCATAAATGACGATCAGGTCCACAAAAAGCTTGTCTACCAACTGTAAGAATTGAGAATCATTCTGAAGGGAGAAGGCCCACGATTGGGGATCCCCTTGCAGGACTGAGATAACAATAACATAACCACCTTCTGTTCCTAACTCCCTGAGGAGAGAGGATGAAGCTTGAAATAAAGTTTACCAGCTTCTCTAAACACTACAAATCAATTTCACCCTTCAACACCTGTCCAAAAGGGCTACCTAAGGTTTTGGTTGAGTGTGGCTGTGATCTGAGATCAGCAGACCTACAATCTGCTGCAGCTGCTGCACAACTTATGACCACAGATCCATCACTTCCAGAGACAAACTCTGCATCTGTTGTGCAAGAGCCATGACTGGATTCATTTTTGAAAATTTTGGAAAATTGGGCCAGCTATAATGTCATGCAGGGTCAAGGGAATGCACGACGTGCAGCAAAAAGGAGGCATAAACCAGGGAACATATAAACGATAGGGAAAAGAGAGATGGAAAGGGGAGATGAATCATCACCTAACTCAGCTGTGCCTGATACCTGAGCTCCCTATCACCCCTAGATCTAAACAGGTCATTCTCCCATGCACAATCACGTGGCTAGGCACTGGCTGACCATGGTCTAGCCCTGATTAGTAAGCAGGCCAGCAAGACACTACTCTTACTACTAACATATAGACAACTCAAGGAATGGGAAACAAACAATGGAGACAGATTCAACAAAAACATTTTTTCTCCAGAGAGAGACTCCACCGCATCCACTACCAAAATCACCCTAGATTTCTCCAGATACAGCTCCTTCACAGTTGGTGAGCCTGTCATGTGTTATGTACTCATATAGTGCTAACTGACCCGCCTGGACCTGGTGTTGTGCGTCATTTATAGGCCTTAATTCAGACAATGTGCGTCTCGTGTATCCGTGCGAGATGCACCTATATAGTGCTGTTTAGCCCGCCTGACCTGGGTTTATGGCGTCATTTATAGGTTACAGTTCAGACACTGTGCATTTCACTCATTATATGATGGGCTCCCAGTGCAAGCCTTATTAGTGTGCATGTCTTATGCTAAGCAGCCGCCCCTCCCCTCTATTGTGGAGGTTGAGTGGCTGTGACATCAGCATCTTGCACCTTGGCTGCAGCCATCTTTATGAGGAAGGCTCACCACATTCTGTGTGTGCACATATCATTTGTCTTGGCTCCTTTTTGGTGTGTTTTTGATATAGTTCTTTGTGGTTTTTCTAACTAATTCAGTGTAGGGACTCGCAAGTGTGAGAATCCTTGACGAACGGATTGCGAGCTTACATATTTTGGGCCAAAATATAAACTAATATCTCACTATTTGAGGTATGGCACATTTTATCCATTTTTGCAGGATGTGTGTGGACTAGAGATGAGCGAACCGGTCGTGGTTCGGCTCGAGTTCGGTTCGCTGACAAACACATAAAAACACCTAGAAAACACCCTCAAAGGTGTCCAAAAGGTGACAAACAACTCACAACACAACACAAACACATGGGAAAGTGACAAGGACATATACTCATGCGAAAACAAAAGAGCTGGACAAGGAAAAAGAGGAGGACACACAGATATATGAGTATATGCAAGGAAACGTCGATGCCATTACTGTGCAACTTGAGCCCTGCTCATTTTAGGCTTCCAATCTGGATAAATTGACTGAGCTTGCCACGTACGCCTTGGGGATCTTGTCGTGTCCTGCAGCCAGCGTTCTCTCGGAACCTGTCTTCAGTGCTGCTGGGGGTCTGCTGGCAGATAAGCACACGTGTCTGTCAACTGACAATGTGGACATGGCTCTCAGAGGACTTTTCTTCCCCTGGGTCAGCCAGGGGAGGAGAAAGGCACGCGTATTTTTGAGAGTGCTTCATGCAAAGCATCTTTTTCTTTTTGAAAAGGGGGATCAAGTGATGCCAGTCAAGTGGGGTGTGTGTGGCCCAATTAGTGGAAACGAGGGAGACTGTGGTTGGAGTCCCCTCGCTTTTGAAAAAAGAACCAAGGTGAACAAGTCATGGCTCTCAGAGGACTTTTCTTCCCGTGGGTCATCCAGGGGACGTGAAAGGCACGCGTATTTTTGAGAGTGCTTCATGCAAAGCATCTTTTTCATTTTGAAAAGGGGGATCAAGTGATGCCAGTCAAGTGGGGTGTGTGTGGCCCAATTAGTGGAAACGAGGGAGACTGTGGTTGGAGTCCCCTCGCTTTTGAAAAAAGAACCAAGATGAACAAGTCATGGCTTTCAGAGGACTTTTCTTCCCCTGGGTCATCCAGGGGACGTGAAAGGCAGGTGTATTTTTGAGAGTGCTTCATGCAAAGCATCTTTTTCATTTTGAAAAGGGGGGTCAAGTGATGCCAGTCAAGTGGGGTGTGTGTGGCCCAAATAGTGGAAACGAGGGAGACTGTGGTTGGAGTCCCCTCGCTGTGTTTTACATGATTTTCGAAGGGCATGACATGACTAAGAGGTTGAGTTTCATCATCTCCAACTTGTTGGCAACAGAAAGGCTGCCTTTACACCCTTTTGAGACTGAGGATTTTTGAGACCTTATGCCCATTGCAGTGCCCCAAAAGCCGATGGCCAGTCGTCACTCCTTCTCCAAGAAAGGCATGCCCGCGCTACCACAGCAGGTTGCACACAACCTCACCGATTCCTTGAGAAACTCTGTGTGTGACAGGGTGCATTTCACCACAGATACTTGGACCAGTAAGCATGGACAGGGGAGTTACATGTTGCTGACTGGGCACTGGGTAACTATGGTGAGAGATGGAGAAGGGTTTGCTGTACAAGTCTTGCCGTCCCCACGACTTGTGTGTCAATCCTTCCTCTGTATGTACAAGTTCCTCCACTGCTTCTGCCTCCTCAACCTCGTGGGGGTCCTCCACCTCGGCCCAAACCCTGTGTGGTCAGTCTACCCTTCCTTGTAACTGCGCCCAAGGAATCCCACACACCTCCTTACTATGCTGGCAGCAGAGCTCAAGCTCATCAGGCGGTCAAATGTTTACTTTGAAATGTAGGGGAAATGTGAGACACCGCTGAGGAATTGTGGACGGTTAGCTCTGGAGAGTGAGACTGTGTTTCATCAATGGTTGTCTCCACTCAACCAGCAGCCAGGGACGGTCGGGTGCGACAATGATGCAAACCAGTCTGCGACCCTTCTTCAGGGCAGTGTGACACACGTGCCTTGTATGGCTCACATGTTGAACCTGGTTGTCCAGCAATTTTTAAAACACTATCCCGGCCTACATGGCCTTCTGACCAGGGCACGGTGTAACGCCTGCCTGGATCGACACACTCAGATGGGCTGTAAAGGATAGGCTAGAGGGAAGCCACTCACCAAGCTGGACACCCAGAACCCTGAAATCCTTTAACCCCTATACAGTGATTTGGAATTACACAGGGCCCAAGTTGATCAATACCTGTGGAAGGCTGCAGTTCCAGAGAATAGTAGTCATGCAGGGTCAAAACATTAATTGAGGAAGAGGAACAGAATGGGATGGCCAGGACTTAATCAGAAAACAAGCAGAGGTGAAATGCGGATCGGCCAACGAGGTACATAAACAGCAAGCAGGAAAAGTAGTCACAGGTAACAAGCACACAAAATCATAAAACTGAACTGGGGGTAACAGTAACAAGAGGTTCATAGCTTTGTCTGGCAGTGGTCTGCAGATAGGAGGGGCCTAAAAAAGGGTGCGGTGTATTCCCATTGGTTGTAGCTGAATGATGGTACTTCATCTGTGAGATACCCACCACCTACATTCAGCCTGTGGTTCTGCATCTGTCAAGGTAACGCAGCCCAGTGGGTGAGCATAACCTGCGTCCACCTGCGCCGCTGGCATCGACTCCTTTCCCATCATCAGCACTATGCACGAAAGGAACACGTTGTCACCTGGCGACCGGAGTACAAATTGATTGAATGGACTACGTTGGTGACTTAACAGCCGTGTGCGGTAATGATGCAAACCTGTCTGCGGCCCTTCGTCAGGGCAATGTGACACACGTGCCTTGTATGGCTTACGTGTTGAATCTGATTCTCCAGCAATTTTTAAAATACCATCCCGGCCTACATGGCCTTGTGCAGCGGGCACGCTGCTATGTGCTCACTTTCATCCTTCGCACCCAGCAGCTCAACAACTTTCATCGCTCCGGAAGTCTTAGGGTCTGGCGGTTAAACGCCTGAAATGCGATGTTCCGACACGCAGGAATTTGAATCTGCACATGTTGCAGCGTCTGTGGCAGCACCGCAGAGCCCTGCTGAAATACGGTATGACGTATACCCTGGGCTAACTTGATCCAGAGGTGGTGCAGATCACGCTGCTGTAGTGGTGTCAGATCAAGGACCTATGCACCCTTCTACACAGTTTACAAATATCGACGAAGATCTTTAGCACTGGCGATGCCATTCTCAGCGTGACAATTCTGGTCATCTACAAGAAGGAGCACACTGTATGCATTATTCGGAGTCAGGTGTTGGTCCAAGAGGAAGGGGAGGAAGTACAGGAGGAGTCATATGCAGAAGGGATAATAAGATCTGCGAGGTCCAGATGGTGAGCGGCACCTAGGCGGAAGTCAAGGGACGGTGGGGGAGAGGGATTAACAAGGGCGCATAGTATCTGCAAAAATTGTTGAGGAAGGTGCAGGAGCCCATGAAGAATTGGAGGACGAACTGGCGATGGGCATGGAAGACTCAGCAGATGAGTGAGAGCTTGCTCACATTTAGGTTGTGCGAGGTTGGGGGGAGAGGGCAGAGGAAGGAGGCACGATTCTCACCTCTCTGCCACCAACACACCAAGTACTTGGTCCTCCTGGATGCACAAGACACATGAGCGCATTCTTGCTGCACTACCTACAACATGACCCTCTGATTGTACGAATTCGAAGTAATGCTAACTACTGGGTTGCCACACTGTTAGATCCCTAGTACAAGACAAAATTTGGCGAGATAATTCCTGCCATAGAAAGGGACGCACGTATACAGGAGTATCTGCAGAAGGTGGTACGGATTCTTAGATCTGCTTTTCCAGTAAACACCAGTGCTGCACAGAGTGAATCTCAACGCTTTGTTATGGATAGGAGGAAATGGTCTTTTACTTGTCCACATCTGAGGGACTGAGGGCTGGCTGCTGTGCTGAGATGGCATTGAGTACGGGGTCCCTGCAGAGTTGCACTTTTGGTCATATACCAAATGAGTTAAAAAAGGACAGATACTGGTAGAAAGGGGAACAGGTGTGTTGGAAAGGGGAAAAAAGTGTTTGTCTGTGGGTTTGTTGGTTAAGCAAAAGTAACATTTGATGAAGAAACACCATCTGTTACGGTGGGACTGGCAGATTTGGATAAGGTGGTATATACTATGTTACCGCTATATAACGAAAATTAATAAGAAAAGAAAGAGAAAGGTATATATCCCCATCAGCAGTCAATGTCCACCAGATGGAAAAGGAGAGGTTGGCAACTGGAAGGTTAGATGGAGGATACAGATCTGTGTGGCTATGAAACTAATCATTGCCTGAACCGAGTTAGACGCCACTCGGATCTGGAGACTGGGAGCCCTGTTAGCGTCACAGGGTCCACACGCCCACCCAGCCCAGGAACTCCCTGTTAACATCACAGGGGCCATTCAGTACACTGACCGTGTGCATTGGGGCCACACCTGTGGACAGCAGGCGCATCAGCAGCAGCAGGCCTGTTAATGCCACTGGGCTGCATAAGCAGGACTGGTAGGACAGGAGGTGGTCTTAACCGTTCTGCGTTACAAACTGTGGTGGTGGCCTGCATCGACGCCCTATCCCTGCCTCCCTCTGGCCTATAGCCGCAATGGGTTCAACACAGGGAGGTGTGCTCTTTCGGAGCATAATAGAAGACTGCGCACCTCCTTGTTGGCTCCAGCCCGTTTTATAACCTTGGTCCGCCCCAAACCAGGGTGGACCACAATGCACCTCCTGGAGACAAAAGCAGAGTAACACGTCATGAGTGGCATAACTAGCGTCCTATTTGGAACCGAAACTTCAATAATGACCTCATGGCTGCCACGACACAAACACCTCACCAGTTATCGTCTGACCATCAATAATGAGGTGACAAGTCATAGGGGCGGGCCTCTGCAAGCCATTTGGGAGTGGCCTAGCCACATCGTCAGGACACCTGATGCCCTGTGGTCTATATGGGCCCCCCACATCAGGGGCAGGGCCAAAGAGTTCATTACCGGACCTAGTCTCTGATGCAGTAAGTGCCTGAGCATGCTCAGTTGCATGAAATACAGTCTCTGAAAAAGACTATCAGCTTTAGCATGGTGTCTAAGCACAAAACAGGAATTAGACCCGGCACGGAATGCAAGTACCTGTGCAAAGAGGCTTTTCGCACTAAGTGTGGGAGCATGCGCTGTATCCCGAAATGAAGACTTAGCCTCAGGAATGGCACAGTCAGGCTGAGCATACTCACTAGGCGAAACACTGTAGTTAGGCTGCAGCTGGGGTAAATCGGCACACGCATGCGCACTAGCTGCCTCTCCACACTTAGACATGGAGGAGAAATTGCTCTTCGGGTATGGACTTGGAGATGCTGTCTATGAACAGAAGGAAAAGCTAAAGGAAGCATCACTTTCTATCCCTACGAATTATCAAATGCAGCAATGAATTCCCTGAGTTTGCTATAAAATTAGCGTAGCAAAATGTGCATGAGGGTGTCATGCAGAGGTGCTGCAAATAGATTTGCACCAGTGGGACACTAATGGAAGTCCAACAGGCAGTTCTATGATGCCACTAAATGGCAGTATTTTTTGCTATCATTATAGCTTATTAAAAACAGAGCAGGAGGGTGTCCTGCACAGGTGCTAGAAATAGCTTGGCACCAGTGGGACAATAATGAAATACAACAGCCAGTTCTATGATGCCACTAAATGGCAGTATTTTTTTGCTATCATTATAGCTTAATAAAAACAGAGCAGGAGGGTGTCCTACACAGGTGCTAGAAATAGCTTGGCACCAGTGGGACAATAATGGAATACAACAGCCAGTTCTATGATGCCACTAAATGGCAGTATTTTTTGCTATCATTATAGCTTATTAAAAACAGAGCAGGAGGGTGTCATGCAGAGGTGCTACACATAGATTTGCACCAGTGGGGCACTAATGGAGTACAACAGCCACTTCTTGTATGCCACTAAGTTTACTCAATTTTTGGTATTATAATGTCTTAGTAAGTAACAATGAGTTTGAGTGTGCAATGCAGGCAGAGGTGCTGCAAATATCTTTGCACTAGTGGGACAATACAGAAGTCCAACATTTTTTGCTATCAATATAGCTTTTAAAAACAGAGCAGGAGGGTGTCATGCAGAGGTGCTGTAAATAGCTTGGCACCTGTGGGGCACAAATGGAGTACAACAGCCACTTTTTGTATGCCACTAAGTTGCAGCAGTTTTTGCTATTATTATAGCTTTTAAAAACAGAGCAGGAGGGTGTCATGCAGAGGTGCTGTAAATAGCTTAGCACCTGTGGGGCACAAATGGAGTCCAACAGCCACTTTTTGTATGCCACTAAGTTGCAGCAGTTTTTGCTATTATTATAGCTTTTAAAAACAGAGCAGGAGGGTGTCATGCAGAGGTGCTAGAAATAGCTTGGCACTAGTGGGACAATACAGAAGTCCAACAGCCACGTTTAGGATGCCACTAAGTTCTCTCAGTGTTTGCTAGTATAATGGCTTAGTAACAATGAGTTTGAGTGTGCAATGCAGGCAGACTTGCTGCAAATATCTTTGCACTACTGGGACTATATAGAAGTCCAATTGCCACGTTTAGGATGCCACTAAGTTCACACAGTGTTTGCTAGTATAATGGCTTAGTAACAATGAGTTTGAGTGTGCAGTGCAGGCAGACGTGCTGCAAATATCTTTGCACTAGTGGGACTATACAGAAGTCCAATAGCCATGTTTAGGATGCCACTAAGTTCACTCAGTGTTTGCTAGTATAATGGCTTAGTAACAATGAGTTTGAGTGTGCAATGCAGGCAGAGGTGCTGCAAATATCTTTGCACTAGTGGGACAATACAGAAGTCCAATAGCCACGTTTAGGATGCCACTAAGTTCACTCAGTGTTTGCTAGTATAATGGCTTAGTTACAATGAATTTGAGTGTGCAGTGCAGGCAGACGTGCTGCAAATATCTTTGCACTAGTGGGACAATACAGAAGTCCAACAGCCACGTTTAGGATGCCACTAAGTTCACTCAGTGTTTGCTAGTATAATGGCTTAGTAACAATGAGTTTGAGTGTGCAAAGGGCAGGAGGGTACAGTGGCAGGGTTGTGGGTCTCTGGGTAGAGGAAAGGAAGCCTGCCTTTCTATCCCTCCTAATGGGGAAATGCAGCGAGGAAATCCCTGACCTTAGCTATACAGACGCTGTCATCTTGTGTAGCTGTTAAACTCTGTTTTTATGGACCTGTCACCTATGGCTCTGACCCTGCTGGTATGAGCCCTTAAAAGGACTGATAGAAAGTGCTATCCCTATTCTGTATAGCGCTGTGTATAGAGCGTACACAGCAGTATAGGCGATAGGAGCTGCGCCAGTGATGACTGACACCAAGGACGCAGAAGGCAGATAATGGCGTGCTGGAGGAAAATGTCCGGTTTTATAATGCAGCGACATGTGACATGGACATCCTATCACACATGCAGTTTCTTCTCAGGCTAAAAGTCCACTTAGCTGTGTGTGTGTCTGGGATTGGCTGACATGCTGGCCCGCCCCACTACACGCACGCGCTTAGGGAAGGAAGACAAGGAAAAAACGCGCTGTTCCCGCACACTATACACTGAAATTTCATAATAGTGTGAATCACAGAGTGACTTACACTATTACAGCGGAAAGCCAGCTAGGAATTAGCTGGTCTTATTGCTGCTAGAACCGTTCTCGAACGTATCTAGCACTATTGAGCATTAGCAAAAAGCTCGAGTTCTAGTTTGATCTAGAACAGCCCCCAAAATCACTCGAGCCGCAAACTGGAGAACAGCGAACCGCGCTCAACTCTAGTGTGGTCCTTTTGAATTCAGGTGGTTAAATGGTGAGCCTGTCATGTGTTATGTACTCATATAGTGCTAACTGACCCGCCTGGACCTGGTGTTGTGCGTCATTTATAGGCCTTAATTTAGACACTGTGCATCTCGTGTATCCGTGCGAGATGCACCTATATAGTGCTGTTTAGCCCGCCTGACCTGGGTTTTTGGCGTCATTTATAGGTTTCAGTTCAGACACTGTGCATTTCACTCATTATATGATGGGCTCCCAGTGCAAGCCTTATTAGTGTGCATGTCTTATGCTAAGCAGCCGCCCCTCCCCTCTAGTGTGGAGGTTGAGTGGCTGTGACATCAGCATCTTGCACCTTGGCTGCATCCATCTTTATGAGGAAGGCTCACCACATTCTGTGTGTGCACATATCATTTGTCTTGGCTCCTTTTTGGTGTTTTTTTGATATAGTTCTTTGTTGTTTTTCTGACCATGATCTAGCCCTGATTAGTAAGCAGGCCAGCAAGACACTACTCTTACTACTAACATATAGACATCTCAAGGAATGGGAGACAAACAATGGAGACAGATTCAACAAAAACATTTTTTCTCCAGAGAGAGACTCCACCGTATCCACTGCCAAAATCACCCTAGATTTCTCCAGATACAGCTCCTTCACAGTTCAGCATAGAATAAACTATAGTCGGCATAGGAGAGAGTAAGGAGTGGGCTTATTTAGGAGAAAGGCATGGCTTCAGCTGAGATTAACAGCTATAACAAGATGAATTAAATACATTTTCAAGTGAGGAACCACAAACATGCTTTTCCTCACTTTTAAAACCTAATATTGTAAGGTAACTACTTGAATTTTTGCTTTTATTTGTGTGTCATACATACCCTCTGATCTCTGCCTATTACTGCCAGCTACACTCTATGATCATGCAAGAACAAATCCTGTCCATGTGCAATTTCATTGAGTGTTCTAAGAAGAAAAGCACCTCAATAAATAAAAATGAAGGTTGATCCTACTTACAGATTATTTTTAAACATATGTAAGATTCAACAGTAAAGTCCACCAAACTTTAGAATGATTCATGGTTATGACACCTTTACCTTATACTAAATGATGTCTTTTTAAACTCTATTCTGAATTGCAATCATAACTTCTATATTTATGACAACTTGAGTGTAAGGACTTGTTTTTTATGGACTAATTACAACTTTGACTGTTTTAAGTATTAGCATTTATTTTTTATTTCTTTTTGGGGGGAGGGGGTGAAAATAGATCCAATTATTGGAACTAACTAATTTTTATATTGATTTCCGCATACATATTTTTTATATTTTAAATGTTCGAAAGAGTCAACCTTCCTAGGCTGACTATATGGGTATGTAGGTCATAGGAAGCTGAATAAAAGGATGAATTGGTATCTGGAATCTGAAGTCTTTGTTCAGAGAAATCCAAATTGTTCTCATATGTAAATGACCTGTTAAGATCAATGGGCAGTATACTGATCTCCCTGAGAATCTGCCCTTAGGGTACCGTCTCACTAAACAACGTACCAGCGATTCCGACCGCGATATGACCTGGTCAGGATCGCTGGTGCGTCACTACATGGTCGCTGGTGAGCTGTCAATCAGGCAGATCTCACCAGCGACCAGTGACCAGCCACCAGCCAGCAGCGACTCGTGGAAACTATGCTTTACAAGGTAAATATTGGGTAACTAAGCAAAATGCTTTGCTTGGTTACCCGATATTTACCCTAGTTACCAGTGCACACCGCTTAGTGCTGGTTCCCTGCACTCGTAGCCAGGGTACACATCGGGTTACTAAGAAAAGCGCTTCGCTTAGTAACCCGATGTGTACTCTGGCTATATGTGCAGGGAGCCAGTACTGGCAGCCTGAGAGCGGAGTATGCTAGTAACCAAGGTAAATATCGGGTAACCAAGCAAAGCGCTTCGCTTGGCTACCCGATGTGTACCTTGGTTACCAGTGTCCACAGCTTCCAGATGACGGCTCCCTGCTCCCTGCACATTCAGATCGTTGCTCTCTCGCTGTCAAACACAGCAATGTGTGCTTCACAGCGGGAGAGCAACGAGCAAAAAATGAACCAGCACTTTGTGTAACGATCAGCGATTTCACAGCAGGGGCCAGGTCACTGCTTAGTGTCACACACAGCAAAATCGCTGATGAGGTCACTGGTCCGTCACAAAACCTGTGACTCAGCAGCGACCTCGCTAGCGATCTCGCTATGTGAGAAGTACCCCTTAGAGCTTATATTAAAAGGGAGGATTATCATTGTGAGACATGTAACTGACACTCTACTGGATAACTGAACTTTGTCTCATTGCAAACATGTTTTGAGCTGCAGCTCTCACAATTCTGCTGTGCTGAAACTCTGGCTTCCTTTGTTATGAAAGATGAAGCAGTATGAGAGGACAACTGCAGATGTGATAAATACTGTACTGTGTCAGCTATTATCATACAAAGTTCCATAGTGAGATCAGGAGAGAGAGAGAGAGAGAGAGAGAGAGCAGCCATTACACTGGTAACGCTGCCTTTAAAGGGAACCAATCACCAGGATTTTCGTGTATAACCTAAAACCAGTGCTATACTGGCACTATCAGGCCATTCTCTACATACAATTAGTGGTCAGCTCGGAAATATAGGTTTTGAAATCCAAAAAAGTAAAGTTTATAAAATTATCTGCTTGCTAAGTGACAGCAGCTGAGGATCAGATAATATCTGGGGGGGTATTCATACTTATCCCCTCCCCCTGTTAGAATTAGCATAAGTATGATACAATTGACCTAGCAGGACCTGTGTGAGGTCATACCCATGAGACCTGGTATCCAGCTATTTTGGTTGAGGTCCCTCCTAGTCACATGGGTATGACCTCACAAAGGTCCTGCTAGGTCGATTGTATCATACTTATGCTAATTCTACCAGGGGGAGAGGATAACTCTGAATCCCCCTCCAGATATTATCTGATCCTCAGCTGATGGCACTCGAGAAACAGCTAATTTTATAAACTTTACTTTCTTGGATTTCAAAACCTATACATCTGAGCTGACCACTAAAGGTATGTAGAGAATCAGCATGATAGTGCCAGTATAGCACTGGCTTTAGTTTATAGCCGAAAATCCTGGTGATTGGTTCCCTTTAATTTGGAATAAGTTCTGGAGGAAGATTCTCTGGGAACTCTATGTACAGCCCGTAGATCTTAACAGCTCAGTTATATATAAGAGAAATGGATTTTTCTGGAATAAGACATCAGATTACAGATGTTAAGGTATAATTTTATTCAACTTTTGATGACCTAGATGACCTTGCTGATAGATTCCTTTCAATATCTTACATTTTACGATATTGTATTTATAGTTTACTAAGACACTTAAATGCAAAAAACATATATGCAAAGGAAAAAATAAAGCAGAAGTGAATTAAGAAAATTAAATTGAATGTTTAAATAAATATCTAAATGATTTTAATAGGTTAATCATAATTACCGTGAAATAATAATATCTGAGAAGCGATATGCTGATAATAAGGAAGAAATAATAGACATAAATACATATTGGTCTGCACTTTAGTAGAGATTTATGTTGTGTTCTTATGAGTATGATGATAAGCCAACGTGATGCTTCATTACAGATATCCTAGTTGTATTATAGTAAGCTGTAAATGAACAGACCCATAAACTGGAATAAAATTGTATGAATATTAAAAGTTGAATACATGATTTACTGTAGTTCATCCTTATGGCAAACAATACATTAATTTTACCACCTTTACAGAACTGTATAACGCTTTTAACCCCTTAACGACCGCGGGCCGTAAAATTACGTCCTAAATGACATAATCTTACTGCCCGCGGTCCTCCGGCGGCAGCATGCCGCGATCGGCACACATCTCAGCTGATTTTCACAGCTGAGATGTGTGCCTGCTAGGCACAAGCAGAATCGTTATCTGCTCGTGCCGATTAACCCCTTATAATGGCGCTGTCAATACATGACAGCGCCATTATAAGCGCAATCGCGGTAAAGTTTTACTTACCGCCGAAACCGGAAGTCACGTGACGCGATCACGTGACTCCCGATAGTTGTCATGGTAGTACAGGGTCATGTGATGACTCCTGTACTACACATGAATTGGTTTCACTTTCGCTGTGCCCGGGGCACAGCAAAAGAGAAAGACAGCGTATCTGCTGTTTACAGCCTTCCAGCTGTGATCAGCAGATACTGCAGAGCGATCGGAATGCTGATCGCAATAGCCCCCTAGGGGGACTAGTAAAATAAAAAAAAAAAGTAAAAAAATAAGTTTTAAAAAATTAAAAAAAAACAAAAAAACCTAAAAGTTCAAATCACCCCCCATTCGCCCCATTGAAAATTAAAGGGTTAAAAAAATAAAAAATATACACACATTTGGTATCGCCGCGTTCAGAAACGCCCGATCTATCAAAATATAAAATCAATTAATCTGATCAGTAAACGGCGTAGCGGCAAAAAAATTCCAAACGCCAAAACGACGTTTTTTTGTCGCCACAACTTTTGCGCAAAATGCAATAAGAGGCGATCAAAACGTAGCATCTGCGCAAAAATGGTACCGTTAAAAACGTCAGCTCGAGACGCAAAAAATAAGCCGTCATTGAGCCTAAGATCCCGAAAAATGAGAACGCTACGGGTCACGGAATATGGCGTAAAACGTGCGCCACTTTTTTCGGACAAACTTCCGATTTTTTTTTAACCCCTTATATAAAAGTAAACCTATACATGTTTGGTGTCTACGAACTCGCACTGACCTGAGGCATCACACCCACACATCAGTTTTACCATATAGTGAACACAGTGAATAAAATATCTCAAAAACCATAGTGCTATCGCACTTTTTTTGCAATTTTTCAGCATTTGGAATTTTTTTGCCATTTTCTAGTACACAATATGGTAAAACTGATGGTTTCATTTAAAAGTACAGCTCGTTCCGCAAAAAATGAGCCCTCACATGACCATATTGACTGAAAAATAAAAAAGTTACGTCTTTCAGAAAAAGAATGGCGAAAAAAAAAAACGGAAAGCGAAAAATCGGCCGGTCGTGAAAGGGTTAAGCTTTCCCTAGATACCCTTACAGAGGTAAAATGTGCTAACTGCCAAATCTAAAGTACTAACAATACTTCACACTATGCATTAGTGGTTTAAATATTACATTTACAATGTTTGGATGTTATGAAGCCATAAAATCACCCTTTCAAGCGAAGATTAGTGTGTCGTACAATTGGTTTTAAACAATATAATCTTGCAAATGTAACTATTTTATCATTCAATATTGTCTCAGTCAGTAAATGGCTACATTATGACAAGCTCAAAATTGCTGCAGTGTTTAAATTTATCAAGTGAAAATATTTTATCTCACTTTGGTAGAAGTTTGTTACGGTATCTTAATTCAGAAGCAATATCAATATTACAGTGCCTATAGTGATAAAAATTAACGCGCTTTGGGACATTACCTTGAAATATTGCACTCAATAATAATACAACTATAAAATTTGTAATGAAAACCTAATAGTAAAAAAATATCCTATATCTCATATACATCAAAATACCTCAATATTTTTTAGACTCATTTCGTTCACGCACGCACAAAGGAAAGAAAATTATTGGGTAATGAAATATGCTATATATTTTAAATGTAATATTTTGAGATGAAAAAAGTAAGTTTGCTTTTCATGTATGGCACTTGTTGGGTGTAGGTGTATGGAGCTGGCTCAGCACATTAATGAAAGGAGCTAGAGATTACCCCCACTGGGCTACCATTGGCCCCCTATGATACAATCTTGAAATGGCACTGGGCTGTCATTGCAGCTGGGGCTAGGATTCATGTGACACTCTCATTTTATCTATATTCTGTAATAATCTAGTATTGCAGTATATAGCACAAGGGACCTTGTGGTCTGATGGACTGAATAAATTAAAGAACATTTTTAGCCTTTGGTGACTATAACCTTTTAACGTCAACTTCTGAATGACTGTCTGACTGACTGTTTGAGTCTCTGACTCCATGTCAAGATGTCCATCTCTTGTCAACTGCACTGACTAGTCGCTCCCCCCTCCCGGGTTTCTGACTAGCGGATTGGATAAGTCCCGACCAATAGGTGGCCATCAATCATACCCATCTCTAGCCTGTTACCCAGTCCAGGAAAAATGGCAGAATTGTGTGTTCGAATGGTGTTTACTGGTACTGGTCTTCCAGGAACCTGAGGTTAGCACTGTACCTATTACTGGATTGAAATAACCTGTGGCACCTGACGCAGGGGCACCACACAGCCAAGATAATGCTCTACTGCTGGGGGCTGGTATTTTCAGGCTGGGGAGACTGTTATGATCCGGAACCATGGAAGACCACCATAACTCATTGGTAAAAGGTGACAAGAGCATTGGCAACTAATCTGGCCGCCATCCCCTTACTAAACATCAACACTAGAAGTAGCCGAGGGGTGAACTAACATCCTGTGCACCGCGAACCCAGCCGGAGAACTAGCTATCCTAAAGGAAGGAAAGATGAATAACTCTCTGCCTCAGAAAATAGACAGAGAATAGCAAGCCCCCCACATTCAAAGACTGCGGTGATATAGGAAAACACAATACACAGATAGATGATAGGATTAGCAAAAGGTGAGGCCCCCACTGACTAAAATAGGAAAGGACAGGAAAGGGGCTGATGGTGGCCAGAGAAAAACCCTGCAAAATTCCAAATTCCTGATAGTACAAAAAGGCCCTCAGATCGCATGATCTGCACTCCGTCCTATACCAGGCGCTCTTGTCATACCAATGGACAGAAAACAAGAATCATTACAAATTCAAAAAGCCACAAACACATGAACTTATAGGAGCTATACTCCAAACAAAACTGCAGGGAGTTTCCCAGCTAAGCAACTGAGAGGGAAAATCCCTGCATGCAATTAAACTGAAAACAACCACAGCAAATGACAAACTCAGATAAGAGTAAAGAACCAAACAACAAATTAAAGAGCAAAGCACATCTGGGGTAGATGTGGTGTGGAGCAGAATGAAGCAGGCTGGTGAACAAAGAACAACTGACATACGGCATAGCCTGCTATCAGAACAGGATTTAAATAAGCAGAGAGTTAGCAATGGAAACGCTCATTGCTCAACACACCTGGTCTATGTCCAAACCATTCCTGGCCACAAGAGGGAGCCTCCCAGCAGCCAAAGCATAACTGACATTCACAACAGTACCCCCCCATGAGGAGGGGTCACCGAACCCTCACCAATGCCACCAGGTCACTCGGGATGCGCATGATGGAAGGCGCGAACGTCCTATACCAGGCGCTCTTGTCATACCAATGAACAGAAAACAAGAATCATTACAACTTCAAAAAGCCACAAACACATGGACTTATAGGAGCTATACTCCAAACAAAACTGCAGGGAGTTTTCCAGCTAAGCAACTGAGAGGAAAAATCCCTGCATGCAAATAAACTGAAAACAACCACAGCAAATGACAAACTCAGATAAGAGCAAAAGAACCAAACAACAAATAAAGAGCAAAGCACTTATCTGGGGTAGATGTGGTGTGGAGCAGAATGAAGCAGGCTGGTGAACAAAGAACAACTGACATCTGACATAGCCTGCTGTTACATCTCGTGGCTCTCCTGAGGCAAGGACTGAGGCAGTCTCCCATTCCTTGCCTGCCACGAGCACTCCTGCTCAGCAGCGCCGAAGGTCTGCCAGACTGCGCAGTGTGCAGGAGATACCTTCTCAGAGAGGCAGCAGAAGGGTGACACCTAGTGGTTGTCCTGTTACAAGGAGTGAAGCGGTCTCCCATTCCTGGCCTGCCGCAGACCCTCCTGCTCAGCGGCCCCGAAGGTCTGCGAGGCTGCGCAATGTGCAGAAGTTTACTGCTCAGGGAAGCAGTGAGATTCCAGTTATCTCTGCACATTGTGAGACCGAGGATCCCGCCTCTATTTCCCAGAGGCAGGAGGGTGAGCATGTGCAATGCGTGGTGGGTCCTGATTCGCTCACTGACGTCACACGGCTTGATGACAAGGCTGGTGACGTGGTGAATCCTGACTGGCCAGGCTGGGACGTCGTGGACCCTGATTGGGTCAAGTCCGTCATCTCCACCTCGCGCCCGCCCTCGGGTGGAGCTGCACCTCCTTAAAAGCTCCCCCTGCCATCATGGCGGCGCGCGACCGTCCTTCTATGTTTGGATGTCTGGCAGCGTGCTGCCACGCCACTGCTCAGGCATTACTGTCTCTTATGGGCTTGGCCCTTGCTGCTCCGGCAGTACCTCGTTTGCAGGCCGTGTTCCTGCCTTGCTGCTCCGGCAGTATCCCCTTCAACAGGCCGTGTTCCTGTCCCAGGTTAGCTCCTCGAGTCTCCAACGGACTCACCTGGTTATTGAAAGCACACGTGCGTGGGCACCTCTGTGCTACCCTCGTGCCATATTCTCGTGACTTCCACTGGCACACGTGCGTGGGCACCTCTGTGCTTCCCCGTGCAACAGGTACACCGAGCCATGAGATCCGTGCCATACAACCCTCACGGGTTAGGGCAGATCGGTGTACATAGATCGTCAGTGACATTCCAGACGATCGCTAGCAGCAACCCGCTCACTCTTCACCCACCATAGCGGCGGTCCCTTACACCGCACAGTGGACCTTGACCGGCGGAAGCTGTCCATTGCCCATCTTGGCACGCTTCCCCGGGTCCCCCTCGTAACATTACGGTCGCGCCAAAGGTCTGGCTATGGCTGAAGAGCAGCAGCAGTTGCTGCGTTATGTGCAGCAGTTGGAGTCACGATTGGCAGCAGTGGAGCAGTCTTCCTCCGATAAGACTACTCTGACGACAGTCGCCACCCAGGCGGCTACCCAGGCTGTGCTATTGGGCGGAAGGTCTCCTCGCCTTGCGCTTCCAGAACGCTTTAGCGGCAACAGCTCTGAGTGCCGTGGTTTTATAAACCAGGTTACCACCTACTTAGAGCTGTCCGCAACTCTTTACGCTACCGAGAAGGCGAAGGTAGCCTTCGTCCAGTCCCTGCTCACAGGGAGAGCGCTGAAGTGGTCCACGCCGTTGTGGGAGCGCGGAGATCGGGTGGTGAATAACTTAACAGCTTATCTTGGGGCCATGAGAATGGTGTTCCTCGGGCCTCAAGTCACCCACGACTCCGCACTGCGCCTCCTACGACTTCGGCAAGGGTCCGCTTCAGTCGGGGACTTTGCGGTACACTTTAGGACACTTGCCGCAGAGCTAGACTGGCCAGATAAGGTCCTTGTCCCTGTGTTTTGGGAGGGCCTGGCAGGGTTTGTCAAAGACGCACTGGCCACGCGTGAGGTGCCTGCCACTTTAGAGTCCTTGATTCAGGTTGCCTCTCGCATAGGCATCCGCCAGGTGGAGCGAAGGCTCGAGGTCTCTTCAGCACCCACGTCTTCTCGGCCTAAATAGCGTCTGCCTCCCGTCTTCCATCAGACAGGTCTCCCAGCCAGTCCTGTAGGCGACTCCGTGGAGTCAATGGAGGTGTCCAAGGTGGTCTCCTCTGCCCCAGGTTCTCGGTCTTGTGTCATCTGCTTTTCCTGTGGGCAGAGGGGACACATAGCTACCCGATGTCCCAAAACCGTCGGGAAAAGACAGCGTCTAGTTTCTATCAGAGGGGGGACTCTAGACGCTACCTCTCCCTCTAGGTTGACTATCAGCGCCCAGTTGCAGTTCGGCACTACTCTCTTCTCTGCCCTGGCTTGCTTGGACTCAGGCGCTGAAGGCAATTTCATCTCGACCTCCCTGACAACCCGATACTCAGTTCCCCTGGTTCTGTTGCCCAAGCCACTCAGGGTTCGGGTAGTCGACGGGTCCATACTACTCGATCCTATCACCCAGATCACCATCCCTCTCAGGATGGATGTACCACCGGGACACCATGAGCAGGTGTCCTTCCTGGTGCTTCCAGGGGGGACGGATGAGATCCTACTGGGCCTTCCCTGGTTGAGACAGCATGCTCCTATACTCAACTGGGCAGCAGGGGAGATCTCATCCTGGGCAGGATCCTGTAGAGAGCACCTCGTGACTACCGAACCACCCGCTACCATTAGGTCGGTAGGGTCCTCAGGGAATACAGAGGGGCCGGGTTTACCGACACCTTATGAGGCCTACAGGGATGTCTTTTCAAAAAGGGCGGCAGATACTCTTCCTCCCCACCGGCCATATGATTGCCGAATAGACCTGAAGCCAGGCTCCGAGCCCCCTAGGGGCAGAGTGTATCCACTCTCTGCGCCAGAGACGGAGGCTATGTCCAAATATATTCAGGACAGCCTGGCGAAGGGGTTCATTCGCAAGTCTATTTCACCGGCTGGTGCAGGGTTCTTTTTTGTGCAGAAGAAGGAAGGGGATCTGCGCCCCTGTATCGATTACAGGGGATTAAATGCAATCACGATCAAGAACAAATACCCTTTGCCCCTCATTACTGAGCTATTTGATCGATTCCGCGGGGCAAAGGTCTTCACAAAGCTGGATCTACGCAGGGCGTATAATCTAGTGCGAGTCCGAAAGGGCGATGAGTGGAAGACCGCATTTAACACCAGGGACGGTCACTACGAGTATCTAGTAATGCCCTTCGGACTCTGCAATGCCCCGCCATATTTCAAGACTTTGTGAATGACATTTTCCGGGATTTGTATCTTTCCGTGGTTGCATACCTGGATGACATTCTTATCTTCTCCCCCGATCTTACCACCCATCGGAGGGATGTCATCCGAGTACTTAAGAGGCTCCGTACCCATTCGCTATATGCTAAGCTGGAAAAGTGCGTTTTTGAATGGGAATCCTTGCCGTTTCTGGGGTACATCGTGTCCAGTCAGGGGTTAGCAATGGATCCGGGGAAGTTGGAGACAGTGATGAACTGGCCTGAGCCCCGCTCGCTGAAGGCGATCCAGCGATTCTTGGGGTTTATCAATTATTATCGCCAGTTCATTCCCAACTTCTCGACGGTGGCAGCACCCATCATTGCCCTTACCCGCAAGGGCGGTAATCCCAAAGCATGGACACGAGAAACGGTAGAGGCATTTCACACTCTCAAAACTCACTTCTCCAGAGCTCCCATCCTTCATCGTCCAGACATATCCAAACCCTTCCTACTGGAGGTAGACGCCTCTTCGGTCGGTGCAGGTGCAGTCCTGTACCAGAAAAACGAACGAGGAAGGAAGCATCCTTGTTTCTTTTTCTCCAAGACCTTTTCTCCGGCCGAGAGGAACTACTCCATAGGGGATAGGGAGTTACTGGCGATGAAACTAGCATTCCAGGAATGGCGGCATCTCCTGGAGGGTGCAAAGCATCCATTTGAGGTATTTTCTGACCACAAAAACCTCACATACCTCCAGAGAGCACAACGCCTGAACCCAAGGCAGGCCCGTTGGTCTTTATTCTTCTCCCGGTTCCGCTTTATTATCCGCCACCTGGCCGGTGAGAAGAACGTACAGGCCGATGCCTTGTCACGTTGTATGGTTGTGTTGGAGGAGGACGAGGAGGAGCCTCGTCTTATACTACCCCCGGACAGCTTGAGGATGGTCACTCCCACTTCTTTGGACCAGGTGCCACCTGGCAAGACCCTCGTTCCCCCTGAACTACGGAACGAGGTGCTATCGTGGGCCCATGCCTCCAAGGTTGGGGGTCCCTTCGGGGTCAAAAGGACCAGAGACCTGGTGACCAGGCATTATTGGTGGCCGAGACTACCCCAGGACATACAGGAGTATGTGGCAGCCTGTATGTCGTGTGCTCGGAATAAGCCGTCCCGGCAGAGACCGGCAGGTCTTCTTCACCCACTGCCAGTGCCGGATCGTCCCTGGGAAGTGGTAGGGATGGACTTCCTGGGAGATCTGCCCAAGTCAGCAGGGCACAGGGTCGTATGGGTCATCACGGACCACTTCTCTAAAATGGTCCACTTGGTGCCTCTCCCACGACTCCCGACGTCACGTGCTCTCGCCACCTTGTTCATTCGGCATGTATTTAGGTTGCATGGCATGCCTGACAAGGTGGTGAGCGACCGGGGTCCCCAGTTCGCGTCTCGCTTCTGGAGAGAGCTCTGTAAGCTCCTGCAGATAGAGCTGAACATCTCCTCTGCATACCATCCCGAGACCAATGGACTGGTAGAGAGGACCAATCAGACCTTGGTAACTTACCTCCGCCATTTTATCTCCGCGCACCACGACAACTGGGCTAACCTCCTTCCTTGGGCCGAATTTGCCATTAACAATTCGGTCCATGAATCCTCTGGCCAGACTCCGTTCCTACTCAATAACGGACAACATCCCAGAATCCCGGTTCCGATGCCCATTACGTCACCCGATACTAGAGTGGAGGATTGGGCGACCAAGGCCCGGGAGATCTGGGATGACACCCAAGAGGCTCTTAAAAGGGCTAAAGACCGGATGGTGACAACGGCTGATGTTTGCCGCCGCCCTGCACCATCCTTCGCCCCTGGTGACCTAGTATGGCTATCCTCTAAGAATGTTAACCTACGGGTACAGGCAGCCAAATTCGCCCCTAGGTTTCTGGGTCCGTTTAAAGTACTACAGCAGGTAAACCCAGTGGCATATCGACTCCAGCTCCATCCACGCTGGGCTATAGCCAACACCTTTCACGTGTCCCTCCTGAAACCCGTACGACTTAATAAATTCTCGGGGTCCCTGCCAGCTCAAACCGACTCCCCGTCCGACGACCCTGAGGTGGCAAAACTTGTGGAGACAAAAGTCATACAGGGCAAGAGGTACTACCTCGTGGAGTGGGCCGGCCGTGGTCCGGAGCATAGATCCTGGGAGTTGGAGGATCATATCCGCACCCCGGGTTTGATAGCGGCCTTCGAGCACGGACAGGGGGGGGGCCTAGACGGGGGGTAATGTTACATCTCGTGGCTCACCTGAGGCAAGGACTGAGGCAGTCTCCCATTCCTTGCCTGCCACGAGCACTCCTGCTCAGCAGCGCCGAAGGTCTGCCAGACTGCGCAGTGTGCAGGAGATACCTTCTCAGAGAGGCAGCAGAAGGGTGACACCTAGTGATTCTCCTGTTACAAGGAGTGAAGCAGTCTCCCATTCCTGGCCTGCCGCAGACCCTCCTGCTCAGCGGCCCCGAAGGTCTGCGAGGCTGCGCAATGTGCAGAAGTTTACTGCTCAGGGAAGCAGTGAGATTCCAGTTATCTCTGCACATTGTGAGACCGAGGATCCCGCCTCTATTTCCCAGAGGCAGGAGGGTGAGCATGTGCAATGCGTGGTGGGTCCTGATTCGCTCACTGACGTCACACGGCTTGATGACAAGGCTGGTGACGTGGTGAATCCTGACTGGCCAGGCTGGGACATCGTGGACCCTGATTGGGTCAAGTCCGTCATCTCCACCTCGCGCCCGCCCTCGGGTGGAGCTGCACCTCCTTAAAAGCTCCCCCTGCCATCATGGCGGCGCGCGACCGTCCTTCTATGTTTGGATGTCTGGCAGCGTGCTGCCACGCCACTGCTCAGGCATTACTGTCTCTTATGGGCTTGGCCCTTGCTGCTCCGGCAGTACCTCGTTTGCAGGCCGTGTTCCTGCCTTGCTGCTCCGGCAGTATCCCCTTCAACAGGCCGTGTTCCTGTCTCAGGTGAGCTCCTCGAGTCTCCACCGGACTCACCTGGTTATTGAAAGCACACGTGCGTGGGCACCTCTGTGCTACCCTCGTGCCATATTCTCGTGACTTCCACTGGCACAAGTGCGTGGGCACCTCTGTGCTTCCCCGTGCAACAGGTACACCGAGCCGTGAGATCCGTGCCATACAACCCTCATGGGTTAGGGCAGATCGCTGTACATAGATCGTCAGTGACATTCCAGACGATCGCTAGCAGCAACCCGCTCACTCTTCACCCACCATAGCGGCGGTCCCTTACACCGCACAGTGGACCTTGACCGGCGGAAGCTGTCCATTTCCCATCTTGGCACGCTTCCCCGGGTCCCCCTCGTAACAGCCTGCTATCAGACCAGGATTTAAATAAGCAGAGAGTTAGCAATGGAAACGCCCATTGCTCAACACACTTGGTCTATGTCCAAACCATTCCTGGCCACAAGAGGGAGCCTCCCAGCAGCCAAAGCATAACTGACATTCACAACAGGAGACCCATGGTTATTGACCCCCCCCCTAGTCAAAAATTAGCAGCCTGTTGCTGCCCAGGATTTTTGCATCAATTAAATGTGACAATCCCAGCATTTTACTTGGCTTCTCCTGATTGCCCTAAGGTGGTGGCAATTGGGGTAATAAGGGGTTAATCGCAGCTCACAGCTGCCACCAAAAAATAGATTAGTAATGGGAGGCATCTATGAGACCCACCTCATTACTATTCTGTAAGTGAAAAGAATTAAACACAAACACCATAAAAATCCTATATTTGAAATAAAATACAAAAAAATCACATCCTCTTTCACTAGTTCATTAACCTCCAAAACATGCAGATCTGGCGTAATCCACATGAGTTCCCATGACAGTTCCAGCTCTGCTACATCTGAACTAACAGCGTGCAGCAATAAAACATGTCTGCATGCTAAATCTTCAGGCAGAGATTGAGCCGCAGCGATCAGTGGTGACGTCACTCAGGCTATGGTTACCCGATACACATCCTGTAGCGGCGAACTACGTGTATCGGGTAACCATCGCGATGAGGGAGGAACTTCCTCTGTCAGACACTACTCAAAGGCAGCTGGTCAATCAGAGGCAAGAGGCTCTTGCCTTGAACGTCAGCGTGCTGGCAGTGGAAGCTCAAGGGCATCAGTCGCATGGTTACCCGATACACATCCTGTACCGGCGAACTGCAAATCCCAGGAGGCAGGCGATGGAGCAGAAGGACAGGTGAACATAATATGTGTGTGAGTGTATGTTTGTGTATGTTTGTGTATGTTTGTGTGTGTTTATGTGTGTTTGTGTGTGTTTGTGTGTGATTGTACGTGTTTGTGTGTCTGCATGTGTGGAATGGCACAATAGGGGACCAGGATGGGACATTTAACAAGTTGTGGAATGAATTATCTGCATTGCAATGATATCCTATGGGAAATCTTGCTTTGCTGAACGAGTAACTTGATTAGCAAGCATACTCCCAGAGCAGATTGTTCTCGTTAACCAAGGTTCCACAGTATTAACATTGAATGACAGTATTACTGTGAAAAGCCAGTTACGCTTTTGGTGATCGAACCATTATCGAACATAACCTCGAACTGTCGAACTTGAAGCTAATTCTTCGCATTCGTCGAATAACTCGAACATCGCCTAAAACAGGTCAAACTTGAGATTGGCGAACAGTTCGATTCGAACACCGCTCATCTCTAGTGCTGACATCTGCTGCAGAAATGTCAGCACCAATTAGCAATAATTATCTGACCCAGAAGTGGTGCTGCAGTTACGGGGAGACTTGGTAAGTATGTCTGCGTTAACCCTTTTTTACTTTCTTTCTCTTACAGCCCCTTTCACCATTTTACAACATATCACTTTTACCTGCTATTGAATTTAATGGGTTCGGCTAGGATCAACAATAGGATCGGCTTTGATCCCAATCCCAGGTGGGATCGGCGATCCTGAACTGATCTGATCCTTGGCAAAATCGCTCATCTCTAGACTTCATGAGAGCAAATGCACAGGGTTCACCATAAAGTGCACATCATTAATCAGCCATAAAAATAGAAAGGCCAGAGTAGATTTTGCTAAAAGAATTAGCTACAGAAGAAGGCCAGTGATGGAGAAACATTCTTTGGATGGATGAAACAAAGATCAACCTGCACCAGAATAAGGTGAAGAAGAAAGTATGGAGAAGGCTTGAATCAGCTCACAATCAAAAACACAGCAAATCCTCAGTAAAACATAGTGGAGACAATGTGATGGTATGGGCATGCATGGCTTCCAATGACACTGGGTCAGTAGTGTTTATTTATGATGTGACTGAAGACAGAACCAACCGGATGAAGTGTGAAATGTACAGGGCTATACTTTGTGCTCAGATTCAACCAAATGTAGAAGGTTGATTGAACCGCACTTCACAATATAGATGGATAATGACCCAAAACGTACTGAAAAAGCAACCCAGCTGTTTTTCAAGGCAAATAAAGTGGAATACTTTCCAATTGATGAGTCAGTCACCAGATGTCAACCCCACTGAGCTGCATTTCACATGCTTAATAGAACGTAAGACAGAAAAATCAACAAACAGGCAACAAATAAAGTAATCTGCAGTAAAGGCCTGGCATAGCATCACAAAACAGGAAACCCAATGTTTGGTGACATCCATGGCTTCCAGACTTCAGGCAGTCATTGCCTGCAAAGAATTCTCTATAAAGTATTAACATAAACATTTTATTCATGGTAAAGAATATTTGTCCAATTGCTTTTGAGTCCCTGAAATGAGGAGGCTTTTTAGAAAACTGGTTGCAATTCACAGGCTATTTTTGTTAAACCCCTTTAATTAAACCTTAAAGTCTACTTCAATTGCATCTCATTTGTTTTATTTAAAATTAAAAAGTGTGTTATGCAGAACTAAAATCATGAAGATTCACTCACTGTCCAAATATTTCTGAACCAAAAAATACATTTGTATATCCCCGTCACCCCCGGGCAATTTTCTGTTTTTCCGTTTTTTTCTTTTTTGCTCTCCTTCTTCAGAAAGCCGTAACTTTTTTATTTTTCTGCCAATCTTGTCATATAAAGACTTCTGTTTTTGTGAGACGAGTTGTACTTTTAAAACCATAAGTTTTACCATATAGTGGTTTTCTGCTGGAAAACTTCACAAAAATTTCAAGTGCGGAAAAACTGCAAAAAAAGTGCAATTGCAGAATAGTTTTTGGGATATTTTATTCACCGTGTTAAATATATGGTAAAACTGATGTGTTGGTTTGATGACTCAGAGTTCGTTCAGTACGATGTGTTGGTTTGATGACTCAGAGTTTGTTCAGTACGAGTTCGTAGACCACACATATGTATAGGTTTACTTTTATTTAAGGGGTTAAAAAAATTCACAAGTTTGCACCATTTTCCGAAACCCATAGCGTTCTCATTTTTCAGGATCTATGGCTCAGTGATGGCTTATTTTTTGCGTCTCTAGCTGACGTTTTTAACACTACCATTTTTGCACTAATGCTAAGTTTTGATTGCCTGTTACTGCATTGTGCGCAAATTTTGTGGCGACCAAAAACTTAATGTTGGCGTTTGGAATTTTTTTGCCACTATGCCATTTACCGATCAGATTAATTGATTTTATATTTTGATAGAGTGGGCATTTCTGAATGTGGCAATACCAAATATGTGCATTTTTTTTATTTTTTAACCCTTTAATTTTCAATGGGCCGAACAGGGGTTATTTGAACTTTTAGGTTTTTTTTTTTTTTAAACTTTTTTTTAACTTTTTTTTATTTTACTAGGTCTTTTAGGGGACTATTAGGATCAGCAGTCTGATCGCTCTTCCATTTCTCCAGATCACAGCTACACAGCTGAGATCTGGAGAAAAGCTGCTTTACTCTCACACACAGCAGTCTGTCAGCAGTGAGAGAAATTGACTCATGATAGCTACAGGAGTCATCACATGACCCTGTGCTACCATGGCAACCATCAAAAGTCACAGGATCACATCATGTGACTTCCGATGGAGCTGGGTAAGTTAATGCTTACTGCGGCAAGCTGTTACATCTCGCTGTCAGATTTTGACAGCGAGATGTAAGTGGTTAATAGGTGCAGGTGGAATGCGATTTCACACATGTCAGCTGTTCAAATAAGCTGACATGTGCGTGGATCGCCACGGACTGCCCATGGCAGCCCATGGGGATTATAGTGACATGATCCATACCCAGTATGTCATGTGTCGTGAACAGGATATACATTATGTATATACAAAATATACATACATTATATGTATTGTAAATATTATAATATATTATACCTCTCTTCAAAATTTCTCTATCTGCTATTCAGCTAGGTAGCTTATCTTACTTCTACCTGTGACTTAATATTCTTTTTTCACTTTTTTATTATTAATTTAGGATATATTTTGTTTTATATAATATTGAAATGCTACTTGTGAGTATTTTTAAAGCATTTTAATTAGTTTTTTATGCACTTGCCAGTCAAAGGAAAAAGTGAGATATGCTGCAAGTCAAGTAAAATAGAGAATTATTAAGCACAGTGTAGAAGGTGACAATTTTTTACATTTTTTTTGTTTTGTTTTTTTAGTCTTTTCCATTTTTTCTTTTTCAAAATGAAGTGTTCTCTGTCTGTGGCATTTTTTCAAGACATGAAAATAAACCTCATCTGAATAAGAAAACACTTAAAACTGCTTGTAAAATGCAAGAAATTCATTGTTTTTTACATGCTCAAAATAAGACTGTAGGAAAACTTCTCTCTGAAGGAAGCTTGACAGTAAAGGCAAAGCCATATATCCGAAAGCTCTAAGAAGATCCTTCTGAATAGTAAAAAGTGGTGGAGCCAGGTTTAGTGTGGCAGATTTGGGTAGAAATTAGAAATTGTTAGAAATAAACCCACCGCACTGTACTACTATATTATAGACACAGTGGGGGCAACAATACCTTGTCTAAATGAATTAGAATGATTTTCAGTTGCTCCTTAAATAACTTGCTCTTTGCTGCAATTCAGCGATGTACAAATCAAGTACTCAATGGGAGATTTACTTGTTAAAACTCATTAGTTTCATTTAATTTACAGCTTCCTTGTACTGACTTAGAGCATTTCTAAGGTGATGCTAGGGCATATATCTTCAAATGCGAGCAATTGAATTGACTCGTAAAGCTTTTGATGTATTCCAAAGTACAGCAAGAAATCTATCTAGGAAAATAAAAAAAAAATCGCTAGGAACTGTAAAAATGTAAGAAACATCTAATCCATGTCTAGAGGTTCATAGAATTTAAGTGAGAAAACTATTATGAGTGTGTTATTTTTTTCTTTTTTGGGGAGGACACTTATTAGAATGTCTATCACTTTTGAAATAACTGTCCTTGACAATCAATTAACTGTGTTATTCAGAAACATGAGGCATGGAAAATGCACTCCATTGTGTGATACAGATTGAATTTGCTGTTACATTCAGTCATTCCCTGAGGTTTCAGGCATCAATGTCTAATGACATTTGGGAAGTGGAGCTTGGTATTTTGCTACTGTATTTATACTACAGCTGAACAAAAATAATATAGTATCAAGAGACACATAGAAATTCTGTCCTTGGAAACATACTGTCCAACTAAATATACCAGTATTGACCGTATGTAATAATATTAAATCTAAACAATAAGATTTCCAATATTTCAACACAATGTTTGCTAATTAACTCAACTTTACATTTTCATTGTGAAAAAGTTAAATTTCAATGTAGTAATGATGACTAAAGTTATTCATAGTTATAGAATAAGCAATATATATATATACGCACAAAGCATGCATTTGTGCAAAGAGTGAGTTGTAGCTTACTGACTCCTAGCTATATTAACTAAACAAGGGCAAACCACATACTGACCAACAAATATATTAAGGCATATTAAAAAAGTCCAATCATGGTTCTAAGCGTGACCGAGAGGACGTGTTTCGAACAGGGTAGTTCTTAGTCTGAGACAGACTAAGAACTACCCTGTTTGAAACGTGTCCTCTCGGTCACGCTTAGAAGCATGATTTTTTAATATGCCTTAATACATTTTCTAAATTTTACTTGATTCCTTGGAATTTGTTGCTGGAATTTCACATCTCTACGGACAAGACTGCCAGCTTCTTTTTCTCCTTACACAAGTTCTGGATGTAGTGGTCCACCACGGCTACAGGTGAGCGGATATTAATTTTCTCTTTTTCTGGACACTTGACCTACAAATATAATATTTTTAAAGGTGATCTATTAGCAGGATGTCACCCCAAAAAAGTTTATGTGTGTGTGTTGCTCTTTCAAAGAAAAATCTGTTCATCCGGTACTTAGAATTTAAATGATATGCCAATGAGGTTGTAGATTTGAAGTCACTATCACTCCACCTCTATTTATTGCCCAGCTTTTCCACCTCCTACTTAACTTCTTCTGTCTGGAGTGACACAGCATAAAGACTGTCAGTAAAGCAGCATTAAATAATGATGAGCCAGGATAGAACTGGAGTTACAATCAAGTTCAGATCTACAACCACATTTGCATATACATTAAAATGATGTTTTCTCAGTAATGTAGAAATGGACTGGAGATGTAAAGGCATTACTAGATTAGTCTTGGAAAGAGCTACATTGACAACCAACAGAATAACAATGTTTTGAACTTTTGAATTTTAGGCTCCATATCTCACCATTTGCAACAGCTTTGAATGTGAGTCTACTATCATTGTATAGACAATCACCTTGGCTATCTCATTCATAAATTTGATTTGCAACTATTTAGAACATGATTAGTTACGCAGATTTTTTTTATGTCAACTGCATTGTTACTGTTTTGCTTCTGGTGGTGGAAAAAATATTTTTCATCTTGTGTACTACAGATTTCAACCTATTTTACTAATAGCAAAGAGTGCTATTAGATTGATTCCCAAGCAAAAGGTCACTAGTTCGAATCGAGGAGTAGCCAGGAAGATTTCCCAAGAAAAGAGAAACAGGATTATCCAGCTCATCTCAGCCAAGAAAATTGCCAAACTACATCATGTGAGTGCCATGACAGTTGGAAGAATATGAAATGAAGTCCGTTCATCCATTCAAAAGCCAAGAGATGGATATCGATGTAAAATATCAGGGTCAGCAAGTAAGTTCATCATAAGGTCTATCAGTTTGGGTGCAACATACATCGCAGTAGAAGTGACTCATATTCTTTGGTACAATGAGATCACAGATTTCAATGCAAGCACCTTTCGACACACATTGCACATGTCTGGTGGCCTGAAAAAAGGTGAAGAAGCCTAGACTTCAATATTGCCATAAGAAGCGTCAGCTCGACATTCCCAAAATGTACAGAAAGTGGACAGTTAAAGATTGCATATGGGTGATTTGGAGCGATTTGTCAAAGGTCGATAGACTAGGCTCTGAAATGGGTCTGGAAGAAACAAGATAAAAAGGAGATAACTGATTGAGAAATTAAAGGAACTGTCAAGTTTTGTGGAGGAAGCCTGATGATACGGAGTTGTTTCACTGCCAAAAGGCATTGATTACTTTACCAGGATTGATGGTGGTCTCAATTCTGAGCTATATTGGAGTATTCTACAAGATGAGCTACTTTGTACACATAAGTACTATCAGTATGAAAAGTACGACATAGCGTTCCAGCAGGACAACAACCTGAAGCATATGTCAAGATTGGTGAAAAAAATGTTCAGTTACAATGAAGTAGAGGTGCTGAATTGACCCCCACAGTCCTTAGACCTCAACCCAATGAAACACTTATGGGTAGAGTTAGAAAAAAAAGCTGTATAAATACCCAGGTCAATCGACCAGTATGCACCAACAATGGGAGTGTACAGAAAACACCTAAGATCAGATTATGGTAGAGACATGCTTGAATCTGATCAAGAGCATACCCAGAAGGATTCAGGCAGGGTTGGAACCCAAAGGTGGATTTATAAAATACTAATAAATTAATAAAAATTGAAATGTACATTTTTAGGAGAAAAATAGTAACAATGAATTGACATGACAAAAATCAACATATCTTATTATATGCTAAATACAGTTAGGTCCAGAAATATTTGGACAGTGACACAATTTTCGCGAGTTGGGCTCTGCATGCCACCACATTGGATTTGAAATGAAACCTCTACAACAGAATTCAAGTGCAGATTGTAACGTTTAATTTGAAGGTTTGATCAAAAATATCTGATAGAAATTGTACACATTTCTTTACAAACACTCCACATTTTAGGAGGGCAAAAGTAATTGGACAAATAAACCAAACCCAAACAAAATATTTTTATTTTCAATATTTTGTTGTGAATCCTTTGGAGGCAATCACTGCCTTAAGTCTGGAACCCATGGACATCACCAAACGCTGGGTTTCCTCCTTCTTAATGCTTTGCCAGGCCTTTACAGCCGCAGCCTTCAGGTCTTGCTTGTTTGTGGGTCTTTCCGTCTTAAGTCTGGATTTGAGCAAGTGAAATGCATGCTCAATTGGGTTAAGATCTGGTGATTGACTTGGCCATTGCAGAATGTTCCACTTTTTTGCACTCATGAACTCTTGGGTAGCTTTGGCTGTATGCTTGGGGTCATTGTCCATCTGTACTATGAAGCGCCGTCCGATCAACTTTGCGGCATTTGGCTGAATATGGGCTTAAAGTATATCCCGGTACACTTCAGAATTCATCCGGCTACTCTTGTCTGCTGTTATGTCATCAATAAACATAAGTGACCCAGTGCCTTTGAAAGCCATGCATGCCCATGCCATCACGTTGCCTCCACCATGTTTTACAGAGGATGTGGTGTGCCTTGGATCATGTGCCGTTCCCTTTCTTCTCCAAACTTTTTTCTTCCCATCATTCTGGTACAGGTTGATCTTTGTCTCATCTGTCCATAGAATACTTTTCCAGAACTGAACTGGCTTCATGAGGTGTTTTTCAGCAAATTTAACTCTGGCCTGTCTATTTTTGGAATTGATGAATGGTTTGCATCTATATGTGAACCCTTTGTATTTACTTTCATGGAGTCTTCTCTTTACTGTTGACTTAGAGACAGATACACCTACTTCACTGAGAGTGTTCTGGACTTCAGTTGATGTTGTGAATGGGTTCTTCTTCACCAAAGAAAGTATGCGGCGCTCATCCACCACTGTTGTCATCCGTGGACGCCCAGGCCTTTTTGAGTTCCCAAGCTCACCAGTCAATTCCTTTTTTCTCAGAATGTACCCGACTGTTGATTTTGCTACTCCAAGCATGTCTGCTAACTCTCTGATGGATTTTTTCTTTTTTTTTCAGCCTCAGGATGTTCTGCTTCACCTCAATTGAGAGTTCCTTAGACCGCATGTTGTCTGGTCACAGCAACAGCTTCCAAATGCAAAACCACACACCTGTAATCAACCCCAGACCTTTTAACTACTTCATTGATTACAGGTTAACGAGGGAGACGCCTTCAGAGTTAATTGCAGCCCTTAGAGTCCCTTGTCCAATTACTTTTGGTCCCTTGAAAAAGAGGAGGCTATGCATTACAGAGCTATGATTCCTAAACCCTTTCTCCGATTTGGATGTGAAAACTCTCATATTGCAGCTGGGAGTGTGCACTTTCAGCCCATATTATATATATAATTGTATTTCTGAACATGTTTTTGTAAACAGCTAAAATAACAAAACTTGTGTCACTGTCCAAATATTTCTGGACCTAACTGTAGTTTCAAGTCAAAATTATGTATGAGATATATGAGATATTGAGCCTGAAAGTGAAAAATACAAAACATTGTTACCCTTTTATTTGTGTGTAAATGCACATAAACATAGTTTGTAAAATCTTGCTGATTAATTCCCTTTAAAATAAAACATCAAGATGAATAGCAAAAAAATAACAAAAAGTCCACCAGATGGCCTCACCAGGACATTACATGTTGTAGATAGCATGGTATTGCTTCCCTCGTTGGGTTGTGTCATGCACAACTCTGTTGTAGGTATAAATACTAGATGCTGCTCTGTATGTTGGAATAAAACAAGCAGCTAATGCAATAGATAAAAAGGATATATAGTGAAATCTACTGTGTTGCTGGTCAAGATGATATCTAATGGACATGATGGAATTGAACAAAAGACCAGGTTTATTAACCCTAGAACGTGCAACCATTGAAATTAACCATAGAAAATAAGTAACCTAGCAGGCCTGCGAGGCCCCAGGTATGCGTTCTAGGGTTAATCTACGTGTTTAAGAGATGAACAAACTCCTTTATCAGAAGAAACTGCATTGACGGCACAGCGAGAAATGCTGGGGTTTAAATAATCCAAAACTGGAGCCAAATTGCATAAACACACCTCTTCGTGGCGTGTACAGACAGTTATATTCGTTGATTGTATGCAATAATCAAAAAAAAAAAAAGAAAGCCTTGTAATACAATCATGAGAAAACAAATAGTACTAAAAGGATATTAAAATCATAAAATACGGGTAATAAAAGATAATTAAGAAAAAGCAAAGAATTGTGAATGGAAAAAAGTATGGACAAAAACTGGGACCGAGAGAGAATGTTGTGTGTCTATGTAAGGACAGCTTGCATAAGTGCAATCCTGTGAGTTAAAGTTACATAGTTTTATATATATATTGAAAAAGTATCAAGATTCATCAAGTTCAACGTTTACATTTCTTGTCACTAAATTATGTATAGCCCACAATGTTGTGTGCACTGAGGAAATCATCCAGCCCCTTTTTAACCCCTTCAGCCCCCGGGCACTTTCCGTTTTTGCGTTTTTGTTTTTTGCTCCTTTTCTTCCGAGAGCCGTAACTTTTTTATTATTCCGTCAATCTTGCTGTATGAGAGCTTGTTTTTTGCGGGACGAGTTGTACTTTTAAAAGAAACCATACGTTTTACCATATAGTGTACTGGAAAACAGCAAAAAAATTCCAAGTGTGGAAAAACTGCAAAAAAAGTGTAATCGCACAATAGTTTTTGGGATGTTTTATTCACCGTGTTCACTATATGATAAAACTAATGTATCTATATGATGCCTCAGGTCGGTGCGAGTTTTTAGACACCAAACATGTATAGGTTTACTTGTATCTAAGGGGTTAAAAAAAATTCACAAGTTTGTCCAATAAAAGTGGCGCACGTTTTGCGCCATTTTCCAAAACACGTAGCGTTCTTATTTTTTGGGATCTATGGCTCAGTGATGGCTTATTTTTTGCGTCTCGAGCTGACGTTTATAATGGTACCATTTTTGTGCAGATGCTACGCTTTGATTGCCTGTTATTGCATTTTGCGTAAAACTTGCGGCGACCAAAAAACGTAATTTTGGCGTTTGGTAAACGGCGTAGTGGCAAAAAAATTCCAATCAGATTAATTGATTTTATATTTTGATAGATCGGGCATTTCTGAACGCGGCGATACCAAATATGTGTATATTTATTTATTTTTTAACCCTTTAATTTTCAATGGGGGAAAGGGGGGTGATTTGAACTTTTAGGTTTTTTTGTTTTTTTTTATTTTTTAAAACTTTTTTTTTACTTTTTTTTTTTATTTTACTAGTCCCCCTAGGGGGCTATAGCGATCAGCAATCCGATCACTATTATATATCTGCTGATCACAGCAATACAGCTGTAACACAGCAGATTCAGTCACTTTGGTTTTCCCTCTGGTCTCGGCCGAGGGAAAACGAAAGTGAAACATCATAGCAGCAGGCGTCATAACATGACCCTGTGCTACGATGGCAACCACCGATAGTCACGTGATAACACACGTGACTTCCGGTGGGGGCGGCGGTAAGTAAAAAACATGGCCGCGCGCATTTAAATCTTGCTGCCAGACTTTGGCAGCAAGATATAAGGGGTTAATGGCCGCGGGTGGAAGCGATTCCACCCGCGGCTAGCAGGCACACATGTCAGCTGTTGAAAACAGCTGATATGTGTGCCGATCCACGCCGCCTGCCCGCGGCAGGGGGCGGGGCTTAACAGGACACGATCCTGGACGGATAGATCCGTCCAAGGTCGTGAAGGGGTTAAAAGTTGTTATAGTGTCTGTCATTACTAACTCTTGTGATAGGGCATTCCACAGTCTGACTGCTCTAACTGTAAAAAACCCTTTCTTATTAAGCTGCCAAAATAGCCTTTCTACCATCTGTAATGAGTGCTCCCTGGTCCTTAGTATGGTCTTTAAAAGTATGAAGTAATAAGCCAGTCTTTTGTATTGACCACACATGTATTTAAACATATAAAGAAGATCTCCTTTTTTCTAAGCTAAACTGTTACACCTCGTGGCTCTCCTGTGGCAAGGAATGAGACAGTCTCCTTGCCTGCCACGAGCGCTCCTGCTCCGCAGCGCCGAAGGTCTGCCAGACTGCGCAGAGTGCAGGAGAAACCTCCTCAGAGAGGCAGCACAAGGGTGACACCTAGTGGTACTCCTGTTGCAAGAAATGAGGCGGTCTCCCATTCCTTGCCTGCCACAGCTCCTCCTGCTCAGCAGCCTCGAAGGTCTGTGAGGTTGCGCAATGTGCAGAGATTTGCTGCTCAGGGAAGCAGTGAGACTCCCGTTATCTCTACACATTGTGAGACCGAGGATCCCGCCTCTATTTCCCAGAGGCAGGAGGGTGAGCATGTGCTATGCTTGGTGGATCCTGATTCGCCCACTGACGTCACACGGCTTGATGACAAGGCTGGTGACGTGGTGAATCCTGACTGGCCAGGCTGGGATGTCGTGGATCCTGATTGGGTCAAGTCCGTCATCTCCGCCTCGCGCCCGCCCTTGGCTGGAGCTACACCTCCTTAAAAGCTCCTCCTGCCATCATGGCGGCGCGCGACCGTCCTTCTATGTTTGGATGTCTGGCAGCGTGCTGCCACGCCACTGCTCAGGCATTACTGTCTCTTGTGGGCTTGGCCCTTGATGCTCCGGCAGTACCTCGTTTGCAGGCCGTGTTCCTGCCTTGCTGCTCCGGCAGTACCCCCGTCAACAGGCCGTGTTCCTGTCCCAGGTGAGCTCCTCAAGTCTCCATTGGACTCACCTGGTTATTGAAAGCACACGTGCGTGGGCACCTCTGTGCTACCCTCGTGCCATATTCTCGTGACTTCCACTGGCACACGTGCGTGGGCACCTCTGTGCTTCCCCGTGCAACAGGTACACCGAGCCGTGAGATCTGTGCCATACAACCCTCACGGGTTAGGGCAGATCGGTGTACATAGATCGTCTGTGACATTCCAGACGATCGCTAGCAGCTACCCGCTCACTCTTCACCCACCATAGCGGCGGTCCCTTACACCGCACAGTGGACCTTGACCGGCGGAAGCAGTCCATTTCCCATCTTGGCACGCTTCCCCGGGTCCCCCTCGTAACATTACGGTCGCGCCAAAGGTCTGGCTATGGCTGAAGAGCAGCAGCAGTTGCTGCGTTATGTGCAGCAGTTGGAGTCACGTTTGGCAGCAGTGGAGCAGTCTTCCTCCGATAAGACTACTCTGACGACAGTCGCCACCCAGGCGGCTACCCAGGCTGTGCTATTGGGCGGAAGGTCTCCTCGCCTTGCGCTTCCAGAGCGCTTTAGCGGGGACAGCTCCGAGTGCCGTGGGTTTATAAACCAAGTTACCACCTACTTAGAGCTGTCCGCGACTCTTTACGCTACCGGGAAGGCGAAGGTAGCCTTCGTCCAGTCCCTGCTCACAGGGAGAGCGCTGAAGTGGTCCACGCCGTTGTGGGAGCGCAGAGATCGGGTGGTGAATAACTTAGCATCTTATCTTGGGGCCATGAGAATGGTGTTCCTCGGGCCTCAAGTCACCCACGACTCCGCGCTGCGCCTCCTACGACTTCGGCAAGGGTCCGCTTCAGTCGGGGACTTTGGCGTACACTTTAGGACACTTGCCGCAGAGCTGGACTGGCCCGATAAGGTCCTTGTCCCTGTGTTCTGGGAGGGCCTGGCAGGGTTCGTCAAAGACGCACTGGCCACGCGTGAGGTGCCTGCTACTTTAGAGTCCTTGATTGTGGTTTCCTCTCGCATAGACATCCGCCAGGCGGAGCGGAGGCTCGAGGTCTCTTCAGCACCCACGTCCTCTCGGCCTCAAAAGCGTCTGGCTCCCGTATTCCACCAGACAGGTCTCCCAGCTAGCTCTGTAGGCGACTCCGTGGAGTCAATGGAGGTGTCCAAAGCGGTCTCCTCTACCCCAGGTTCTCGGTCTGGTGTCATCTGCTTTTCCTGTGGGCAGAGGGGACACATAGCTACCCGATGTCCCAAACCGTCGGGAAAAGACAGCGTCTAGTTTCCATCAGAAGGGGGTTACTAGACGCTGCTTCTCCCTCTAGGTTGACTATCAGCGCCCAGTTGCAGTTTGGCACTACTCTCTTCTCTGCTCTGGCCTGCCTGGACTCAGGCGCTGATGGCAATTTCATTTCGACCTCCCTGGCAACCCGATACTCAGTTCCCCTGGTTCTCTTACCCAAGCCACTCAGGGTTCGGGTAGTCAACGGGTCCCTACTAGTCGATCCCATCACCCAGATCACCATCCCTCTCAGGATGGAAGTACCACCAGGACACCATGAGCAGGTGTCCTTCCTGGTGCTTCCAGGGGGGACGGATGAGATCCTACTGGGCCTCCCCTGGTTGAGACAGCATGCTCCTATACTCAACTGGGCAACAGGGGAGATCTCATCATGGGCAGGATCCTGTAGGGAGCACCTCGTGACTACCGAACCACCCGCTACCATTAGGTCGGTTGGGTCCTCAGGGAATACAGGGGAGCCAGGTTTACCAACACCTTATGAGGCCTACAGGGACGTCTTCTCCAAGAGGGCCGCAGATACCCTTCCTCCCCACCGGCCATACGATTGCCGAATAGACCTGAAGCCAGGCTCCGAGCCCCCTAGGGGAAGAGTGTATCCCCTCTCTGCTCCAGAGACGGAGGCTATGTCCAAATATATTCAGGACAGCCTGGCAAAAGGGTTCATTCACAAGTCTATTTCACCGGCCGGTGCGGGGTTCTTCTTCGTGCAAAAGAAGGAAGGAGATCTACGCCCCTGTATCGATTACAGGGGATTAAATGCAATCACGATCAAAAACAAATACCCTTTGCCCCTCATTACGGAGTTATTTGATCGATTCCGCGGGGCAAAGATCTTCACGAAGCTGGATCTACGCGGGGCGTATAATCTAGTGCAAGTCCGAGAGGGCGATGAGTGGAAGACCGCCTTCAACACCAGGGACGGTCACTACGAGTATCTCGTAATGCCCTTCGGACTCTGCAATGCCCCCGCCGTATTTCAAGACTTTGTGAATGATGTTTTCCGGGATTTGTATCTTTCCGTGGTTGCATACCTGGATGATATCCTTATCTTCTCCCCCGATCTTGCCACCCATCGGAGGGATGTCATCCGAGTACTTAAGAGGCTCCGCACTCATTCGTTATATGCTAAGCTAGAAAAGTGCGTTTTTGAACGTGAATCCTTGCCGTTCCTGGGGTATATCGTGTCCAGTCAGGGGTTAGCAATGGATCCGGGGAAGTTGGAGACAGTGATGAAATGGCCTGAGCCCCGCTCGCTGAAAGCGATCCAGCGATTCTTGGGGTTTATCAATTATTATCGCCAGTTCATTCCCAACTTCTCGACGGTGGCAGCACCCATCATTGCCCTTACCCGCAAGGGCGCTAATCCCAAAGCATGGACACGGGAAACGGTAGAGGCATTTCACACTCTCAAAACTTACTTCTCCAGAGCTCCCATCCTTCATCGTCCAGACATCTCCAAACCCTTTCTACTAGAGGTAGACGCCTCTTCGGTCGGTGCTGGTGCAGTCCTGTACCAGAAAGACGAACGAGGAAGGAAGCATCCGTGTTTCTTTTTCTCCAAGACCTTTTCTCCGGCCGAGAGGAACTACTCCATAGGGGATAGGGAGTTACTGGCGATGAAACTAGCATTCCAGGAATGGCGGCATCTCCTGGAGGGTGCGAAGCATCCATTTGAAGTATTTTCCGACCATAAAAATCTCACATACCTCCAGACAGCACAACGCCTGAACCCAAGGCAGGCCCGTTGGTCCTTGTTCTTCTCCCGGTTCCACTTTATTATCCGCCACCTGGCCGGTGAGAAGAACGTACGGGCCGATGCCTTGTCACGTTGTATGGTTGTGTTGGAGGAGGACGAGGAGGAGCCTCGTTTTATACTACCCCCGGACAGCTTGAGGATGGTCACTCCCACTTCTTTGGACCAGGTGCCACCTGGCAAGACCCTTGTTCCCCCTGAACTACGGAATGAGGTGCTATCGTGGGCCCATGCCTCCAAGGTCGGGGGTCACTTTGGGGTCAAAAGGACCAGAGACCTTGTGACTAGGCACTATTGTGGCCGAGACTACCCCAGGACATACAGGAGTATGTGGGAGCCTGTATGTCGTGTGCACGGAATAAGCCGTCCCGGCAGAGACCGGCAGGTCTTCTTCACCCACTGCCAGTGCCGGATCGTCCCTGGGAAGTGGTGGGAATGGACTTCCTGGGAGATCTGCCCAAGTCAGCAGGTCACAAGGTCGTATGGGTCATCACGGATCACTTCTCTAAAATGGTCCACTTGGTGCCTCTCCCCCGACTCCCGACGTCACGTGCTCTCGCCACCTTATTCATTAGGCATGTATTTAGGCTGCATGGCATGCCTGACAAGGTGGTGTGCGACCGGGGTCCCCAGTTCGCGTCTCGCTTCTGGAGAGAGCTCTGTAAGCTCCTGCAGATAGAGCTGAACATCTCCTCCGCATACCATCCCGAAACCAATGGACTAGTGGAGAGGACCAATCAGACCTTGGTAACTTACCTCCGCCATTTTATCTCCGCGCACCACGACAACTGGGCTAACCTCCTTCCTTGGGCCGAATTTGCCATTAATAATTCGGTCCATGAATCCTCTGGTCAGACTCCGTTCCTGCTCAATAACGGACAACATCCCAGAATCCCGGTTCCGATGCCGATGATTACGTCACCCGATCCTAGAGTGGAGGATTGGGCGACCGAGGCCCGGGAGATCTGGAATAACACCCAAGAGGCCCTTAAGAGGGCTAAAGACCGGATGGTGACAACGGCTGATGAGCGCCGCCGCCGTGGCGAAGCTTGTGGAGACAAAAGTTATACGGGGCAGGAGGTACTACCTCGTGGAGTGGGTCGGCCGTGGTCCGGAGCATAGATCCTGGGAATTGGAGGATCATATCCATGCCCCGGGTTTGATAGCGGCCTTCGAGCACGGGCAGGGGGGGGGGCATAGACGGGGGGGTAATGTTACACCTCGTGGCTCTCCTGTGGCAAGGAATGAGACAGTCTCCTTGCCTGCCACGAGCGCTCCTGCTCCGCAGCGCCGAAGGTCTGCCAGACTGCGCAGAGTGCAGGAGAAACCTCCTCAGAGAGGCAGCACAAGGGTGACACCTAGTGGTACTCCTGTTGCAAGAAATGAGGCGGTCTCCCATTCCTTGCCTGCCACAGCTCCTCCTGCTCAGCAGCCTCGAAGGTCTGTGAGGTTGCGCAATGTGCAGAGATTTGCTGCTCAGGGAAGCAGTGAGACTCCCGTTATCTCTACACATTGTGAGACCGAGGATCCCGCCTCTATTTCCCAGAGGCAGGAGGGTGAGCATGTGCTATGCTTGGTGGATCCTGATTCGCCCACTGACGTCACACGGCTTGATGACAAGGCTGGTGACGTGGTGAATCCTGACTGGCCAGGCTGGGATGTCGTGGATCCTGATTGGGTCAAGTCCGTCACTCCGCCTCGCGCCCGCCCTTGGCTGGAGCTACACCTCCTTAAAAGCTCCTCCTGCCATCATGGCGGCGCGCGACCGTCCTTCTATGTTTGGATGTCTGGCAGCGTGCTGCCACGCCACTGCTCAGGCATTACTGTCTCTTGTGGGCTTGGCCCTTGCTGCTCCGGCAGTACCTCGTTTGCAGGCCGTGTTCCTGCCTTGCTGCTCCGGCAGTACCCCCGTCAACAGGCCGTGTTCCTGTCCCAGGTGAGCTCCTCAAGTCTCCATTGGACTCACCTGGTTATTGAAAGCACACGTGCGTGGGCACCTCTGTGCTACCCTCGTGCCATATTCTCGTGACTTCCACTGGCACACGTGCGTGGGCACCTCTGTGCTTCCCCGTGCAACAGGTACACCGAGCCGTGAGATCTGTGCCATACAACCCTCACGGGTTAGGGCAGATCGGTGTACATAGATCGTCTGTGACATTCCAGACGATCGCTAGCAGCAACCCGCTCACTCTTCACCCACCATAGCGGCGGTCCCTTACACCGCACAGTGGACCTTGACCGGCGGAAGCAGTCCATTTCCCATCTTGGCACGCTTCCCCAGGTCCCCCTCGTAACACTAAACAAGCCCAATTTTCCAACCTCTCATCATATGGGAGGCCTTCCATTCCTTGTAGTAGTCTATATGAAATATGTAAACACTTCCAGAGGGTGTGTTTTTGCTATTTAGCTGGAGTCTTTGAATTATTTAAACCCCAGCATCTCTCTCTGTGCCTTCATTGCAGATTTTGCTGGTGATGGAATTTGTTCACCTCTGAAATGCGTAAATTAATACATTTGCTCTTTTGTTCAACACCATCATCTCCATTGGAAATCACGTGAGTGAAATCAGGAGTGCATCAGATTTATCCGTATGTCACTTTCCACTGTGATGTGAAAGCTACGGCTGGCTACTCCCTTCCTATTGATGTTCGATACGTCCAAAGGTGGGGCTAGTGAAGCCAGTACTGATTGGGCACAGGGCTCGAGTGACATAACTTCTCATGAGCCCTGGGAGAGAGTGTGCCAACACCTCTGTTACAGCACCAACACTGGAGGTGAGAATAAGTATTTTTAGTTTAAAAGGGCAAACACTCAGTTTGAGAAGGGGTTGTCCGAGTACTAGACAACCACTTTAACAAAAAAAAAAAGGATCTGCATTTGCATAGTTAGATGTCGAGACACATTATTCTACATTGAGAATTTTTTTGGATCATGACATCTTTGTTATGTTAAGAAGTGTTACTTATGTATATGCTAATTAGATAGTGCACCTTGGGCATAGCCATGCAGTTTGTTGCTTCCCATGTAAATGTCTTCAGACTAAATCCACCCTTTTCTGGCTTCATAGAAGTGATTATTATCTCCACTAAAATCTCTTGTATGTGCCATATTTATTGTAAGAATACTAGTGTAGAACAGGATGCAGAAAAATTCCAGGAAAACAGCTATTCTGAGAATTTATTTGAACACTTAGGGGTACTTTGCACACTACGACATCGCAAGCCGATGCTTGCGATGCTGAGCACGATAGTCCCCGCCCTTGTCGCAGCAGCGATATCTTGTGATAGCTGCCGTAGTGAACATTATCGCTACGGCAGCATCACACGCACTCACCTGCCCTGCGACGTTGCTCTGGCCGGCGACCCGCCTCCTTCCTAAGGGGGCGGGTCATGCAGCGTCACAGCGAAGTCACTCGGCAGGCGGCCAATAGAAGCGGAGGGGCGGAGATGAGCGGGACTTAAACATCCCGCCCACCTCCGTCCTTCAACATAGCCGACGTGAGCCGCGGTGACGCAGGTAAGTTCATGTTCCTCGCTCCTGCGGCTTCTCACAGAGCGATGTGTGCTGCTGCAGGGAAACTAGGAACAACATCGTACCATCGCTGCAGTGAAATTATGAAAATGTCAAACACTAAACCGATGATACGATTACGACGCTTTTGCGCTCGTTAATTGTATCAAAAAGGATTTATACACTACGATATCGACAGTGATGCTGGATGTGCGTCACTTTCGATTTCACCCCACCGACATCACAGCTGAGATTTCGTAGTGTGCAAAGTACCCCTTACAGTGTATGTATGAGATTTAAGTTTGGCTTCTGTGAAGCAACTGCTGTCAATCAATAAGATGGATGTACAAGTGAAATGAAACCAAACCACTTGCACACCCCAAGGTACACTGAGCCACTAATTAGCATGTTGGATTAAAGAGAACCAACCAACCAGGTTTTGCTCTATGAACTAGAGGAGGTGTTATAATGGTGCTAGGATGCTGATTAAAATGATACCTTTAGACAACAAATCCAAGGATTGATTGCAGATTAATCCTTGTTCAAGCCTTCAAAAATCACATCATTGGGCTAGTGGCTTGACCATCGGGCGGGAATTGGTGGGTTGGGTCCTCTGTAATCATTCTTCTTTCTGTCTTACCGCCTTTTCTTTATTTAAATTTTGTGCGACTGCCTTAACCACAGTTGGCGGTGTGTGCAAATGTGACGTCGTCAATGAAAAAGGCACCAAAATCAGCACATGCGCATACCGCAATTTCCAGTACCATTTTACTGAAGACCCTATGGAGATGACTGATCAGTGGCAGCACATAAGTTGATGGAAAAAAAATTAAATCTGCGCATGCACCATGACCATAATTGCCTCCACAGTGTCGTCAATAAAATGGTGATAGAGATCGTGGTATTGGAATGTGCTGATTCCAGCACCATTTTCTTGTAGACAACATCATAATATCAATAAAGGCAAGGAGAACAAACAGAGTGTATTGCAAAAGTAACAAAGTTTTATTAAGGCACAGGACTGGCACAGTCAAGGATGAGCGGCAACATCAAAGGCATGTATGTGACAAAAAAGTGTATAAATGATGTTATAACATACAATATGGTATCAATGAGCCACCATGGAATGAAAAAATAATGAGTAAACATCAATTGCTGTGGAGATGGCAACACAATTATATATATGTGGCCAATATGGACATGCAGTGACAGCCAGATGCAATGAAAAATGGAGGAAATAATATAAGCACGAAATAAGTGCCCCCCATTAATCATGCATCGGGCATAGCCAAGGCCATCAACACAACATCCACAATGATATATCACATAGCAATGGCAAAAGGTGAAACATAAGTGCTTATGGGGGAGTCATAGTAAAATATGTAGTCAATGCTAATACGCATAGATGAAACAGGAGTCAAACTGTGAATACAATGATCCAGAATAGCGTAAGCATCACACATAACCCATGAAAGCACAAACAATAATGCTATTATAAGCATAGAATTGCATTTGCAAAACAAAGCCAGGTGGCAATCACATTGAACCTAAATCAGACATAGGGTAAAAAAATGTTGCCGCTCATCCTTGACTGTGCCAGTCCTGTGCCTTAATAAAACTTTGTTACTTTTGCAATACACTCTGTTTGTTCTCCCTGCCTTTATATGTTTTGAGGGTGCCATGTAGGAAGGTGTATCATGTTGTCCTTTCCCTACCTATATTGTGTGGCCTTTTGCCTTCTATCATAATATCAATGCGCATGCACCATGAAAAGCGGTAATGGCGGTGGTGGTGACGCAAAATTGAAATAAAGAAAAGAAGGCACAGCAGGAGGAGGAATGAGTGCAGAAGACCCAACCCACAAAGTCCCACCCCGATACTCAAGCCACTGCACCAATTATGTAATTTCTGAAGATTTGAACAAGAATTATTCTGCAATCAAGCCTCGGAATTATTATCTAAAGGTATCATTTTAATAAGCATCTTAGTGCCATTATGGCACTGCCGCTAGTTTATATGGCAGAAAGCTGGTGATTGGTTCCATTTAATGGACAATTTAATAAAAATGATCCAGTGGGCTTTATATTTAAGGTATGATTTTTCTCAGGTAACTGTCTTCTATAAACGGCTGTGCTTGATTTAAACATTGATTGGAAGATAACAGACTTCATTTACATTTTAGTAAAAGAAAATGTAGACTATTTCGTTGTATAATCTGAAAAAGAGAGTGATTATTATCATCCACTGACATTAATCATCTAATGACATTATTTTTTTTTAAGAACTATGAAGTTAGCTTTATGTTAAAGAGTCTGGGTCATTCTCTTTTCTTGATGATGTCAATATTCATTTTATTTTGTTACTTTTGATTATTCTATTTCAGCTGAATCCTCTGCTCACAGTATGAAGAAAACATTTTCTTTCAAGCTATAGATATTCATCTTATATGTCTGGAAAGAGTCATAACTGAAACGGCATTTCCATTTGTAATCCTGCAATTGTTTTTCTATTGGCATTGTGAATTTTCTAAGCAGTAGGAGATGATTACACATGAGTGATGAATAGCAAAGTGGTTTGTGCAGTAACATGGTTTATGTTTGTTTCATAAAATGAACACCACTAATGCAAAAAGTTTCTCCACCTTCTCCATTCTGACAGTCTATGAAAATTGGACCTAACTCGGATGTTATCATGATTTTTTAACTGACCTATAGCCTTGATTTGCTGATTTGAAGCCAACACTCAGATTAAAATTGGACATGCCTCCTCAATTTTCTGTGGACATGTATGGTCCCATGAACTATCACAGGTATGAGTGCTATCCTTGAAAACCACAGATAGCACTTAAATCGACCAACAGAATGAGCTCTAACTCTGGAGATAAAACTGGGCAGGAGATTATTGTGATAAGCAGAAACTAGGAGTAAAGGCCCAGTCACACACAATGACTTACCAGCGATCCCGAAAACGATGCGACCTGATAGGGATCGCAGGTAAATCGCTGGGAGGTCGCAGGTGAGATGTCACACAGTCAGATCTTACCAGCGATGCAGGAACAATACAGGTCGCAGTAGCGACCTCTATAACGATCTCAGCAGTCACTGTGACCCTGTCACACAGTGTCAAACACAGCGATGGGTCCTGCCCAGCAGGACATCGCCTTTGAAGAAAATGGCCTGGACCATTCTGCAATGACTAGAGATCTCACAGCAGGGGCCTGATCGCTGGTAGGTGTCACACATAACAAGATCGCTAACGGGGTCGCTACTGCATCGCGGAAACCGTGACTCAGCTGCGATCTCGCTAGCGATCTCGTTATGTGTGACGGTACCTTAAGACACAGGTGCAATTTTTTCACTGAAAAACATCATTTCTCCACATAAGTATGTTGTGATATCAATGGAGATAAAGGCAGGCAAATAGATGGGAAAAGCAGGGGTTTAGAAGCTACTGACTTTTTTTTTACAGCACTGAAGACAAATTTCTAGTTATAAAGTGATTCTAAAGTTTTATGACTTTCTATGCTAGACACATTCATAAAAAATGTAGTTACTGTGTAATATTTTTGATAAAGAAAGTTCAAATGTGTTCTTATGCTTTGTTGTGTTATTAATGATATCTTAACTATTCTCTGGGTCAAAATACCCAAATACATTGATAAAATGTACAGTCTTTAAATGCGTTATGTTTTTCAACTTTTGTGCAATAAACATTTAAATTGCGTATATATTGCTGTATTAAAAGATTTTTATTTTTCAGTTGATTTTTGATATATGTGAATATGCTATTTATAGGACAAGCTAGTTTTTATTGCTATTATTTTGGTTCTACAAATAACTTTATCACTTTTTTTTTTGGGTAAGAGGGATGATGAAAAACAGAAATATCATTTTCTAGCTGCAATGTACAAGTATGATGTTTTCTGTTACAGATCTCCCATCTGTGACATAGACATAGGTTAAAGAACTTAACCATTGGAAAGTCTGATTGAGACCATCAGTTCATAAAGCCTAACTCAGGCGTATGGGGAGGGAAGCATGGCTACTGCTGGTGGTAGCCTAAGAAGCCCTATTATAACCTAATCAACAGGACCAAACTAATCTCAAGGTAAAGCCATTATCTCTTGAATCACCGAAGTACCCAAAGTGCCTGGACCAAGCAGCAAAGAGAGGGATTCTGCTTCTAAATCCCCTCTCCCTTAGAGAACTGAGGCAGAAGGTGCCATCTTGGATTTTTCTTCAAAGAAAACATTGCTGCCTCTATTAAACAGAGGCGGCAGATTTCCTACTGAGAATATGTCCTAGCAGAGAGGATGTAAAGCTGACACCCCTTCCTCCGAATTTAAGGTGTTACCAGGACCAGGAAAAGGTGGCACATCTCCACTACACCGAGAGAGTGGACGCTTTGACAGTCTTTTTTCAGCACAGCCAGGCCAGGAATTACTATCACTCAGAGCAGAGGAAATACTGCCGCTCAGAAGAATGAAGTTACAGTAAGAATCACAGGAAAAAATGCTTCTCCAAAGCAGCAATCACAAAAAGCTAGTCGCTTTTGTAGGAATGGCCAAATTGTCCAATAAAAGAAAAGAGCTGTCATTCAACAATATTTTTTTAAAAGCCCAGTACCCATGATTAATGAAACAAACTCTGACCAAGAAAGTAGGTGCACATTGTTATAATTTTCTTCAGTTTGTCCTGAAAAACAACATCCCAGTTGGAGGAAATCTTTTCCTTCATATTCATCTGCTATCATCTTCAGGGAACCTCTGGATCTAGTCACAGCAATAGACCAACCTACTTCATAGTTACATAGTTACATACGTTGAAAAAAGACCTAGGTCCATCCAGTTCAACCTTCCTCCACCAGTTCTACTTTTTGTCACCAAGTCATTCATAACCAACAATGTTATGTGTACTCCTTCATAAGGAATTTATTGCCTTTCCTCCTCCTCACTCAACCACCCACTTCTGTCATATCCATTAATGTCAATGGCTGTTCACTTTCCCCAGTTCCATGTAATCTCTGCCTGGGAGTAACTCTAGACTGTGATCTCTCTTTCAAGCCACACATCCAAGCCCTCTTCACCTCCTGCCGCCTCCAACTCAAAAATATTTCCCAGATCCATACATTCCTTTCCCAAGAAGCCGCAAAACTCCTAGTACATACCCTTATTATCTACTGCCTGGATTATTGCAACCTCCTGCTCTCTGGCCTCCCTTCTAACAGTCTCATACCCCTACAATCTATTCTAAACTATGCTGCCCAACTAATCCACCTGTTCCTCCGCTACTCCCCGACCTCTCCTCTCTGCCAATTCCTTCACTGGCTTCCAATTGCCCAACGACTTTAGTTCAAAACCCTAACCATGAACTACAAAGCCATCCCCAACCTGTCTCCTCCCAACATCTGTGACCTAGTCTCCCGGTACTTACCTGCACGTAACCTTCGATCCTCACAACATTTCTTTCTCTACTCCCCTCTCATCTTCTTTTATCACTATCGCATCCAAGACTTCTCCCGGCCCTCCCCCATACTCTGGAATGTTCTGCCACAACATATCAGACTCTCGCCTACCTTGACAAGCTTTAAAAGGAACCTGAAGACCCACCTCTTCTGACAAGCCTACAATCTGCTGTAACCCTCAGTCTGATATAGCGCCGCATGACCAGCTCTACCCTCACCTACTGTATCCTTACCTATTCCTTATAGACTGTGAGGCCTCTCTCCTCCTGTACCAGTCTGTGCCTTGTATTGTTTATGATTATTGTACTTGTCCCTATTATGTATACCCATTTCACATGTAAAGCACCATGGAATTAATGGTGCTATAATAAATAATAATAATAATAATAACAATAATAATAATAAATAATAATAATAATCTTGTTATAACTCTTAAAATTTCTCTTAAATGGGACATGGCTTCCCAGTTTAACCAGGTTCATGCTTCAGGGAACAAAATATTTTAAAATAACTGAGAACTCTGAATCTCAAACTCTCAGAAAATCATAATGTTCTTGTCTTTTTTCAGCAATGTATGAGAGATGAAATTGGAGCTCTGAGAACAAAAATAGCAGACATAGCCATTGGAATAACCTAAAATTTAAAGGAATCTCTGAAAACATTGACAAAAATGGGCTGAATATTTTCCTAAAGGGATTCATGTAAAAAATAATACCTGGTCCTAATGATCTAGAATTTTCAATTGACAGAGCTCACAGACTTCCCAGGCCAAAATTTATCCCACCAAGTTAACCAAGAGACACTACTACATGTCTACATTTCTTTAAAACCATGGATCAAATTACAAATTTCTTGCCTTTACCGTATGATGTAATAAAGATTTTCAGAGATTTATGAAAAAAGACTTAAGAACTAAGGAAGTCTTTTAACCCAGTGACAACCATCTTACATGACAAAGGCATTATGTACAAGTGGGGTTTAACAAATGGAAAATCCACACCATTCTTCTTCAAAGATTCAAGACACTCAGAGGCAGGAAACTTGACAACTCTCATATGTTACAAGCAAATGTTGACTTTAAATGGATCTTTTTATCCCTCTTTTCATACAGAAGCTTTCTCTCGAAGGAACAGCTGTGAACTTTTCCCTCACTAAGAGGAGCATCAATGAGGAATTGTGGATCCCCACTTGAGAGACCAATAAAACCTAATAGTCATTTCAATTTTTATTTAATAAATTAATATTACACAAAATATAAGCAACTTTGTAATGGATCTTAGACAAATTTGCTTTTTTATCTACCAGAGTGGATTAGTTATTATCAAAATTCTCAATTCTGAGGTAAAATCTGTATTCAGTGAAGACTTTCCCATTACAGAGATAAGAGATGGCAGCTGTCACTGATGAGATTCTATGTAGATAGAAGAGGGGGAGGAGGATCTCTGGCTCTAGCTCCTCCCTTCTCCCATCAACATAGAATCTCATATTACAAAGTTGCTTATTTTAAGTGTTCTATTTATGAATTAAAATTAAAACAATGGTTAAGCTTTAGGCATTGTATATGGTAATGTTTACAGTAATATTATTTCTGTTGTTTGTTTTGTGTTTTATCCACTACAGGTACTCGAAGATGGAAAATAGAATGAAGCACTTCATAGAATTTACAGTAAAGCTGAAAAAATCTTTAAACTTTTTCTGGATTTACTAAGCTTACTCTATCAAGTTGTAAAAGGAGCATAAATGTTTCATCCCAAAATGTTAGGGTCTAAATAGCTGGAAGAAAAGGTTTGTTGCCGGGAGGTATGTGATTAGTTCCAATGCAAAATCTCATAGCTTTTCAAGAGACCAAATGTACTTCAATATCATCTTTCAGATTTACCAATAACTGTTTTCCCCATATTTTCAAATCATAAAATTCCAAGAAAAAAATCAGGAGTTATTACAGCTATTAAAAACAATGTCTTCTATAATCTAATCTCTGAAGTCTCTGACTCAGAGGGAAGATACCATATAATGATATGCCAAAAAGATAACAGCCAACATTTATGCTCCCAATAAAAGAAAAATATCTTTACTAAATATTTAAGTAAGACAATCAATTAAATATGTAACGGTAATTTAATACTACTAGGAAATATCTAACGTTGTTCTAGATGGGGTGTTGGACTCCACTGCTCCCTCCAGGTAATATATCCAGACATAGACTAAATGGCTATTTAAGCAATATCTATATGATGTGTTAAGGGACCTAAACACATCTTCCAGAGAATTTTCCCGCTATTCATACAGGCACAAAACGTTCTCTAGAATTGATCCACTGCTTGTGGATCTTTCCAAACTGTCCAAGTATAAAAAGATAAAAATGGAAAATACAGTGCTGGCCAAAAGTATTAGCACCCCTGCAATTCTGTCAGATAATACTCAGTTTCTTCTTGAAAATGATTGCAATCACAAATTATTTGGTATTATTATCTTCATTTATTTTGCTCGCAATGAAAAAACACAAAAGAGAATGAAACAAAAATCAAATCATTGATCATTTCACACAAAAATCCAAAAATGGGCCAGACAAAAGTATTGGCACCCTTAGCCTAATACTTGGTTGCACAACCTTTAGCCAAAATAACTGTGAACAACCGCTTCTGGTAACCATCAATGAGTTTATTACAATGCTCTGCTGGAATTTTAGACCATTCTCCTTTGGCAAACTGCTCCAGGTGCCTGAGATTTGAAGGGTGCCTTCTCCAAACTACCATTTTGAGATCTCACCACAGGTGTTCTATGGGATTCAGGTCTGGACTCATTGCTGGCCACTTTAGTAGTCTCCAGTGCTTTCTATCAAACCATTTTCTAGTGCTTTTTGAAGGGTGTTTTGGGTGGAAGACCCATGACCTCTGAGGAAGACCCAGCTTTCTCACACTGGGCCCTACATTATGCTGCAAAATTTGTTGGTAGTCTTCAGACTTCATAATGCCATGCACACAGTCAAGCAGTCCAGTGCCAGAGGCAGCAAAGCAACCCCAACACATCAGGGAACCTCCGCCATGTTTGACTGTAGGGACCGTGTTCTTTTCTTTGAATTCCTCTTTTTTTTCCTGTAAACTCTATGTTGATGGCTTTTCCCAAAAAGCTCTACTTTTGTTTCATCTGAGCAGAGAACATTCTTCTGAAAAGTTTTAGGCTTTCTCAGGTAAGTTTTGGCAAACTCCAGCCTGGCTTTTTTATGTCTCGGGGTAAAAAGTGGGGTCTTCCTGGGTATCCTACCATACAGTCCCTTTTCATTCAGACGCCGATGGATAGTATGGGTTGACACTGTTGTACCCTCGGACTGCAGGGCAGCTTGAACTTGTTTGGATGTTAGTCGAGGTTCTTTAGCCACCATCCGCACAATCTTGCGTTGAAATCTCTTGTCAATTTTTCTTTTCCTTCCACATCTAGGGAGGTTAGCCACAGTGCCATGGGTTTTAAACTTCTTGATGACACTGCGCACCATAAACACAGGAACTTTCAGGTCTTTGGAGATGGACTTGTAGCCTTGAGATTGCTCACGCTTCCTCACAATTTGGATTCTCTAGTCCTCAGACAGTTTTTTGGTCTTCTTTCTTTTCTCCATGCTCAATGTGGTACACACAAGGACACAGGACAGAGTTTGAGTCAACTTTAATCCATGTCAACTGGCTGCAAGTGTGATTTAGTTATTGACAACACCTGTTAGGTGCCACAGGTGAGTTACGGGTGCTGTTAATTACACAAATTAGAGAAGCATCACATGATTTTTCAAACAGTGCCAATACTTTTGTCCACCCCCTTTTTTATGTTTGGTGTGGAATTATATCCAATTTGACTTTATGACAATTTTTTTTTTCATTGAAGACAAATTAAATGAAGATAATAATACCAAAGAATTTGTGATTGCAATCATTTTCAAGAAGAAACCGAGTATTATCTGACAGAATTGCAGGGGTGCCAATACTTTTGGCCAGCACTGTAGGTCATGGTTAGATCATGCTTCAAAGAGTGTTAGAAGATATGACTTGTACCTCATACAACACCATATATAATATTAAAAATAAGAAAATCAGTTAAACTATTTTAAAGAGAATAATTCCTCACAATTGCCTCATATAATAATCTGAAAAGTACACAAAGTGATTCTAAGGGGGGCTTTATATGCAACGACATTGCTAATGAGATGTCGTTGGGGTCACGGAATTCGTGACGCACATCGGCCTCATTAACGAAGTTGTTGCACGTGGAACGTAAGAACGACCGCTAACGATCAAAATTACTCACCTAATCGTTGATCTTTGACATGTTGTTCTAATCCCAAATATAGTTGCTGTTGCAGGACACAGGTTGTTCGTCGTTCCTGAGGCAGCACACATCGCTACGTGTGACACCCCAGGAACGAGGAACAACAGCTTACCTGTGTCCTCCGGCAACGAGGTGGTCGTCACTTTCTTTCGGCTGCTCTCCGCCCTTCCGCTTCTATTGGACGGCTGCCGTTTGACGCCGTACGAACCGCCCTCTTAGAAAGGAGACGGTTCGCCGGCCACACCGACATCACTAAGCAGGTAAATCCGTGTGATGGGTCCTAGCGATGTTGTGCGCCACGGGCAGCGATTTTCCCGTGACGCACAATTGATGGAGGCGGGTGCTTTCACCAGCGACATTGCTAGCAATGTCGCTGCGTGTTAAGCTGCCTTTAGGGGGCAACTTTATAAAATCAGTTTCCAGTCACAAAAGAAAGAGAAAATAAAAAAAGTAACAACTAAAATTAAAGAAGCTGAAAGCTACCCAAAAATAATCCAACAGAAAACCAACAAAAAAAACATTAACTCCTTACTGCTAAAGCCTGTTTCACCTTTCTAACAAGGCCAAATCTTAAGATTATGACCACTGCCATTTTATGCTGTAATAACTTTGGAATGCTTCAATATATTCTAGTGAGTCTGAGAATGTTTTTTATGACACATTGTGCTTCATGGTATTGGTAAATTTAAGTCAACATTTTTCACATTTATTTGTAAAAAAAAAAATCAGAATTTTGGTAAAAATTTAGAAAATGTTGCAATTTAAAAACTTTGAATTTTATGCCCATGTCACACAAAATAGATAATAAATAACATTTCCCAAAATTTGCATCAGCATCTTTTTGAAACATATTTTCTTGTTAAGAAGTTAAAAGATTTGAAAGATTATCAACCAAGTTTTTATTTTTTCCACAAAATTTTTATAGGGACCATATCACATTTGAAGTGATTTTGAGGGGCCTATATGACATAAAATGCCCAAAAGTGACACCATTCTAAAAACTGAACCCCAAAAGTTCTCAAAACTAAATTCAATAAGTTTATTAACCCTTTAGGTGTTTTACAGGAATTAAAATGATTGATTGCTCTCAATGAGAGAAACAAAATTATAATCTTGTAGTTCTGATACCTTTTAATGGCTAACTAAATAAAATAAATGATGTGTTACAGTTAGGGCTGTCTGATTGGAGAATAAATGTGAAGAGAGCTCCAATCAACAGACAGGGTCCATCGTGTAGCGGTGTAAAACTGCAGCTAGAAGCACAAAGGCTAAGTAAAGTCTCAGCAAAACACCCAAATAAGGAGTACAGAGACTGTGTTAATTGTCACACCTCTACTGTACAACTAATAGAACCTGAACCTCTGTTGCTTCACAAAGACAGGTAAGAAATATAACCTGAACCCCTGTTGCCTGACAGAGACAGGTAATGGATATAACCTACACAGTATGAATAAGACTAGAGCAAGAGAGCACTAACCGAACACTCCTCAACCGGCGCAGTTGGACAAAGCTCCAGTGAGTGAGCAATAAGAAGATATTAGATCAGCTATGCTCTAACCCTGTATAAGTCCAAGACCACCTGCTTGTCGTACCCCTAGGTCCCAGTGGGTTAACCACTGGTACCCACATGACAGGTGTAGTCTGTCCTCCGTGCCTGACCATAATGCTGAGCTCTAACCCTGTATAGGCCCATAACCACCTGTATGATGTGTCCCTAGGTCCCAGCCAGTTAACCACTGGTCCCCACATGACTGGCGTAGTCTGGCCTCAGTGCCTAACCCTGAGTCTGATAGACAGGAGGAGGATGTGCTGTGATACCTTATGTCTGCACACAAAGATATGTCTGCGTGTCCACGTGCAGGCTCCAAGGGTTCTTAAAACCTACGCTCCTCCCCAAACAAAGAGAACCCGTTACCCAGCCAGAGCCTTGGCCAATGAGGAGCAACCACGTGGCAGTTACATCACCCGCAACCAATCCCATGAGAGCGCGGCAGTGGTGACATCACCCCCAACCAATCCCATGGTAGCGCGTCATTGTTGACGTCACCCATAACCAAACACATGGCAGCGCGTCAGTAGTGATGTCATCTGAAACCAATCACATGGCAGCACATCAGTGGTGATGCCACATGCAACCAATCACATGGCAATGCGTCAGTGGTGATATCACCTGCAACCAGCCTGATACAATCACGTGGCATGTATGCGGAGACAGCGCTACTCCCTACATGCGCTCTGGGGCTTTTTGGACACATAGACTCAGAGAAGAACACCTCAGCCTGCACTTGTGCAGTAGGATTAAATTGTGACTTTGTCTCTGAACATCAAAATGTCCTACCCACATACTGAGCAGAAGCCAATTTTGACTAGAATGCCATCGAGGGGAACAGGAGATACGGACATCAGTACCTGGGGAGCAGTGGTCCTGACCGGAAGCAATTGAGGCACGGATGCACCTCGGCGAGTGACATGCTGTTAAAAGCTACCTTTTGAGACTCCTTAGGTTTCTTCATCAGGCATGGTATAACAAAATATCTGAAGAAACACAAATATATACACAAACAGGGCAAAGGCATGGTATAATAAAAGGACATTTAAATAAATATTCACTAAGCTTAGAAAGTGAATCCTTAATTAGCTTTGATTAGTGGTGTGAAAGTTTTATTGTCCCAATATTCATGTAGGATCAGAGACCCTGTGCCCTCACAGTCTCTAGAGCAGACTCCTCAGATTTTGTAGTGTGTCATAAATCGTCCTGACATGTCGAGTCCTGTTTGGATGGAAACATACATTGTAATGAATTTGTATTCCCAGACCCTTCGATGATTCTGTGAGCTGAAGTATTCCATTTGGACCTTTTTTTTGGTGCTGTAGAAAACATGAATAAGGTGATTCCGTAATCTCTCCGAAGTTCGGTAGCAAAGGTGTGACTAATGAGTATTGTAGGTGTTTCGAATAGGATTCTTTAAGCTTAGTCCTTTGGATATTAAATGTTCATTCTTGTATCTGTTTAAAAAGATGTCACTCTCCAGTTATGCCAGTTTGTTCAGAAGATCTTTTAGTTCCATAGATGTGCGGTACATTCTGATATCCTCCATTCCTCCTCATGTCACAGAATTATCGAAGGGTCTGGGAATACAAAATCATTACAATGTTTTATTCTGTCCATACAGGATTCAACCTGTCAGGAGGATTTATAAAACACACTACAAAATCTGAGGACTATGCTCCAGAGACTGTGAGGGCACAGGGTCTCTGATCCTACATGATTATTGGGATAATAAAAATTTAACATCACTAATCAAAGCTAATTAAGGATTCACTTTCTAAGCTCAGTGTTTGTTTATATAAATATCCTTTTACTATACCATGCCTCTTCCCTGTTTGTGTATTTGTGTTTCTTTCGATATTTTGCTATGCCTTGCCTGATGAAGAGACCAAGTAGTCTCAAAAGCTTGCTCTGTAAAATCATTTATTTTACAGAGCAAGCTGTAAAACAAGCTGTAGCCATTAAAAGGTAACAGAACTGAAAGATTATAATTTTTTTCTCTCACAGAGAGCAATCAATCATTTTTCAACTGGCTAACATTGTACCAAAACGTTTTTCTTTTAACAGGAATTAAAGCAATGTGGAAGGAAAAAAAAATGTATTTTTCTGATCCCCACAAAAAATCTTGTTTTAGCCCCAAATTTTTTATTGTCACAAGAGTAATAAGAGAAAGTGGAAGCACAATTTGTTGTGCAATTTCTCTTGAGTATGCCGATACCCCATATGTAGTGTAAAATAAAAGACGAATGAACCTCTTAAGGTTTGATTCGCCAAGCCCAACCGAACAAAGGGTAAGTTTGTCGAACCTTTATCAAACCAAACTTTGAACCTATATCAAACGTTTCGGAACCCAATTCAATGGGAAGCCAAACTTAAGGCACAGAAATCATCATTGGGGGGGGGGGGGGGGTCGAAAAGCTTCCAAAATAGCAAAATACATTTTACAGTGCCGCACCACTGTTCTGGCATAGCCATTAGCTTCTTAGATTATTGACATAAGAAATATAGAGGTGGATGAGAGACAAATATTGAGCTGGTGCTCCCATACCCCTGCCAGTACAGACAAGACACAACTTGGAGATCCATCTTGGAGTCTAGAGATTAAAAATCATTTCAGGCAGACAGCAGGACAGTGACATCAATTGCTCCCCCTCCCTCATTTCCCTATAGTATCTCTGCACAGCAGGAAGATATAGTCCATGCAACACACAAGATGTGGCCTGATATTTTCATTTTAAAAACTGAGCACACAGTGACCGTGCCTTCTGCATCAGTGCATCCAGGCAGGAATAGTGTCTAGAAATTTATGTGCAACCAGGTTGAGCATGTAAACCATGCAATGCAAATGTGATGTGGCCCAAACGTAGATCAATTTTGAAGTCTTGACATTTGCAATCCTTTCAGGCAAACAGCAGCACAGTAGCATCAATTGCCTCCTTCCCCATAGAGCATTAAAAGAGCTGGGAGGTACAGTCCATGCAACACACAGGTTGTAGCCCAGCATTTTAATTTTAAAAAGTGAGCACACAACGACCACACCTTTTGCAGCAGCGCATTCAGGACATAATACTTCCCTACAAATTGCTGAACAACCAGGTTGATCGCTGCAGTACATAAGTGATGTCGCCCAGGCAGAGTGTCGCCCAGCTGTAGTGCCACCACTAGAGTTACACCATAATCGCACATGGCCTTCCCTAGCTCCAGATTCAGTGAAAACAGTCATTTATCAAACTCAGCCTGGATAGTGTTCCACAACTCTGCAGCTGTGTCACTATGTTCTCTGATGCATATTAATGTAAGCACTGCTTAATTGCATTGACTTAAACACAGGATGTTGCTTGGCATTTAAATTGTAAAATTCAACAGAAATGTTTAAAAACCTTTCAGGCAGACAGCAGTACAGTAGCATCAATTGCCCTCCTGCCCATAGCACTTTAAAAAAGCAAGGAGGTACGGTCCATGCAACACACAGGCTGTGGCCCAGAATTAGAATTTGAAAAATTAAAACATGTTACAGTGACCAGTGTAGGCCTCTTGCTCCCAGAAGACTGGCACTAAACACAAGACACAACTTTGACACCTATCTTGTAGTCTTGACATTTAAAAACCTTTCAGGCAGACAGAGGTACAGTAGAATCAATTGCCCCCCTCCCCACATGGCTTTAAAAGAGCAGGGATGTACAGTTTCTGCAACGCAGGCTGTGGCTCGCATTTGAATTTAAAAAATGAAGACTTGCTACATTGACCGGTGTAGGCCTCTTGCTCACAGACGACTGGCACTACAGACAAAAATCTCTTTACGTGTGAGATGGAAAGAAAGTGTATCTTTTGCATGTAGACTGTAACGACATCATCAGACTTGGAGTGACTCATTTGCATGCTAGTTTGGCAGTGTTGTTGTCCTTGCATACACAGATGAATGAAAACTCCATTTAGAAATTTAGAGCTGATGCAGCACATGCAGGCGTTTCTGAAAATATGATGAATAAAAGGACCTCTCACAAGAAACATCGAAGCAATATGAGACCAAGTAAACTTCTCAACAAAGAAGAAATATTTTAGGTTGCAGGATACAACATGACTGGAAAGAGGGCAGTAATAATTTAATGAAAAGGAACTGTTTTGTATCAAGTACCAGTCAACCATTCCCTTTATCTTATAAAACACAAAGATGAAAGGGTGTCTGCTCTCAAAATGTTACCAGATAGAGTTGCATAACCCTGAATCCGCAATGTTCATTTGCAGGGATTGAGACACTGGGGGTACCTGCTGGGAAGATCTCCATGAAAACAACCTACCTTTTGGTGGCACTTCACGGTTGAAAATCTCTTTACGTGTGCGATGGAAAGAAATGGTATCTTTTTCATGTAGACTTTAATGACATCATGAGACTTGAACTGACTCTCTTCCACTCTAGTTTGGCAGCATTTCTACCCTTGCATACACAAATGAATGAAGACTCCATTTGAGAATTGCCAACGTAAACTCCTTGGCTTCCTCCTCCTCCTTATCTGCTAAGCTACACAACTACATGCCTCTGGGTTCACACCAAGTGAGACCTACAACTTCATCATCAGGCTCTATGTATTCCCACTCCTTCTCTTCCTGACCTGATAGAGGACAGTACGCATGTGCCTCATGTATCTGAGTCTCAGCATCATCATCATCATCACCTCCACCAGTTGAAGAAGGTCAGGATCCTGCTGGGACCCTACTTCATCTGGGCCATGATCCAACTCACAAAGATTTTGGGCATCGGTGCAGATGCTTTCCTCTTCTTCAGTCTGGGAATCTCTGTGGTGGACCTGTGATGCTCTTGCTCATGTGATAGAATGTACGAACAGCTCTTTAGACTCAGCCATATGTGGTTCCCCAAATCAGCCTGTTAGAGATTTCTGACGTGGGCGGAAGCAAGTGAAATTAGGGTGGTAGCTCTGAGGAATGAATTGTGTGTGATGTTGAAGTGGAGGATGAGAGGCCACATGATGCAGTGCTTGCCATGCACTCCAGCACCTGCTTTTTATCAGCCTCATTTCAAAATTGATGCGATGCCAAAGAAATCTAGTGGAGTAGGCTGTCCAGTAAAGGAAGTTGTTCTCATTGCTATTGGGATTAAGATAGCAGGCATTTCCTCACTAGACCTTTGACTAACAGAACTTTCCACACACACACCTCTAACACCCCGCCTATTCCCCCTTCTACGACAACCTCGTCAAGATTTACCACTCATGGTTGATGTACCCTTCCCCTTTCAAACAAGTTTCGCAAACCTGTGCCCACACCTGTCAGACACCTGACACAAAAGAATAATTATTTATTTCTTGGCTGAGTTGGCAATATTGTGAAATCACTCATAAGTATCACTACCTAGTAATGCATTTCACTGCGTAATTTAGAGCAGACACGGAAAAGTGCCAAGAAGACCTTTTTTGCTTGTTCAATAGCAAATTTTCAGCAGGCGCTAATAAGAATACCTATAAATGTGTTTCACTGTGTAATTATGAGCAGTCAATTAAAATTGGCAAGAAACACTTTTTACATACTTCCCTAGCAACTTTTTAGGCCATGCACAGCTAACTAGTATTACCTATAAATGTGCCTAATAATATCTGATGCCATGCATTCCCTGTTCCTTGCAGCAACTGTTCATTGGTGTAATTCTACACAGATTTAATATAATTGACTCAACATTATTTTTCTCTATTAAGTTTACTGTTACTTATTATCTGTGTTGGATCAGCAGAGTTTATTATTATTATTACTATTATTATTATAGCACCATCAATTCCATGGCGCTTTACATGTGAAAGGGGTGTACACAATAGGGAAAAGTACAATAATCATAAACAATACAAGGCACAGACTGGTACAGGAGGATAGAGGTCCCTGCCCGGTAGGGCTCACAGTCTACACTGCATTTTCTATCTGGTAGTATTTTATGCTGGGGTTTGTCTGGGGTGTGTCTGCATTACCTATGCACTATTAAATGCTATGCTGTACTTGCACTTAACAGGGTGGCATGTATTGGTGGTATACTTTTGTACTTTGTGTAATCTTAGCCACCTTCACTTTCTTTACTGTATGACCTTGCTATTACTTTTTGAATAAATATTTTTGCCTTTTCATCATACTTTTGATCCTTGTTTTTTTTCTGGTGTTCCCCTTTGACATTATTATAGTGGTACTCTTTATTGGAATATTCCTTTTTTCTGGATTAATACCTATAAATGTGTTTGCGTAATTTTCAGCAAGCAATTAAAATTGCCTAGAACCACTTTTTAGATACTTCACTAGCAACATTTTAGGCCACGCACGGCTAACTACCAATACCTATAAATGTGCTTGTGTAATTTTCATCAGGTAATTAAAATTGGCAAGAAACACTTTTTAGATTCTTCACTAGCAACTTTTTAGTCATCGTACAGCTAACTATTAATATCTATAAATGTATTTGCATACTTTTGAGCAGGCAGTAATACGTAGCAATACCTATTTACATACTTGATTGGCAACTCTTTAGCAGGCAATACAAGTACCAATCGCTATTTCAATCATGAAATGTGCCAAATTATGGCACACACACCTTTCCCTACACTGCACATCCTATTCTAAACTACTGCTCTTCTATCTATCTCAACTACCTAGCATTAAACCCCTAACTAAGCTGACAGTCTAGCATCCCTGGTGGCAGCCCCAACGGCAGCAACTTTACTAACATTTCACATTCACAATTTGCTGCCGAAGCAACATGTTCACAATTTATATGCACACGGACATGTGACATTGGCAACCAGTCACAGAAGGCCTTCTGTCTGAACACTGTGGATGTTTGCTGTACTGTGATTGGCTGCAGCAAAATCCACAATTACGATTAAGAAACAAAATCGCGCCTCGCGCCAAAAGCCTTCTCCTGAACCAGAATCCCCGCCTCCCCACTGATTTTACACATCCCCACGTCAGACAGCACAGCAATCCTATATAAAGGCAGAAAATTATATTACAAAAGCATTTTGGAAACCTGACCAACATTCAGGGGCAAAAAATGACCAAAAACAAACATTACTGACTTTTGTAGAAAGTGCATGGGTTTGCCGAGCCCAAATGAACAAGCTAAGGCTCGTACTGAATTTGAAATTGGTGAACCTTTACTAAACAGATTTGCTCATCTCTATTGGAAAGTGGAAAATATAACATATCAAAAACAATAGCAGAATTGCTGTCTTTTTCTTTCGAAATTTCCTACATAAAGCAGTTAATATTCATAGGTAATAAGCCATAGGTATCCAAAAATGCTGTAGCTGACAAATGTAACTCAACCTGAAAAAAAAGCCCCCATATGAGTATGCTGACAAAAAAATAAAATTACTCTGAAAAAATAAAAAAGGGCGAATTCCAAATTCTGTGAGCTATTATTAACCCCATTACGACAGCCTTACTTATTAACACAGCAGCAAAAAAGGGTACTTATTCCGATCTGCTGTTTTAAATTGGCAGGCAGAAATAAGTGAATAGCGCCCCCGAGTGTCAGAAAATCTCTGGGGTTTCAGCTACCGGGGGTAGTTGAGACTCTGGAGATCATGATTCAGGCTGTTTTTTCCGGTCCCCAGTCATGTGATCACCGGTATACACCATATACCGATGATCACGTTATAGTAAACTACAGCGCCGGTAAAAAATGATTTATATCCCATCTGGCATGATCAAACATGCCAGATGGGAGATAAATTTCCTCCCCAGCCCCCTACGGTCCCCCGATGTCGCCAAAGTGCCCCCCTAATCCCCCACCCCCTCCCGAAAATCCAAGATGGCCGCGTGCACAGCAGCGCGCCGGTTGCATTTACCCTTTTCCTCTGATTTCTGTTGCATGTGCCATGACACATGCAACAGAAAACTGCTCCCCAGACCCTGCCAGGTCACCCTCTATTACCCCCGGTGTTTCCCGGTGTCCCCCATACCTTTTACAGCCTTCATCCACCGCGATCCCCCCTCCATCACAGTGCAGGCTGGTCACATGTGCAGAGCAGCTGACAGCTAGCTTCCTGTGTTCAGAGAGCTGCGCTGCCTGCACGGACACTGCTGCTGTGACCCGGGGAGGGTAGGTGCAGATTCTTTGCACCCACTCTCCTCACATTGAGGGTCTGCACTCCTAGAAAATGGGGGATACGTTCCCTGAACGTGCCCCCATATTCTAGAAGGTCCAGAATCGTTGTGGGACTTCCAAAATGGATTACAGGGGACCCGAATTTTTTTTTCTTTTCAAAAAATTGGTGAAAGAAGGAATGTTTTGGGGAGTGTTTTTTCAAATGATTTTTTTTCTTGTTGTCATTTTTTTTTTTTATTATTGTCAATTAGTTATGTCTGGTATCAGATAGACACTGTGACATCTCTAATTACTGGGCTTGATGCCAGGTGACATTACACATCTGGTATTAACCCCATATATTATCCTGTTTGCCACCGCACCAGGGCAATGGGATGAGTTGGGGCGAAGTGCCAGGATTGGCGCATCTAATGGATGCGCCACTTCTGGGGTGGCTGCGGCCTGCTATTTTTAGGCTGGGAAGAGTCCAATAACCATGGCTCTTCCCACCCTGAGAATACCAGACCCCAGCTGTCAGCTTCACCTTGGCTGGTGATCTAATTTGGGAGGACCCCACGTTTGTTTTTAATTATTTATTTATAAAAAAATTAAAAAAACAGCTTGGGGAGCCCTCCAAATTGATCACCAGCCAAGAGAAAGCTGCCAGTTGTGGTTTGCAGGCTACAGCTGTCTGCTTTACCCTAGCTGGCTATCAAAAATAGGGGGTACCCCACGTCATTTATTTTAATTATTTTTTTTTGGGCTAAATACAAGGCTAGGAACCCTTTAGTGCCACATGAAAGGCACTAAAGGGCGCCAGCTTAGAATATGCAGGGGGTGGGACGTTATATATGTTTGACATCTATCCATTCATCCATTGTAGAATTTTACGCTGTGTGCCCACAATCAGGGTTTGCAGCGTTTTGGATGCAGAGTGTTTTCCCTGCGTCAATAACGCTGCATTGTGCAGGAGAAGTACAGTGGAAGGATTTTTAGAAATCCCATGCCCATGGGCAGCTGCGTTTTCCCGTGGAAAACACTCACATCTCTGCAGGAAGGCTGAAACTGTGTACTAGACGCCGTGTCGCTGGATCATGGCCACATAGCCTAACAGTGAGAAATTTGTTGTTACAGCAACATTTTTGTTACTTACAGCAAGATGGAATTGCAGCTGTATATTGCTCAGGCCAAAAGACTACTACTACTCCAGCAGGATACAGCTAAACCCCCACTAGGTGGAGGCAACACAGGTGCAGGTGGAGCCATTCACACTCACTTCCAAATATGGAGGAGGTGATGGCTGGATGGTAAAACTGCACACTGGTGGCTTGCATAGAGCACTGTTCACACTAGCAGACGCACAGTCACAAACCCGCAGCCTATTAGGTGACGCCCATACTATTAGATCAGGCGGGCTGCCAAGCCGTACCCCCACTGCGCGCTATGTAGGGACAGAAACTCTGATAGCAAGGCCTAACAAAAAGGGGCCTGGCTGTATCCTGTACAAAAAAGTTTTTGAGGCTTTTTGTTAGCGTTATGGCCATAAGACGTAAGCCTACAACCCTCGTCACGGGAACCTCATGCTTGTAGGTCCCTACACTATATATAATATAAAAAAGCAAAAAAGAAAATATCATTACTTACAGCAAGATGGAATTGCAGCTGTATATTGCTCAGGCCAAAAGACTACTACTACTCCAGCAGGATACAGCTAAACCCCCACTAGGTGGAGGCAACACAGGTGCAAGTGGAGCCATTCACACTCACTTCCAAATATGGAGGAGGTGATGGCTGGATGGTAAAACTGCACACTGGTGGCTTGCATAGAGCACTGTTCACACTAGCAGACGCACAGTCACAAACCCGCAGCCTATTAGGTGACGCCCATACTATTAGATCAGCCGGGCTGCCAAGCCGTACCCCCACTGCGCGCTACGTAGGGACAGAAACTCTGATAGCAAGGCCTAACAAAAAGGGGCCTGGCTGTATCCTGTACAAAAAAGTTTTTGAGGCTTTTCGTTAGCGTTATGCCCATAAGACGTAAGCCTACAACCCTCGTCACGGGAACCTCATGCTTGTAGGTCCCTACACTATATATAATATAAAAAAGCAAAAAAGAAAATATCATTACTTACAGCAAGATGGAATTGCAGCTGTATATTGCTCAGGCCAAAAGACTACTACTACTCCAGCAGGATACAGCTAAACCCCCACTAGGTGGAGGCAACACAGGTGCAGGTGGAGCCATTCACACTCACTTCCAAATATGGAGGAGGTGATGGCTGGATGGTAAAACTGCACACTGGTGGCTTGCATAGAGCACTGTTCACACTAGCAGACGCACAGTCACAAACCCGCAGCCTATTAGGTGACGCCCATACTATTAGATCAGGCGGGCTGCCAAGCCGTACCCCCACTGCGCGCTATGTAGGGACAGAAACTCTGATAGCAAGGCCTAACAAAAAGGGGCCTGGCTGTATCCTGTACAAAAAAGTTTTTGAGGCTTTTTGTTAGCGTTATGGCCATAAGACGTAAGCCTACAACCCTCGTCACGGGAACCTCATGCTTGTAGGTCCCTACACTATATATAATATAAAAAAGCAAAAAAGAAAATATCATTACTTACAGCAAGATGGAATTGCAGCTGTATATTGCTCAGGCCAAAAGACTACTACTACTCCAGCAGGATACAGCTAAACCCCCACTAGGTGGAGGCAACACAGGTGCAAGTGGAGCCATTCACACTCACTTCCAAATATGGAGGAGGTGATGGCTGGATGGTAAAACTGCACACTGGTGGCTTGCATAGAGCACTGTTCACACTAGCAGACGCACAGTCACAAACCCGCAGCCTATTAGGTGACGCCCATACTATTAGATCAGCCGGGCTGCCAAGCCGTACCCCCACTGCGCGCTACGTAGGGACAGAAACTCTGATAGCAAGGCCTAACAAAAAGGGGCCTGGCTGTATCCTGTACAAAAAAGTTTTTGAGGCTTTTCGTTAGCGTTATGCCCATAAGACGTAAGCCTACAACCCTCGTCACGGGAACCTCATGCTTGTAGGTCCCTACACTATATATAATATAAAAAAGCAAAAAAGAAAATATCATTACTTACAGCAAGATGGAATTGCAGCTGTATATTGCTCAGGCCAAAAGACTACTACTACTCCAGCAGGATACAGCTAAACCCCCACTAGGTGGAGGCAACACAGGTGCAGGTGGAGCCATTCACACTCACTTCCAAATATGGAGGAGGTGATGGCTGGATGGTAAAACTGCACACTGGTGGCTTGCATAGAGCACTGTTCACACTAGCAGACGCACAGTCACAAACCCGCAGCCTATTAGGTGACGCCCATACTATTAGATCAGGCGGGCTGCCAAGCCGTACCTCCACTGCGCGCTACGTAGGGACAGAAACTCTGATAGCAAGGCCTAACAAAAAGGGGCCTGGCTGTATCCTGTACAAAAAAAGTTTTTGAGGCTTTTTGTTAGCGTTATGGCCATAAGACGTAAGCCTACAACCCTCGTCACGGGAACCTCATGCTTGTAGGTCCCTACACTATATATAATATAAAAAAGCAAAAAAGAAAATATCATTACTTACAGCAAGATGGAATTGCAGCTGTATATTGCTCAGGCCAAAAGACTTCTACTACTCCAGCAGGATACAGCTAAACCCCCACTAGGTGGAGGCAACACAGGTGCAGGTGGAGCCATTCACACTCACTTCCAAATATGGAGGAGGTGATGGCTGGATGGTAAAACTGCACACTGGTGGCTTGCATAGAGCACTGTACACACTAGCAGACGCACAGTCACAAACCCGCAGCCTATTAGGTGACGCCCATACTATTAGATCAGCCGGGCTGCCAAGCCGTACCCCCACTGCGCGCTACGTAGGGACAGAAACTCTGATAGCAAGGCCTAACAAAAAGGGGCCTGGCTGTATCCTGTACAAAAAAGTTTTTGAGGCTTTTTGTTAGCGTTATGCCCATAAGACGTAAGCCTACAACCCTCGTCACGGGAACCTCATGCTTGTAGGTCCCTACACTATATATAATATAAAAAAGCAAAAAAGAAAATATCATTACTTACAGCAAGATGGAATTGCAGCTGTATATTGCTCAGGCCAAAAGACTACTACTACTCCAGCAGGATACAGCTAAACCCCCACTAGGTGGAGGCAACACAGGTGCAGGTGGAGCCATTCACACTCACTTCCAAATATGGAGGAGGTGATGGCTGGATGGTAAAACTGCACACTGGTGGCTTGCATAGAGCACTGTTCACACTAGCAGACGCACAGTCACAAACCCGCAGCCTATTAGGTGACTAGGTGACGCCCATACTATTAGATCAGCCGGGCTGCCAAGCCGTACCCCCACTGCGCGCTACGTAGGGACAGAAACTCTGATAGCAAGGCCTAACAAAAAGGGGCCTGGCTGTATCCTGTACAAAAAAGTTTTTGAGGCTTTTTGTTAGCGTTATGCCCATAAGACGTAAGCCTACAACCCTCGTCACGGGAACCTCATGCTTGTAGGTCCCTACACTATATATAATATAAAAAAGCAAAAAAGAAAATATCATTACTTACAGCAAGATGGAATTGCAGCTGTATATTGCTCAGGCCAAAAGACTACTACTACTCCAGCAGGATACAGCTAAACCCCCACTAGGTGGAGGCAACACAGGTGCAGATGGAGCCATTCACACTCACTTCCAAATATGGAGGAGGTGATGGCTGGATGGTAAAACTGCACACTGGTGGCTTGCATAGAGCACTGTTCACACTAGCAGACGCACAGTCACAAACCCGCAGCCTATTAGGTGATGCCCATACTATTAGATCAGGCGGGCTGCCAAGCCGTACCCCCACTGCGCGCTACGTAGGGACAGAAACTCTGATAGCAAGGCCTAACAAAAAGGGGCCTGGCTGTATCCTGTACAAAAAAGTTTTTGAGGCTTTTTGTTAGCGTTATGGCCATAAGACGTAAGCCTACAACCCTCGTCACGGGAACCTCATGCTTGTAGGTCCCTACACTATATATAATATAAAAAAGCAAAAAAGAAAATATCATTACTTACAGCAAGATGGAATTGCAGCTGTATATTGCTCAAGCCAAAAGACTACTACTACTCCAGCAGGATACAGCTAAACCCCCACTAGGTGGAGGCAACACAGGTGCAGGTGGAGCCATTCACACTCACTTCCAAATATGGAGGAGGTGATGGCTGGATGGTAAAACTGCACACTGGTGGCTTGCATAGAGCACTGTTCACACTAGCAGACGCACAGTCACAAACCCGCAGCCTATTAGGTGACGCCCATACTATTAGATCAGCCGGGCTGCCAAGCCGTACCCCCACTGCGCGCTACGTAGGGACAGAAACTCTGATAGCAAGGCCTAACAAAAAGGGGCCTGGCTGTATCCTGTACAAAAAAGTTTTTGAGGCTTTTTGTTAGCGTTATGCCCATAAGACGTAAGCCTACAACCCTCGTCACGGGAACCTCATGCTTGTAGGTCCCTACACTATATATAATATAAAAAAGCAAAAAAGAAAATATCATTACTTACAGCAAGATGGAATTGCAGCTGTATATTGCTCAGGCCAAAAGACTACTACTACTCCAGCAGGATACAGCTAAACCCCCACTAGGTGGAGGCAACACAGGTGCAGGTGGAGCCATTCACACTCACTTCCAAATATGGAGGAGGTGATGGCTGGATGGTAAAACTGCACACTGGTGGCTTGCATAGAGCACTGTTCACACTAGCAGACGCACAGTCACAAACCCGCAGCCTATTAGGTGACGCCCATACTATTAGATCAGGCGGGCTGCCAAGCCGTACCCCCACTGCGCGCTACGTAGGGACAGAAACTCTGATAGCAAGGCCTAACAAAAAGGGGCCTGGCTGTATCCTGTACAAAAAAGTTTTTGAGGCTTTTTGTTAGCGTTATGGCCATAAGACGTAAGCCTACAACCCTCGTCACGGGAACCTCATGCTTGTAGGTCCCTACACTATATATAATATAAAAAAGCAAAAAAGAAAATATCATTACTTACAGCAAGATGGAATTGCAGCTGTATATTGCTCAGGCCAAAAAACTACTACTACTCCAGCAGGATACAGCTAAACCCCCACTAGGTGGAGGCAACACAGGTGCAGATGGAGCCATTCACACTCACTTCCAAATATGGAGGAGGTGATGGCTGGATGGTAAAACTGCACACTGGTGGCTTGCATAGAGCACTGTTCACACTAGCAGACGCACAGTCACAAACCCGCAGCCTATTAGGTGATGCCCATACTATTAGATCAGGCGGGCTGCCAAGCCGTACCCCCACTGCGCGCTACGTAGGGACAGAAACTCTGATAGCAAGGCCTAACAAAAAGGGGCCTGGCTGTATCCTGTACAAAAAAGTTTTTGAGGCTTTTTGTTAGCGTTATGGCCATAAGACGTAAGCCTACAACCCTCGTCACGGGAACCTCATGCTTGTAGGTCCCTACACTATATATAATATAAAAAAGCAAAAAAGAAAATATCATTACTTACAGCAAGATGGAATTGCAGCTGTATATTGCTCAAGCCAAAAGACTACTACTACTCCAGCAGGATACAGCTAAACCCCCACTAGGTGGAGGCAACACAGGTGCAGGTGGAGCCATTCACACTCACTTCCAAATATGGAGGAGGTGATGGCTGGATGGTAAAACTGCACACTGGTGGCTTGCATAGAGCACTGTTCACACTAGCAGACGCACAGTCACAAACCCGCAGCCTATTAGGTGACGCCCATACTATTAGATCAGCCGGGCTGCCAAGCCGTACCCCCACTGCGCGCTACGTAGGGACAGAAACTCTGATAGCAAGGCCTAACAAAAAGGGGCCTGGCTGTATCCTGTACAAAAAAGTTTTTGAGGCTTTTTGTTAGCGTTATGCCCATAAGACGTAAGCCTACAACCCTCGTCACGGGAACCTCATGCTTGTAGGTCCCTACACTATATATAATATAAAAAAGCAAAAAAGAAAATATCATTACTTACAGCAAGATGGAATTGCAGCTGTATATTGCTCAGGCCAAAAGACTACTACTACTCCAGCAGGATACAGCTAAACCCCCACTAGGTGGAGGCAACACAGGTGCAGGTGGAGCCATTCACACTCACTTCCAAATATGGAGGAGGTGATGGCTGGATGGTAAAACTGCACACTGGTGGCTTGCATAGAGCACTGTTCACACTAGCAGACGCACAGTCACAAACCCGCAGCCTATTAGGTGACGCCCATACTATTAGATCAGGCGGGCTGCCAAGCCGTACCCCCACTGCGCGCTACGTAGGGACAGAAACTCTGATAGCAAGGCCTAACAAAAAGGGGCCTGGCTGTATCCTGTACAAAAAAGTTTTTGAGGCTTTTTGTTAGCGTTATGGCCATAAGACGTAAGCCTACAACCCTCGTCACGGGAACCTCATGCTTGTAGGTCCCTACACTATATATAATATAAAAAAGCAAAAAAGAAAATATCATTACTTACAGCAAGATGGAATTGCAGCTGTATATTGCTCAAGCCAAAAGACTACTACTACTCCAGCAGGATACAGCTAAACCCCCACTAGGTGGAGGCAACACAGGTGCAGGTGGAGCCATTCACACTCACTTCCAAATATGGAGGAGGTGATGGCTGGATGGTAAAACTGCACACTGGTGGCTTGCATAGAGCACTGTTCACACTAGCAGACGCACAGTCACAAACCCGCAGCCTATTAGGTGACGCCCATACTATTAGATCAGCCGGGCTGCCAAGCCGTACCCCCACTGCGCGCTACGTAGGGACAGAAACTCTGATAGCAAGGCCTAACAAAAAGGGGCCTGGCTGTATCCTGTACAAAAAAGTTTTTGAGGCTTTTTGTTAGCGTTATGCCCATAAGACGTAAGCCTACAACCCTCGTCACGGGAACCTCATGCTTGTAGGTCCCTACACTATATATAATATAAAAAAGCAAAAAAGAAAATATCATTACTTACAGCAAGATGGAATTGCAGCTGTATATTGCTCAGGCCAAAAGACTACTACTACTCCAGCAGGATACAGCTAAACCCCCACTAGGTGGAGGCAACACAGGTGCAGGTGGAGCCATTCACACTCACTTCCAAATATGGAGGAGGTGATGGCTGGATGGTAAAACTGCACACTGGTGGCTTGCATAGAGCACTGTTCACACTAGCAGACGCACAGTCACAAACCCGCAGCCTATTAGGTGACGCCCATACTATTAGATCAGGCGGGCTGCCAAGCCGTACCCCCACTGCGCGCTACGTAGGGACAGAAACTCTGATAGCAAGGCCTAACAAAAAGGGGCCTGGCTGTATCCTGTACAAAAAAGTTTTTGAGGCTTTTTGTTAGCGTTATGGCCATAAGACGTAAGCCTACAACCCTCGTCACGGGAACCTCATGCTTGTAGGTCCCTACACTATATATAATATAAAAAAGCAAAAAAGAAAATATCATTACTTACAGCAAGATGGAATTGCAGCTGTATATTGCTCAGGCCAAAAGACTACTACTACTCCAGCAGGATACAGCTAAACCCCCACTAGGTGGAGGCAACACAGGTGCAGGTGGAGCCATTCACACTCACTTCCAAATATGGAGGAGGTGATGGCTGGATGGTAAAACTGCACACTGGTGGCTTGCATAGAGCACTGTTCACACTAGCAGACGCACAGTCACAAACCCGCAGCCTATTAGGTGACGCCCATACTATTAGATCAGGCGGGCTGCCAAGCCGTACCCCCACTGCGCGCTACGTAGGGACAGAAACTCTGATAGCAAGGCCTAACAAAAAAGGGCCTGGCTGTATCCTGTACAAAAAAGTTTTTGAGGCTTTTTGTTAGCGTTATGGCCATAAGACGTAAGCCTACAACCCTCGTCACGGGAACCTCATGCTTGTAGGTCCCTACACTATATATAATATAAAAAAGCAAAAAAGAAAATATCATTACTTACAGCAAGATGGAATTGCAGCTGTATATTGCTCAGGCCAAAAGACTACTACTACTCCAGCAGGATACAGCTAAACCCCCACTAGGTGGAGGCAACACAGGTGCAGGTGGAGCCATTCACACTCACTTCCAAATATGGAGGAGGTGATGGCTGGATGGTAAAACTGCACACTGGTGGCTTGCATAGAGCACTGTTCACACTAGCAGACGCACAGTCACAAACCCGCAGCCTATTAGGTGACGCCCATACTATTAGATCAGCCGGGCTGCCAAGCCGTACCCCCACTGCGCGCTACGTAGGGACAGAAACTCTGATAGCAAGGCCTAACGAAAAGGGGCCTGGCTGTATCCTGTACAAAAAAGTTTTTGAGGCTTTTTGTTAGCGTTATGCCCATAAGACGTAAGCCTACAACCCTCGTCACGGGAACCACATGCTTGTAGGTCCCTACACTATATATAATATAAAAAAGCAAAAAAGAAAATATCATTACTTACAGCAAGATGGAATTGCAGCTGTATATTGCTCAGGCCAAAAGACTACTACTACTCCAGCAGGATACAGCTAAACCCCCACTAGGTGGAGGCAACACAGGTGCAGGTGGAGCCATTCACACTCACTTCCAAATATGGAGGAGGTGATGGCTGGATGGTAAAACTGCACACTGGTGGCTTGCATAGAGCACTGTTCACACTAGCAGACGCACAGTCACAAACCCGCAGCCTATTAGCTGACGCCCATACTATTAGATCAGGCGGGCTGCCAAGCCGTACCCCCACTGCGCGCTACGTAGGGACAGAAACTCTGATAGCAAGGCCTAACAAAAAGGGGCCTGGCTGTATCCTGTACAAAAAAGTTTTTGAGGCTTTTTGTTAGCGTTATGGCCATAAGACGTAAGCCTACAACCCTCGTCACGGGAACCTCATGCTTGTAGGTCCCTACACTATATATAATATAAAAAAGCAAAAAAGAAAATATCATTACTTACAGCAAGATGGAATTGCAGCTGTATATTGCTCAGGCCAAAAGACTACTACTACTCCAGCAGGATACAGCTAAACCCCCACTAGGTGGAGGCAACACAGGTGCAGGTGGAGCCATTCACACTCACTTCCAAATATGGAGGAGGTGATGGCTGGATGGTAAAACTGCACACTGGTGGCTTGCATAGAGCACTGTTCACACTAGCAGACGCACAGTCACAAACCCGCAGCCTATTAGGTGACGCCCATACTATTAGATCAGGCGGGCTGCCAAGCCGTACCCCCACTGCGCGCTACGTAGGGACAGAAACTCTGATAGCAAGGCCTAACAAAAAAGGGCCTGGCTGTATCCTGTACAAAAAAGTTTTTGAGGCTTTTTGTTAGCGTTATGGCCATAAGACGTAAGCCTACAACCCTCGTCACGGGAACCTCATGCTTGTAGGTCCCTACACTATATATAATATAAAAAAGCAAAAAAGAAAATATCATTACTTACAGCAAGATGGAATTGCAGCTGTATATTGCTCAGGCCAAAAGACTACTACTACTCCAGCAGGATACAGCTAAACCCCCACTAGGTGGAGGCAACACAGGTGCAGGTGGAGCCATTCACGCTCACTTCCAAATATGGAGGAGGTGATGGCTGGATGGTAAAACTGCACACTGGTGGCTTGCATAGAGCACTGTTCACACTAGCAGACGCACAGTCACAAACCCGCAGCCTATTAGGTGACGCCCATACTATTAGATCAGCCGGGCTGCCAAGCCGTACCCCCACTGCGCGCTACGTAGGGACAGAAACTCTGATAGCAAGGCCTAACGAAAAGGGGCCTGGCTGTATCCTGTACAAAAAAGTTTTTGAGGCTTTTTGTTAGCGTTATGCCCATAAGACGTAAGCCTACAACCCTCGTCACGGGAACCACATGCTTGTAGGTCCCTACACTATATATAATATAAAAAAGCAAAAAAGAAAATATCATTACTTACAGCAAGATGGAATTGCAGCTGTATATTGCTCAGGCCAAAAGACTACTACTACTCCAGCAGGATACAGCTAAACCCCCACTAGGTGGAGGCAACACAGGTGCAGGTGGAGCCATTCACACTCACTTCCAAATATGGAGGAGGTGATGGCTGGATGGTAAAACTGCACACTGGTGGCTTGCATAGAGCACTGTTCACACTAGCAGACGCACAGTCACAAACCCGCAGCCTATTAGCTGACGCCCATACTATTAGATCAGGCGGGCTGCCAAGCCGTACCCCCACTGCGCGCTACGTAGGGACAGAAACTCTGATAGCAAGGCCTAACAAAAAGGGGCCTGGCTGTATCCTGTACAAAAAAGTTTTTGAGGCTTTTTGTTAGCGTTATGGCCATAAGACGTAAGCCTACAACCCTCGTCACGGGAACCTCATGCTTGTAGGTCCCTACACTATATATAATATAAAAAAGCAAAAAAGAAAATATCATTACTTACAGCAAGATGGAATTGCAGCTGTATATTGCTCAGGCCAAAAGACTACTACTACTCCAGCAGGATACAGCTAAACCCCCACTAGGTGGAGGCAACACAGGTGCAGGTGGAGCCATTCACACTCACTTCCAAATATGGAGGAGGTGATGGCTGGATGGTAAAACTGCACACTGGTGGCTTGCATAGAGCACTGTTCACACTAGCAGACGCACAGTCACAAACCCGCAGCCTATTAGGTGACGCCCATACTATTAGATCAGGCGGGCTGCCAAGCCGTACCCCCACTGCGCGCTACGTAGGGACAGAAACTCTGATAGCAAGGCCTAACAAAAAAGGGCCTGGCTGTATCCTGTACAAAAAAGTTTTTGAGGCTTTTTGTTAGCGTTATGGCCATAAGACGTAAGCCTACAACCCTCGTCACGGGAACCTCATGCTTGTAGGTCCCTACACTATATATAATATAAAAAAGCAAAAAAGAAAATATCATTACTTACAGCAAGATGGAATTGCAGCTGTATATTGCTCAGGCCAAAAGACTACTACTACTCCAGCAGGATACAGCTAAACCCCCACTAGGTGGAGGCAACACAGGTGCAGGTGGAGCCATTCACACTCACTTCCAAATATGGAGGAGGTGATGGCTGGATGGTAAAACTGCACACTGGTGGCTTGCATAGAGCACTGTTCACACTAGCAGACGCACAGTCACAAACCCGCAGCCTATTAGGTGACGCCCATACTATTAGATCAGCCGGGCTGCCAAGCCGTACCCCCACTGCGCGCTACGTAGGGACAGAAACTCTGATAGCAAGGCCTAACGAAAAGGGGCCTGGCTGTATCCTGTACAAAAAAGTTTTTGAGGCTTTTTGTTAGCGTTATGCCCATAAGACGTAAGCCTACAACCCTCGTCACGGGAACCACATGCTTGTAGGTCCCTACACTATATATAATATAAAAAAGCAAAAAAGAAAATATCATTACTTACAGCAAGATGGAATTGCAGCTGTATATTGCTCAGGCCAAAAGACTACTACTACTCCAGCAGGATACAGCTAAACCCCCACTAGGTGGAGGCAACACAGGTGCAGGTGGAGCCATTCACACTCACTTCCAAATATGGAGGAGGTGATGGCTGGATGGTAAAACTGCACACTGGTGGCTTGCATAGAGCACTGTTCACACTAGCAGACGCACAGTCACAAACCCGCAGCCTATTAGCTGACGCCCATACTATTAGATCAGGCGGGCTGCCAAGCCGTACCCCCACTGCGCGCTACGTAGGGACAGAAACTCTGATAGCAAGGCCTAACAAAAAGGGGCCTGGCTGTATCCTGTTCAAAAAAGTTTTTGAGGCTTTTTGTTAGCGTTATGGCCATAAGACGTAAGCCTACAACCCTCGTCACGGGAACCTCATGCTTGTAGGTCCCTACACTATATATAATATAAAAAAGCAAAAAAGAAAATATCATTACTTACAGCAAGATGGAATTGCAGCTGTATATTGCTCAGGCCAAAAGACTACTACTACTCCAGCAGGATACAGCTAAACCCCCACTAGGTGGAGGCAACACAGGTGCAGGTGGAGCCATTCACACTCACTTCCAAATATGGAGGAGGTGATGGCTGGATGGTAAAACTGCACACTGGTGGCTTGCATAGAGCACTGTTCACACTAGCAGACGCACAGTCACAAACCCGCAGCCTATTAGGTGACGCCCATACTATTAGATCAGGCGGGCTGCCAAGCCGTACCCCCACTGCGCGCTACGTAGGGACAGAAACTCTGATAGCAAGGCCTAACAAAAAAGGGCCTGGCTGTATCCTGTACAAAAAAGTTTTTGAGGCTTTTTGTTAGCGTTATGGCCATAAGACGTAAGCCTACAACCCTCGTCACGGGAACCTCATGCTTGTAGGTCCCTACACTATATATAATATAAAAAAGCAAAAAAGAAAATATCATTACTTACAGCAAGATGGAATTGCAGCTGTATATTGCTCAGGCCAAAAGACTACTACTACTCCAGCAGGATACAGCTAAACCCCCACTAGGTGGAGGCAACACAGGTGCAGGTGGAGCCATTCACACTCACTTCCAAATATGGAGGAGGTGATGGCTGGATGGTAAAACTGCACACTGGTGGCTTGCATAGAGCACTGTTCACACTAGCAGACGCACAGTCACAAACCCGCAGCCTATTAGGTGACGCCCATACTATTAGATCAGGCGGGCTGCCAAGCCGTACCCCCACTGCGCGCTACGTAGGGACAGAAACTCTGATAGCAAGGCCTAACAAAAAGGGGCCTGGCTGTATCCTGTACAAAAAAGTTTTTGAGGCTTTTTGTTAGCGTTATGGCCATAAGACGTAAGCCTACAACCCTCGTCACGGGAACCTCATGCTTGTAGGTCCCTACACTATATATAATATAAAAAAGCAAAAAAGAAAATATCATTACTTACAGCAAGATGGAATTGCAGCTGTATATTGCTCAGGCCAAAAGACTACTACTACTCCAGCAGGATACAGCTAAACCCCCACTAGGTGGAGGCAACACAGGTGCAGGTGGAGCCATTCACACTCACTTCCAAATATGGAGGAGGTGATGGCTGGATGGTAAAACTGCACACTGGTGGCTTGCATAGAGCACTGTTCACACTAGCAGACGCACAGTCACAAACCCGCAGCCTATTAGGTGACGCCCATACTATTAGATCAGCCGGGCTGCTCAAGCCGTACCCCCACTGCGCGCTACGTAGGGACAGAAACTCTGATAGCAAGGCCTAACAAAAAGGGGCCTGGCTGTATCCTGTACAAAAAAGTTTTTGAGGCTTTTTGTTAGCGTTATGCCCATAAGACGTAAGCCTACAACCCTCGTCACGGGAACCTCATGCTTGTAGGTCCCTACACTATATATAATATAAAAAAGCAAAAAAGAAAATATCATTACTTACAGCAAGATGGAATTGCAGCTGTATATTGCTCAGGCCAAAAGACTACTACTACTCCAGCAGGATACAGCTAAACCCCCACTAGGTGGAGGCAACACAGGTGCAGGTGGAGCCATTCACACTCACTTCCAAATATGGAGGAGGTGATGGCTGGATGGTAAAACTGCACACTGGTGGCTTGCATAGAGCACTGTTCACACTAGCAGACGCACAGTCACAAACCCGCAGCCTATTAGGTGACGCCCATACTATTAGATCAGCCGGGCTGCCAAGCCGTACCCCCACTGCGCGCTACGTAGGGACAGAAACTCTGATAGCAAGGCCTAACAAAAAGGGGCCTGGCTGTATCCTGTACAAAAAAGTTTTTGAGGCTTTTTGTTAGCGTTATGGCCATAAGACGTAAGCCTACAACCCTCGTCACGGGAACCTCATGCTTGTAGGTCCCTACACTATATATAATATAAAAAAGCAAAAAAGAAAATATCATTACTTACAGCAAGATGGAATTGCAGCTGTATATTGCTCAGGCCAAAAGACTACTACTACTCCAGCAGGATACAGCTAAACCCCCACTAGGTGGAGGCAACACAGGTGCAGGTGGAGCCATTCACACTCACTTCCAAATATGGAGGAGGTGATGGCTGGATGGTAAAACTGCACACTGGTGGCTTGCATAGAGCACTGTTCACACTAGCAGACGCACAGTCACAAACCCGCAGCCTATTAGGTGACGCCCATACTATTAGATCAGGCGGGCTGCCAAGCCGTACCCCCACTGCGCGCTACGTAGGGACAGAAACTCTGATAGCAAGGCCTAACAAAAAGGGGCCTGGCTGTATCCTGTACAAAAAAGTTTTTGAGGCTTTTTGTTAGCGTTATGCCCATAAGACGTAAGCCTACAACCCTCGTCACGGGAACCTCATGCTTGTAGGTCCCTACACTATATATAATATAAAAAAGCAAAAAAGAAAATATCATTACTTACAGCAAGATGGAATTGCAGCTGTATATTGCTCAGGCCAAAAGACTACTACTACTCCAGCAGGATACAGCTAAACCCCCACTAGGTGGAGGCAACACAGGTGCAGGTGGAGCCATTCACACTCACTTCCAAATATGGAGGAGGTGATGGCTGGATGGTAAAACTGCACACTGGTGGCTTGCATAGAGCACTGTTCACACTAGCAGACGCACAGTCACAAACCCGCAGCCTATTGGGTGACGCCCATACTATTAGATCAGCCGGGCTGCCAAGCCGTACCCCCACTGCGCGCTACGTAGGGACAGAAACTCTGATAGCAAGGCCTAACGAAAAGGGGCCTGGCTGTATCCTGTACAAAAAAGTTTTTGAGGCTTTTTGTTAGCGTTATGCCCATAAGACGTAAGCCTACAACCCTCGTCACGGGAACCTCATGCTTGTAGGTCCCTACACTATATATAATATAAAAAAGCAAAAAAGAAAATATCATTACTTACAGCAAGATGGAATTGCAGCTGTATATTGCTCAGGCCAAAAGACTACTACTACTCCAGCAGGATACAGCTAAACCCCCACTAGGTGGAGGCAACACAGGTGCAGGTGGAGCCATTCACACTCACTTCCAAATATGGAGGAGGTGATGGCTGGATGGTAAAACTGCACACTGGTGGCTTGCATAGAGCACTGTTCACACTAGCAGACGCACAGTCACAAACCCGCAGCCTATTAGGTGACGCCCATACTATTAGATCAGGCGGGCTGCCAAGCCGTACCTCCACTGCGCGCTACGTAGGGACAGAAACTCTGATAGCAAGGCCTAACAAAAAGGGGCCTGGCTGTATCCTGTACAAAAAAAAAAAGTTTTTGAGGCTTTTTGTTAGCGTTATGGCCATAAGACGTAAGCCTACAACCCTCGTCACGGGAACCTCATGCTTGTAGGTCCCTACACTATATATAATATAAAAAAGCAAAAAAGAAAATATCATTACTTACAGCAAGATGGAATTGCAGCTGTATATTGCTCAGGCCAAAAGACTACTACTACTCCAGCAGGATACAGCTAAACCCCCACTAGGTGGAGGCAACACAGGTGCAGGTGGAGCCATTCACACTCACTTCCAAATATGGAGGAGGTGATGGCTGGATGGTAAAACTGCACACTGGTGGCTTGCATAGAGCACTGTTCACACTAGCAGACGCACAGTCACAAACCCGCAGCCTATTAGGTGACGCCCATACTATTAGATCAGCCGGGCTGCCAAGCCGTACCCCCACTGCGCGCTACGTAGGGACAGAAACTCTGATAGCAAGGCCTAACAAAAAGGGGCCTGGCTGTATCCTGTACAAAAAAGTTTTTGAGGCTTTTTGTTAGCGTTATGCCCATAAGACGTAAGCCTACAACCCTCGTCACGGGAACCTCATGCTTGTAGGTCCCTACACTATATATAATATAAAAAAGCAAAAAAGAAAATATCATTACTTACAGCAAGATGGAATTGCAGCTGTATATTGCTCAGGCCAAAAGACTACTACTACTCCAGCAGGATACAGCTAAACCCCCACTAGGTGGAGGCAACATAGGTGCAGGTGGAGCCATTCACACTCACTTCCAAATATGGAGGAGGTGATGGCTGGATGGTAAAACTGCACACTGGTGGCTTGCATAGAGCACTGTTCACACTAGCAGACGCACAGTCACAAACCCGCAGCCTATTAGGTGACGCCCATACTATTAGATCAGCCGGGCTGCCAAGCCGTACCCCCACTGCGCGCTATGTAGGGACAGAAACTCTGATAGCAAGGCCTAACAAAAAGGGGCCTGGCTGTATCCTGTACAAAAAAGTTTTTGAGGCTTTTTGTTAGCGTTATGCCCATAAGACGTAAGCCTACAACCCTCGTCACGGGAACCTCATGCTTGTAGGTCCCTACACTATATATAATATAAAAAAGCAAAAAAGAAAATATCATTACTTACAGCAAGATGGAATTGCAGCTGTATATTGCTCAGGCCAAAAGACTACTACTACTCCAGCAGGATACAGCTAAACCCCCACTAGGTGGAGGCAACACAGGTGCAGGTGGAGCCATTCACACTCACTTCCAAATATGGAGGAGGTGATGGCTGGATGGTAAAACTGCACACTGGTGGCTTGCATAGAGCACTGTTCACACTAGCAGACGCACAGTCACAAACCCGCAGCCTATTAGGTGACGCCCATACTATTAGATCAGCCGGGCTGCCAAGCCGTACCCCCACTGCGCGCTACGTAGGGACAGAAACTCTGATAGCAAGGCCTAACAAAAAGGGGCCTGGCTGTATCCTGTACAAAAAAGTTTTTGAGGCTTTTTGTTAGCGTTATGCCCATAAGACGTAAGCCTACAACCCTCGTCACGGGAACCTCATGCTTGTAGGTCCCTACACTATATATAATATAAAAAAGCAAAAAAGAAAATATCATTACTTACAGCAAGATGGAATTGCAGCTGTATATTGCTCAGGCCAAAAGACTACTACTACTCCAGCAGGATACAGCTAAACCCCCACTAGGTGGAGGCAACACAGGTGCAGGTGGAGCCATTCACACTCACTTCCAAATATGGAGGAGGTGATGGCTGGATGGTAAAACTGCACACTGGTGGCTTGCATAGAGCACTGTTCACACTAGCAGACGCACAGTCACAAACCCGCAGCCTATTAGGTGACGCCCATACTATTAGATCAGGCGGGCTGCCAAGCCGTACCCCCACTGCGCGCTACGTAGGGACAGAAACTCTGATAGCAAGGCCTAACAAAAAGGGGCCTGGCTGTATCCTGTACAAAAAAGTTTTTGAGGCTTTTTGTTAGCGTTATGGCCATAAGACGTAAGCCTACAACCCTCGTCACGGGAACCTCATGCTTGTAGGTCCCTACACTATATATAATATAAAAAAGCAAAAAAGAAAATATCATTACTTACAGCAAGATGGAATTGCAGCTGTATATTGCTCAGGCCAAAAGACTACTACTACTCCAGCAGGATACAGCTAAACCCCCACTAGGTGGAGGCAACACAGGTGCAGGTGGAGCCATTCACACTCACTTCCAAATATGGAGGAGGTGATGGCTGGATGGTAAAACTGCACACTGGTGGCTTGCATAGAGCACTGTTCACACTAGCAGACGCACAGTCACAAACCCGCAGCCTATTAGGTGACGCCCATACTATTAGATCAGCCGGGCTGCCAAGCCGTACCCCCACTGCGCGCTACGTAGGGACAGAAACTCTGATAGCAAGGCCTAACAAAAAGGGGCCTGGCTGTATCCTGTACAAAAAAGTTTTTGAGGCTTTTTGTTAGCGTTATGGCCATAAGACGTAAGCCTACAACCCTCGTCACGGGAACCTCATGCTTGTAGGTCCCTACACTATATATAATATAAAAAAGCAAAAAAGAAAATATCATTACTTACAGCAAGATGGAATTGCAGCTGTATATTGCTCCGGCCAAAAGACTACTACTACTCCAGCAGGATACAGCTAAACCCCCACTAGGTGGAGGCAACACAGGTGCAGGTGGAGCCATTCACACTCACTTCCAAATATGGAGGAGGTGATGGCTGGATGGTAAAACTGCACACTGGTGGCTTGCATAGAGCACTGTTCACACTAGCAGACGCACAGTCACAAACCCGCAGCCTATTAGGTGACGCCCATACTATTAGATCAGGCGGGCTGCCAAGCCGTACCCCCACTGCGCGCCACGTAGGGACAGAAACTCTGATAGCAAGGCCTAACAAAAAGGGGCCTGGCTGTATCCTGTACAAAAATGTTTTTGAGGCTTTTTGTTAGCGTTATGGCCATAAGACGTAAGCCTACAACCCTCGTCACGGGAACCTCATGCTTGTAGGTCCCTACACTATATATAATATAAAAAAGCAAAAAAGAAAATATCATTACTTACAGCAAGATGGAATTGCAGCTGTATATTGCTCAGGCCAAAAGACTACTACTACTCCAGCAGGATACAGCTAAACCCCCACTAGGTGGAGGCAACACAGGTGCAGGTGGAGCCATTCACACTCACTTCCAAATATGGAGGAGGTGATGGCTGGATGGTAAAACTGCACACTGGTGGCTTGCATAGAGCACTGTTCACACTAGCAGACACACAGTCACAAACCCGCAGCCTATTAGGTGACGCCCATACTATTAGATCAGCCGGGCTGCCAAGCCGTACCCCCACTGCGCGCTACGTAGGGACAGAAACTCTGATAGCAAGGCCTAACAAAAAGGGGCCTGGCTGTATCCTGTACAAAAAAGTTTTTGAGGCTTTTTGTTAGCGTTATGCCCATAAGACGTAAGCCTACAACCCTCGTCACGGGAACCTCATGCTTGTAGGTCCCTACACTATATATAATATAAAAAAGCAAAAAAGAAAATATCATTACTTACAGCAAGATGGAATTGCAGCTGTATATTGCTCAGGCCAAAAGACTACTACTACTCCAGCAGGATACAGCTAAACCCCCACTAGGTGGAGGCAACACAGGTGCAGGTGGAGCCATTCACACTCACTTCCAAATATGGAGGAGGTGATGGCTGGATGGTAAAACTGCACACTGGTGGCTTGCATAGAGCACTGTTCACACTAGCAGACGCACAGTCACAAACCCGCAGCCTATTAGGTGACGCCCATACTATTAGATCAGGCGGGCTGCCAAGCCGTACCCCCACTGCGCGCTACGTAGGGACAGAAACTCTGATAGCAAGGCCTAACAAAAAGGGGCCTGGCTGTATCCTGTACAAAAAAGTTTTTGAGGCTTTTTGTTAGCGTTATGGCCATAAGACGTAAGCCTACAACCCTCGTCACGGGAACCTCATGCTTGTAGGTCCCTACACTATATATAATATAAAAAAGCAAAAAAGAAAATATCATTACTTACAGCAAGATGGAATTGCAGCTGTATATTGCTCAGGCTAAAAGACTACTATTACTCCAGCAGGATACAGCTAAACCCCCACTAGGTGGAGGCAACACAGGTGCAGGTGGAGCCATTCACACTCACTTCCAAATATGGAGGAGGTGATGGCTGGATGGTAAAACTGCACACTGGTGGCTTGCATAGAGCACTGTTCACACTAGCAGACGCACAGTCACAAACCCGCAGCCTATTAGGTGACGCCCATACTATTAGATCAGGCGGGCTGCCAAGCCGTACCCCCACTGCGCGCTACGTAGGGACAGAAACTCTGATAGCAAGGCCTAACAAAAAGTGGCCTGGCTGTATCCTGTACAAAAAAGTTTTTGAGGCTTTTTGTTAGCGTTATGCCCATAAGACGTAAGCCTACAACCCTCGTCACGGGAACCTCATGCTTGTAGGTCCCTACACTATATATAATATAAAAAAGCAAAAAAGAAAATATCATTACTTACAGCAAGATGGAATTGCAGCTGTATATTGCTCAGGCCAAAAGACTACTACTACTCCAGCAGGATACAGCTAAACCCCCACTAGGTGGAGGCAACACAGGTGCAGGTGGAGCCATTCACACTCACTTCCAAATATGGAGGAGGTGATGGCTGGATGGTAAAACTGCACACTGGTGGCTTGCATAGAGCACTGTTCACACTAGCAGACGCACAGTCACAAACCCGCAGCCTATTAGGTGACGCCCATACTATTAGATCAGGCGGGCTGCCAAGCCGTACCCCCACTGCGCGCTACGTAGGGACAGAAACTCTGATAGCAAGGCCTAACAAAAAGGGGCCTGGCTGTATCCTGTACAAAAAAGTTTTTGAGGCTTTTTGTTAGCGTTATGGCCATAAGACGTAAGCCTACAACCCTCGTCACGGGAACCTCATGCTTGTAGGTCCCTACACTATATATAATATAAAAAAGCAAAAAAGAAAATATCATTACTTACAGCAAGATGGAATTGCAGCTGTATATTGCTCAGGCCAAAAGACTACTACTACTCCAGCAGGATACAGCTAAACCCCCACTAGGTGGAGGCAACACAGGTGCAGGTGGAGCCATTCACACTCACTTCCAAATATGGAGGAGGTGATGGCTGGATGGTAAAACTGCACACTGGTGGCTTGCATAGAGCACTGTTCACACTAGCAGACGCACAGTCACAAACCCGCAGCCTATTAGGTGACGCCCATACTATTAGATCAGGCGGGCTGCCAAGCCGTACCCCCACTGCGCGCTACGTAGGGACAGAAACTCTGATAGCAAGGCCTAACAAAAAGGGGCCTGGCTGTATCCTGTACAAAAAAGTTTTTGAGGCTTTTTGTTAGCGTTATGGCCATAAGACGTAAGCCTACAACCCTCGTCACGGGAACCTCATGCTTGTAGGTCCCTACACTATATATAATATAAAAAAGCAAAAAAGAAAATATCATTACTTACAGCAAGATGGAATTGCAGCTGTATATTGCTCCGGCCAAAAGACTACTACTACTCCAGCAGGATACAGCTAAACCCCCACTAGGTGGAGGCAACACAGGTGCAGGTGGAGCCATTCACACTCACTTCCAAATATGGAGGAGGTGATGGCTGGATGGTAAAACTGCACACTGGTGGCTTGCATAGAGCACTGTTCACACTAGCAGCCGCACAGTCACAAACCCGCAGCCTATTAGGTGACGCCCATACTATTAGATCAGGCGGGCTGCCAAGCCGTACCCCCACTGCGCGCTACGTAGGGACAGAAACTCTGATAGCAAGGCCTAACAAAAAGGGGCCTGGCTGTATCCTGTACAAAAAAGTTTTTGAGGCTTTTTGTTAGCGTTATGGCCATAAGACGTAAGCCTACAACCCTCGTCACGGGAACCTCATGCTTGTAGGTCCCTACACTATATATAATATAAAAAAGCAAAAAAGAAAATATCATTACTTACAGCAAGATGGAATTGCAGCTGTATATTGCTCAGGCCAAAAGACTACTACTACTCCAGCAGGATACAGCTAAACCCCCACTAGGTGGAGGCAACACAGGTGCAGGTGGAGTTCACACTCACTTCCAAATATGGAGGAGGTGATGGCTGGATGGTAAAAACTTGCACACTGGTGGCTTGCATAGAGCACTGTTCACACTAGCAGACGCACAGTCACAAACCCGCAGCCTATTAGGTGACGCCCATACTATTAGATCAGGCCGGGCTGCCAAGCCGTACCCCCACTGCGCGCTACGTAGGGACAGAAACTCTGATAGCAAGGCCTAACAAAAAGGGGCCTGGCTGTATCCTGTACAAAAAAGTTTTTGAGGCTTTTTGTTAGCGTTATGCCCATAAGACGTAAGCCTACAACCCTCGTCACGGGAACCTCATGCTTGTAGGTCCCTACACTATATATAATATAAAAAAGCAAAAAAGAAAATATCATTACTTACAGCAAGATGGAATTGCAGCTGTATATTGCTCAGGCCAAAAGACTACTACTACTCCAGCAGGATACAGCTAAACCCCCACTAGGTGGAGGCAACACAGGTGCAGGTGGAGCCATTCACACTCACTTCCAAATATGGAGGAGGTGATGGCTGGATGGTAAAACTGCACACTGGTGGCTTGCATAGAGCACTGTTCACACTAGCAGACGCACAGTCACAAACCCGCAGCCTATTAGGTGACGCCCATACTATTAGATCAGGCGGGCTGCCAAGCCGTACCCCCACTGCGCGCTACGTAGGGACAGAAACTCTGATAGCAAGGCCTAACAAAAAGGGGCCTGGCTGTATCCTGTACAAAAAAGTTTTTGAGGCTTTTTGTTAGCGTTATGGCCATAAGACGTAAGCCTACAACCCTCGTCACGGGAACCTCATGCTTGTAGGTCCCTACACTATATATAATATAAAAAAGCAAAAAAGAAAATATCATTACTTACAGCAAGATGGAATTGCAGCTGTATATTGCTCAGGCCAAAAGACTACTACTACTCCAGCAGGATACAGCTAAACCCCCACTAGGTGGAGGCAACACAGGTGCAGGTGGAGCCATTCACACTCACTTCCAAATATGGAGGAGGTGATGGCTGGATGGTAAAACTGCACACTGGTGGCTTGCATAGAGCACTGTTCACACTAGCAGACGCACAGTCACAAACCCGCAGCCTATTAGGTGACGCCCATACTATTAGATCAGGCGGGCTGCCAAGCCGTACCCCCACTGCGCGCTACGTAGGGACAGAAACTCTGATAGCAAGGCCTAACAAAAAGGGGCCTGGCTGTATCCTGTACAAAAAAGTTTTTGAGGCTTTTTGTTAGCGTTATGGCCATAAGACGTAAGCCTACAACCCTCGTCACGGGAACCTCATGCTTGTAGGTCCCTACACTATATATAATATAAAAAAGCAAAAAAGAAAATATCATTACTTACAGCAAGATGGAATTGCAGCTGTATATTGCTCAGGCCAAAAGACTACTACTACTCCAGCAGGATACAGCTAAACCCCCACTAGGTGGAGGCAACACAGGTGCAGGTGGAGCCATTCACACTCACTTCCAAATATGGAGGAGGTGATGGCTGGATGGTAAAACTGCACACTGGTGGCTTGCATAGAGCACTGTTCACACTAGCAGACGCACAGTCACAAACCCGCAGCCTATTAGGTGACGCCCATACTATTAGATCAGGCGGGCTGCCAAGCCGTACCCCCACTGCGCGCTACGTAGGGACAGAAACTCTGATAGCAAGGCCTAACAAAAAGGGGCCTGGCTGTATCCTGTACAAAAAAGTTTTTGAGGCTTTTTGTTAGCGTTATGGCCATAAGACGTAAGCCTACAACCCTCGTCACGGGAACCTCATGCTTGTAGGTCCCTACACTATATATAATATAAAAAAGCAAAAAAGAAAATATCATTACTTACAGCAAGATGGAATTGCAGCTGTATATTGCTCAGGCCAAAAGACTACTACTACTCCAGCAGGATACAGCTAAACCCCCACTAGGTGGAGGCAACACAGGTGCAGGTGGAGCCATTCACACTCACTTCCAAATATGGAGGAGGTGATGGCTGGATGGTAAAACTGCACACTGGTGGCTTGCATAGAGCACTGTTCACACTAGCAGACGCACAGTCACAAACCCGCAGCCTATTAGGTGACGCCCATACTATTAGATCAGGCGGGCTGCCAAGCCGTACCCCCACTGCGCGCTACGTAGGGACAGAAACTCTGATAGCAAGGCCTAACAAAAAGGGGCCTGGCTGTATCCTGTACAAAAAAGTTTTTGAGGCTTTTTGTTAGCGTTATGGCCATAAGACGTAAGCCTACAACCCTCGTCACGGGAACCTCATGCTTGTAGGTCCCTACACTATATATAATATAAAAAAGCAAAAAAGAAAATATCATTACTTACAGCAAGATGGAATTGCAGCTGTATATTGCTCCGGCCAAAAGACTACTACTACTCCAGCAGGATACAGCTAAACCCCCACTAGGTGGAGGCAACACAGGTGCAGGTGGAGCCATTCACACTCACTTCCAAATATGGAGGAGGTGATGGCTGGATGGTAAAACTGCACACTGGTGGCTTGCATAGAGCACTGTTCACACTAGCAGCCGCACAGTCACAAACCCGCAGCCTATTAGGTGACGCCCATACTATTAGATCAGGCGGGCTGCCAAGCCGTACCCCCACTGCGCGCTACGTAGGGACAGAAACTCTGATAGCAAGGCCTAACAAAAAGGGGCCTGGCTGTATCCTGTACAAAAAAGTTTTTGAGGCTTTTTGTTAGCGTTATGGCCATAAGACGTAAGCCTACAACCCTCGTCACGGGAACCTCATGCTTGTAGGTCCCTACACTATATATAATATAAAAAAGCAAAAAAGAAAATATCATTACTTACAGCAAGATGGAATTGCAGCTGTATATTGCTCAGGCCAAAAGACTACTACTACTCCAGCAGGATACAGCTAAACCCCCACTAGGTGGAGGCAACACAGGTGCAGGTGGAGCCATTCACACTCACTTCCAAATATGGAGGAGGTGATGGCTGGATGGTAAAACTGCACACTGGTGGCTTGCATAGAGCACTGTTCACACTAGCAGACGCACAGTCACAAACCCGCAGCCTATTAGGTGACGCCCATACTATTAGATCAGCCGGGCTGCCAAGCCGTACCCCCACTGCGCGCTACGTAGGGACAGAAACTCTGATAGCAAGGCCTAACAAAAAGGGGCCTGGCTGTATCCTGTACAAAAAAGTTTTTGAGGCTTTTTGTTAGCGTTATGCCCATAAGACGTAAGCCTACAACCCTCGTCACGGGAACCTCATGCTTGTAGGTCCCTACACTATATATAATATAAAAAAGCAAAAAAGAAAATATCATTACTTACAGCAAGATGGAATTGCAGCTGTATATTGCTCAGGCCAAAAGACTACTACTACTCCAGCAGGATACAGCTAAACCCCCACTAGGTGGAGGCAACACAGGTGCAGGTGGAGCCATTCACACTCACTTCCAAATATGGAGGAGGTGATGGCTGGATGGTAAAACTGCACACTGGTGGCTTGCATAGAGCACTGTTCACACTAGCAGACGCACAGTCACAAACCCGCAGCCTATTAGGTGACGCCCATACTATTAGATCAGGCGGGCTGCCAAGCCGTACCCCCACTGCGCGCTACGTAGGGACAGAAACTCTGATAGCAAGGCCTAACAAAAAGGGGCCTGGCTGTATCCTGTACAAAAAAGTTTTTGAGGCTTTTTGTTAGCGTTATGGCCATAAGACGTAAGCCTACAACCCTCGTCACGGGAACCTCATGCTTGTAGGTCCCTACACTATATATAATATAAAAAAGCAAAAAAGAAAATATCATTACTTACAGCAAGATGGAATTGCAGCTGTATATTGCTCCGGCCAAAAGACTACTACTACTCCAGCAGGATACAGCTAAACCCCCACTAGGTGGAGGCAACACAGGTGCAGGTGGAGCCATTCACACTCACTTCCAAATATGGAGGAGGTGATGGCTGGATGGTAAAACTGCACACTGGTGGCTTGCATAGAGCACTGTTCACACTAGCAGACGCACAGTCACAAACCCGCAGCCTATTAGGTGACGCCCATACTATTAGATCAGGCGGGCTGCCAAGCCGTACCCCCACTGCGCGCTACGTAGGGACAGAAACTCTGATAGCAAGGCCTAACAAAAAGGGGCCTGGCTGTATCCTGTACAAAAAAGTTTTTGAGGCTTTTTGTTAGCGTTATGGCCATAAGACGTAAGCCTACAACCCTCGTCACGGGAACCTCATGCTTGTAGGTCCCTACACTATATATAATATAAAAAAGCAAAAAAGAAAATATCATTACTTACAGCAAGATGGAATTGCAGCTGTATATTGCTCAGGCCAAAAGACTACTACTACTCCAGCAGGATACAGCTAAACCCCCACTAGGTGGAGGCAACACAGGTGCAGGTGGAGCCATTCACACTCACTTCCAAATATGGAGGAGGTGATGGCTGGATGGTAAAACTGCACACTGGTGGCTTGCATAGAGCACTGTTCACACTAGCAGACGCACAGTCACAAACCCGCAGCCTATTAGGTGACGCCCATACTATTAGATCAGCCGGGCTGCCAAGCCGTACCCCCACTGCGCGCTATGTAGGGACAGAAACTCTGATAGCAAGGCCTAACAAAAAGGGGCCTGGCTGTATCCTGTACAAAAAAGTTTTTGAGGCTTTTTGTTAGCGTTATGCCCATAAGACGTAAGCCTACAACCCTCGTCACGGGAACCTCATGCTTGTAGGTCCCTACACTATATATAATATAAAAAAGCAAAAAAGAAAATATCATTACTTACAGCAAGATGGAATTGCAGCTGTATATTGCTCAGGCCAAAAGACTACTACTACTCCAGCAGGATACAGCTAAACCCCCACTAGGTGGAGGCAACACAGGTGCAGGTGGAGCCATTCACACTCACTTCCAAATATGGAGGAGGTGATGGCTGGATGGTAAAACTGCACACTGGTGGCTTGCATAGAGCACTGTTCACACTAGCAGACGCACAGTCACAAACCCGCAGCCTATTAGGTGACGCCCATACTATTAGATCAGGCGGGCTGCCAAGCCGTACCCCCACTGCGCGCTACGTAGGGACAGAAACTCTGATAGCAAGGCCTAACAAAAAGGGGCCTGGCTGTATCCTGTACAAAAAAGTTTTTGAGGCTTTTTGTTAGCGTTATGGCCATAAGACGTAAGCCTACAACCCTCGTCACGGGAACCTCATGCTTGTAGGTCCCTACACTATATATAATATAAAAAAGCAAAAAAGAAAATATCATTACTTACAGCAAGATGGAATTGCAGCTGTATATTGCTCCGGCCAAAAGACTACTACTACTCCAGCAGGATACAGCTAAACCCCCACTAGGTGGAGGCAACACAGGTGCAGGTGGAGCCATTCACACTCACTTCCAAATATGGAGGAGGTGATGGCTGGATGGTAAAACTGCACACTGGTGGCTTGCATAGAGCACTGTTCACACTAGCAGACGCACAGTCACAAACCCGCAGCCTATTAGGTGACGCCCATACTATTAGATCAGGCGGGCTGCCAAGCCGTACCCCCACTGCGCGCTACGTAGGGACAGAAACTCTGATAGCAAGGCCTAACAAAAAGGGGCCTGGCTGTATCCTGTACAAAAATGTTTTTGAGGCTTTTTGTTAGCGTTATGGCCATAAGACGTAAGCCTACAACCCTCGTCACGGGAACCTCATGCTTGTAGGTCCCTACACTATATATAATATAAAAAAGCAAAAAAGAAAATATCATTACTTACAGCAAGATGGAATTGCAGCTGTATATTGCTCAGGCCAAAAGACTACTACTACTCCAGCAGGATACAGCTAAACCCCCACTAGGTGGAGGCAACACAGGTGCAGGTGGAGCCATTCACACTCACTTCCAAATATGGAGGAGGTGATGGCTGGATGGTAAAACTGCACACTGGTGGCTTGCATAGAGCACTGTTCACACTAGCAGACACACAGTCACAAACCCGCAGCCTATTAGGTGACGCCCATACTATTAGATCAGCCGGGCTGCCAAGCCGTACCCCCACTGCGCGCTACGTAGGGACAGAAACTCTGATAGCAAGGCCTAACAAAAAGGGGCCTGGCTGTATCCTGTACAAAAAAGTTTTTGAGGCTTTTTGTTAGCGTTATGCCCATAAGACGTAAGCCTACAACCCTCGTCACGGGAACCTCATGCTTGTAGGTCCCTACACTATATATAATATAAAAAAGCAAAAAAGAAAATATCATTACTTACAGCAAGATGGAATTGCAGCTGTATATTGCTCAGGCCAAAAGACTACTACTACTCCAGCAGGATACAGCTAAACCCCCACTAGGTGGAGGCAACACAGGTGCAGGTGGAGCCATTCACACTCACTTCCAAATATGGAGGAGGTGATGGCTGGATGGTAAAACTGCACACTGGTGGCTTGCATAGAGCACTGTTCACACTAGCAGACGCACAGTCACAAACCCGCAGCCTATTAGGTGACGCCCATACTATTAGATCAGGCGGGCTGCCAAGCCGTACCCCCACTGCGCGCTACGTAGGGACAGAAACTCTGATAGCAAGGCCTAACAAAAAGGGGCCTGGCTGTATCCTGTACAAAAAAGTTTTTGAGGCTTTTTGTTAGCGTTATGGCCATAAGACGTAAGCCTACAACCCTCGTCACGGGAACCTCATGCTTGTAGGTCCCTACACTATATATAATATAAAAAAGCAAAAAAGAAAATATCATTACTTACAGCAAGATGGAATTGCAGCTGTATATTGCTCAGGCTAAAAGACTACTATTACTCCAGCAGGATACAGCTAAACCCCCACTAGGTGGAGGCAACACAGGTGCAGGTGGAGCCATTCACACTCACTTCCAAATATGGAGGAGGTGATGGCTGGATGGTAAAACTGCACACTGGTGGCTTGCATAGAGCACTGTTCACACTAGCAGACGCACAGTCACAAACCCGCAGCCTATTAGGTGACGCCCATACTATTAGATCAGGCGGGCTGCCAAGCCGTACCCCCACTGCGCGCTACGTAGGGACAGAAACTCTGATAGCAAGGCCTAACAAAAAGGGGCCTGGCTGTATCCTGTACAAAAAAGTTTTTGAGGCTTTTTGTTAGCGTTATGGCCATAAGACGTAAGCCTACAACCCTCGTCACGGGAACCTCATGCTTGTAGGTCCCTACACTATATATAATATAAAAAAGCAAAAAAGAAAATATCATTACTTACAGCAAGATGGAATTGCAGCTGTATATTGCTCCGGCCAAAAGACTACTACTACTCCAGCAGGATACAGCTAAACCCCCACTAGGTGGAGGCAACACAGGTGCAGGTGGAGCCATTCACACTCACTTCCAAATATGGAGGAGGTGATGGCTGGATGGTAAAACTGCACACTGGTGGCTTGCATAGAGCACTGTTCACACTAGCAGACGCACAGTCACAAACCCGCAGCCTATTAGGTGACGCCCATACTATTAGATCAGGCGGGCTGCCAAGCCGTACCCCCACTGCGCGCTACGTAGGGACAGAAACTCTGATAGCAAGGCCTAACAAAAAGGGGCCTGGCTGTATCCTGTACAAAAAAGTTTTTGAGGCTTTTTGTTAGCGTTATGGCCATAAGACGTAAGCCTACAACCCTCGTCACGGGAACCTCATGCTTGTAGGTCCCTACACTATATATAATATAAAAAAGCAAAAAAGAAAATATCATTACTTACAGCAAGATGGAATTGCAGCTGTATATTGCTCAGGCCAAAAGACTACTACTACTCCAGCAGGATACAGCTAAACCCCCACTAGGTGGAGGCAACACAGGTGCAGGTGGAGCCATTCACACTCACTTCCAAATATGGAGGAGGTGATGGCTGGATGGTAAAACTGCACACTGGTGGCTTGCATAGAGCACTGTTCACACTAGCAGACGCACAGTCACAAACCCGCAGCCTATTAGGTGACGCCCATACTATTAGATCAGCCGGGCTGCCAAGCCGTACCCCCACTGCGCGCTACGTAGGGACAGAAACTCTGATAGCAAGGCCTAACAAAAAGGGGCCTGGCTGTATCCTGTACAAAAAAGTTTTTGAGGCTTTTTGTTAGCGTTATGCCCATAAGACGTAAGCCTACAACCCTCGTCACGGGAACCTCATGCTTGTAGGTCCCTACACTATATATAATATAAAAAAGCAAAAAAGAAAATATCATTACTTACAGCAAGATGGAATTGCAGCTGTATATTGCTCAGGCCAAAAGACTACTACTACTCCAGCAGGATACAGCTAAACCCCCACTAGGTGGAGGCAACACAGGTGCAGGTGGAGCCATTCACACTCACTTCCAAATATGGAGGAGGTGATGGCTGGATGGTAAAACTGCACACTGGTGGCTTGCATAGAGCACTGTTCACACTAGCAGACGCACAGTCACAAACCCGCAGCCTATTAGGTGACGCCCATACTATTAGATCAGGCGGGCTGCCAAGCCGTACCCCCACTGCGCGCTACGTAGGGACAGAAACTCTGATAGCAAGGCCTAACAAAAAGGGGCCTGGCTGTATCCTGTACAAAAAAGTTTTTGAGGCTTTTTGTTAGCGTTATGGCCATAAGACGTAAGCCTACAACCCTCGTCACGGGAACCTCATGCTTGTAGGTCCCTACACTATATATAATATAAAAAAGCAAAAAAGAAAATATCATTACTTACAGCAAGATGGAATTGCAGCTGTATATTGCTCCGGCCAAAAGACTACTACTACTCCAGCAGGATACAGCTAAACCCCCACTAGGTGGAGGCAACACAGGTGCAGGTGGAGCCATTCACACTCACTTCCAAATATGGAGGAGGTGATGGCTGGATGGTAAAACTGCACACTGGTGGCTTGCATAGAGCACTGTTTACACTAGCAGACGCACAGTCACAAACCCGCAGCCTATTAGGTGACGCCCATACTATTAGATCAGGCGGGCTGCCAAGCCGTACCCCCACTGCGCGCTACGTAGGGACAGAAACTCTGATAGCAAGGCCTAACAAAAAGGGGCCTGGCTGTATCCTGTACAAAAAAGTTTTTGAGGCTTTTTGTTAGCGTTATGGCCATAAGACGTAAGCCTACAACCCTCGTCACGGGAACCTCATGCTTGTAGGTCCCTACACTATATATAATATAAAAAAGCAAAAAAGAAAATATCATTACTTACAGCAAGATGGAATTGCAGCTGTATATTGCTCAGGCCAAAAGACTACTACTACTCCAGCAGGATACAGCTAAACCCCCACTAGGTGGAGGCAACACAGGTGCAGGTGGAGCCATTCACACTCACTTCCAAATATGGAGGAGGTGATGGCTGGATGGTAAAACTGCACACTGGTGGCTTGCATAGAGCACTGTTCACACTAGCAGACACACAGTCACAAACCCGCAGCCTATTAGGTGACGCCCATACTATTAGATCAGCCGGGCTGCCAAGCCGTACCCCCACTGCGCGCTACGTAGGGACAGAAACTCTGATAGCAAGGCCTAACAAAAAGGGGCCTGGCTGTATCCTGTACAAAAAAGTTTTTGAGGCTTTTTGTTAGCGTTATGCCCATAAGACGTAAGCCTACAACCCTCGTCACGGGAACCTCATGCTTGTAGGTCCCTACACTATATATAATATAAAAAAGCAAAAAAGAAAATATCATTACTTACAGCAAGATGGAATTGCAGCTGTATATTGCTCAGGCCAAAAGACTACTACTACTCCAGCAGGATACAGCTAAACCCCCACTAGGTGGAGGCAACACAGGTGCAGGTGGAGCCATTCACACTCACTTCCAAATATGGAGGAGGTGATGGCTGGATGGTAAAACTGCACACTGGTGGCTTGCATAGAGCACTGTTCACACTAGCAGACGCACAGTCACAAACCCGCAGCCTATTAGGTGACGCCCATACTATTAGATCAGGCGGGCTGCCAAGCCGTACCCCCACTGCGCGCTACGTAGGGACAGAAACTCTGATAGCAAGGCCTAACAAAAAGGGGCCTGGCTGTATCCTGTACAAAAAAGTTTTTGAGGCTTTTTGTTAGCGTTATGGCCATAAGACGTAAGCCTACAACCCTCGTCACGGGAACCTCATGCTTGTAGGTCCCTACACTATATATAATATAAAAAAGCAAAAAAGAAAATATCATTACTTACAGCAAGATGGAATTGCAGCTGTATATTGCTCAGGCTAAAAGACTACTACTACTCCAGCAGGATACAGCTAAACCCCCACTAGGTGGAGGCAACACAGGTGCAGGTGGAGCCATTCACACTCACTTCCAAATATGGAGGAGGTGATGGCTGGATGGTAAAACTGCACACTGGTGGCTTGCATAGAGCACTGTTCACACTAGCAGACGCACAGTCACAAACCCGCAGCCTATTAGGTGACGCCCATACTATTAGATCAGCCGGGCTGCCAAGCCGTACCCCCACTGCGCGCTACGTAGGGACAGAAACTCTGATAGCAAGGCCTAACAAAAAGGGGCCTGGCTGTATCCTGTACAAAAAAGTTTTTGAGGCTTTTTGTTAGCGTTATGCCCATAAGACGTAAGCCTACAACCCTCGTCACGGGAACCTCATGCTTGTAGGTCCCTACACTATATATAATATAAAAAAGCAAAAAAGAAAATATCATTACTTACAGCAAGATGGAATTGCAGCTGTATATTGCTCAGGCCAAAAGACTACTACTACTCCAGCAGGATACAGCTAAACCCCCACTAGGTGGAGGCAACACAGGTGCAGGTGGAGCCATTCACACTCACTTCCAAATATGGAGGAGGTGATGGCTGGATGGTAAAACTGCACACTGGTGGCTTGCATAGAGCACTGTTCACACTAGCAGACGCACAGTCACAAACCCGCAGCCTATTAGGTGACGCCCATACTATTAGATCAGGCGGGCTGCCAAGCCGTACCCCCACTGCGCGCTACGTAGGGACAGAAACTCTGATAGCAAGGCCTAACAAAAAGGGGCCTGGCTGTATCCTGTACAAAAAAGTTTTTGAGGCTTTTTGTTAGCGTTATGGCCATAAGACGTAAGCCTACAACCCTCGTCACGGGAACCTCATGCTTGTAGGTCCCTACACTATATATAATATAAAAAAGCAAAAAAGAAAATATCATTACTTACAGCAAGATGGAATTGCAGCTGTATATTGCTCCGGCCAAAAGACTACTACTACTCCAGCAGGATACAGCTAAACCCCCACTAGGTGGAGGCAACACAGGTGCAGGTGGAGCCATTCACACTCACTTCCAAATATGGAGGAGGTGATGGCTGGATGGTAAAACTGCACACTGGTGGCTTGCATAGAGCACTGTTCACACTAGCAGACGCACAGTCACAAACCCGCAGCCTATTAGGTGACGCCCATACTATTAGATCAGGCGGGCTGCCAAGCCGTACCCCCACTGCGCGCTACGTAGGGACAGAAACTCTGATAGCAAGGCCTAACAAAAAGGGGCCTGGCTGTATCCTGTACAAAAAAGTTTTTGAGGCTTTTTGTTAGCGTTATGGCCATAAGACGTAAGCCTACAACCCTCGTCACGGGAACCTCATGCTTGTAGGTCCCTACACTATATATAATATAAAAAAGCAAAAAAGAAAATATCATTACTTACAGCAAGATGGAATTGCAGCTGTATATTGCTCAGGCCAAAAGACTACTACTACTCCAGCAGGATACAGCTAAACCCCCACTAGGTGGAGGCAACACAGGTGCAGGTGGAGCCATTCACACTCACTTCCAAATATGGAGGAGGTGATGGCTGGATGGTAAAACTGCACACTGGTGGCTTGCATAGAGCACTGTTCACACTAGCAGACACACAGTCACAAACCCGCAGCCTATTAGGTGACGCCCATACTATTAGATCAGCCGGGCTGCCAAGCCGTACCCCCACTGCGCGCTACGTAGGGACAGAAACTCTGATAGCAAGGCCTAACAAAAAGGGGCCTGGCTGTATCCTGTACAAAAAAGTTTTTGAGGCTTTTTGTTAGCGTTATGCCCATAAGACGTAAGCCTACAACCCTCGTCACGGGAACCTCATGCTTGTAGGTCCCTACACTATATATAATATAAAAAAGCAAAAAAGAAAATATCATTACTTACAGCAAGATGGAATTGCAGCTGTATATTGCTCAGGCCAAAAGACTACTACTACTCCAGCAGGATACAGCTAAACCCCCACTAGGTGGAGGCAACACAGGTGCAGGTGGAGCCATTCACACTCACTTCCAAATATGGAGGAGGTGATGGCTGGATGGTAAAACTGCACACTGGTGGCTTGCATAGAGCACTGTTCACACTAGCAGACGCACAGTCACAAACCCGCAGCCTATTAGGTGACGCCCATACTATTAGATCAGGCGGGCTGCCAAGCCGTACCCCCACTGCGCGCTACGTAGGGACAGAAACTCTGATAGCAAGGCCTAACAAAAAGGGGCCTGGCTGTATCCTGTACAAAAAAGTTTTTGAGGCTTTTTGTTAGCGTTATGGCCATAAGACGTAAGCCTACAACCCTCGTCACGGGAACCTCATGCTTGTAGGTCCCTACACTATATATAATATAAAAAAGCAGAAAAGAAAATATCATTACTTACAGCAAGATGGAATTGCAGCTGTATATTGCTCAGGCTAAAAGACTACTACTACTCCAGCAGGATACAGCTAAACCCCCACTAGGTGGAGGCAACACAGGTGCAGGTGGAGCCATTCACACTCACTTCCAAATATGGAGGAGGTGATGGCTGGATGGTAAAACTGCACACTGGTGGCTTGCATAGAGCACTGTTCACACTAGCAGACGCACAGTCACAAACCCGCAGCCTATTAGGTGACGCCCATACTATTAGATCAGGCGGGCTGCCAAGCCGTACCCCCACTGCGCGCTACGTAGGGACAGAAACTCTGATAGCAAGGCCTAAAAAAAGGGGCCTGGCTGTATCCTGTACAAAAAAGTTTTTGAGGCTTTTTGTTAGCGTTATGGCCATAAGACGTAAGCCTACAACCCTCGTCACGGGAACCTCATGCTTGTAGGTCCCTACACTATATATAATATAAAAAAGCAAAAAAGAAAATATCATTACTTACAGCAAGATGGAATTGCAGCTGTATATTGCTCAGGCCAAAAGACTACTACTACTCCAGCAGGATACAGCTAAACCCCCACTAGGTGGAGGCAACACAGGTGCAGGTGGAGCCATTCACACTCACTTCCAAATATGGAGGAGGTGATGGCTGGATGGTAAAACTGCACACTGGTGGCTTGCATAGAGCACTGTTCACACTAGCAGACGCACAGTCACAAACCCGCAGCCTATTAGGTGACGCCCATACTATTAGCTCAGGCGGGCTGCCAAGCCGTACCCCCACTGCGCGCTACGTAGGGACAGAAACTCTGATAGCAAGGCCTAACAAAAAGGGGCCTGGCTGTATCCTGTACAAAAAAGTTTTTGAGGCTTTTTGTTAGCGTTATGGCCATAAGACGTAAGCCTACAACCCTCATCACGGGAACCTCATGCTTGTAGGTCCCTACACTATATATAATATAAAAAAGCAAAAAAGAAAATATCATTACTTACAGCAAGATGGAATTGCAGCTGTATATTGCTCAGGCCAAAAGACTACTACTACTCCAGCAGGATACAGCTAAACCCCCACTAGGTGGAGGCAACACAGGTGCAGGTGGAGCCATTCACACTCACTTCCAAATATGGAGGAGGTGATGGCTGGATGGTAAAACTGCACACTGGTGGCTTGCATAGAGCACTGTTCACACTAGCAGACGCACAGTCACAAACCCGCAGCCTATTAGGTGACGCCCATACTATTATATCAGGCGGGCTGCCAAGCCGTACCCCCACTGCGCGCTACGTAGGGACAGAAACTCTGATAGCAAGGCCTAACAAAAAGGGGCCTGGCTGTATCCTGTACAAAAAAGTTTTTGAGGCTTTTTGTTAGCGTTATGGCCATAAGACGTAAGCCTACAACCCTCGTCACGGGAACCTCATGCTTGTAGGTCCCTACACTATATATAATATAAAAAAGCAAAAAAGAAAATATCATTACTTACAGCAAGATGGAATTGCAGCTGTATATTGCTCAGGCCAAAAGACTACTACTACTCCAGCAGGATACAGCTAAACCCCCACTAGGTGGAGGCAACACAGGTGCAGGTGGAGCCATTCACACTCACTTCCAAATATGGAGGAGGTGATGGCTGGATGGTAAAACTGCACACTGGTGGCTTGCATAGAGCACTGTTCACACTAGCAGACGCACAGTCACAAACCCGCAGCCTATTAGGTGACGCCCATACTATTAGATCAGCCGGGCTGCCAAGCCGTACCCCCACTGCGCGCTACGTAGGGACAGAAACTCTGATAGCAAGGCCTAACGAAAAGGGGCCTGGCTGTATCCTGTACAAAAAAGTTTTTGAGGCTTTTTGTTAGCGTTATGCCCATAAGACGTAAGCCTACAACCCTCGTCACGGGAACCTCATGCTTGTAGGTCCCTACACTATATATAATATAAAAAAGCAAAAAAGAAAATATCATTACTTACAGCAAGATGGAATTGCAGCTGTATATTGCTCAGGCCAAAAGACTACTACTACTCCAGCAGGATACAGCTAAACCCCCACTAGGTGGAGGCAACACAGGTGCAGGTGGAGCCATTCACACTCACTTCCAAATATGGAGGAGGTGATGGCTGGATGGTAAAACTGCACACTGGTGGCTTGCATAGAGCACTGTTCACACTAGCAGACGCACAGTCACAAACCCGCAGCCTATTAGGTGACGCCCATACTATTAGATCAGGCGGGCTGCCAAGCCGTACCTCCACTGCGCGCTACGTAGGGACAGAAACTCTGATAGCAAGGCCTAACAAAAAGGGGCCTGGCTGTATCCTGTACAAAAAAAAAAAGTTTTTGAGGCTTTTTGTTAGCGTTATGGCCATAAGACGTAAGCCTACAACCCTCGTCACGGGAACCTCATGCTTGTAGGTCCCTACACTATATATAATATAAAAAAGCAAAAAAGAAAATATCATTACTTACAGCAAGATGGAATTGCAGCTGTATATTGCTCAGGCCAAAAGACTACTACTACTCCAGCAGGATACAGCTAAACCCCCACTAGGTGGAGGCAACACAGGTGCAGGTGGAGCCATTCACACTCACTTCCAAATATGGAGGAGGTGATGGCTGGATGGTAAAACTGCACACTGGTGGCTTGCATAGAGCACTGTTCACACTAGCAGACGCACAGTCACAAACCCGCAGCCTATTAGGTGACGCCCATACTATTAGATCAGGCGGGCTGCCAAGCCGTACCCCCACTGCACGCTACGTAGGGACAGAAACTCTGATAGCAAGGCCTAACAAAAAGGGGCCTGGCTGTATCCTGTACAAAAAAGTTTTTGAGGCTTTTTGTTAGCGTTATGGCCATAAGACGTAAGCCTACAACCCTCGTCACGGGAACCTCATGCTTGTAGGTCCCTACACTATATATAATATAAAAAAGCAAAAAAGAAAATATCATTACTTACAGCAAGATGGAATTGCAGCTGTATATTGCTCAGGCCAAAAGACTACTACTACTACTCCAGCAGGATACAGCTAAACCCCCACTAGGTGGAGGCAACACAGGTGCAGGTGGAGCCATTCACACTCACTTCCAAATATGGAGGAGGTGATGGCTGGATGGTAAAACTGCACACTGGTGGCTTGCATAGAGCACTGTTCACACTAGCAGATGCACAGTCACAAACCCGCAGCCTATTAGGTGACGCCCATACTATTAGATCAGGCGGGCTGCCAAGCCGTACCCCCACTGCGCGCTACGTAGGGACAGAAACTCTGATAGCAAGGCCTAACAAAAAGGGGCCTGGCTGTATCCTGTACAAAAAAGTTTTTGAGGCTTTTTGTTAGCGTTATGGCCATAAGACGTAAGCCTACAACCCTCGTCACGGGAACCTCATGCTTGTAGGTCCCTACACTATATATAATATAAAAAAGCAAAAAAGAAAATATCATTACTTACAGCAAGATGGAATTGCAGCTGTATATTGCTCAGGCCAAAAGACTACTACTACTCCAGCAGGATACAGCTAAACCCCCACTAGGTGGAGGCAACACAGGTGCAGGTGGAGCCATTCACACTCACTTCAAAATATGGAGGAGGTGATGGCTGGATGGTAAAACTGCACACTGGTGGCTTGCATAGAGCACTGTTCACACTAGCAGACGCACAGTCACAAACCCGCAGCCTATTAGGTGACGTCCATACTATTAGATCAGGCGGGCTGCCAAGCCGTACCCCCACTGCGCGCTACGTAGGGACAGAAACTCTGATAGCAAGGCCTAACAAAAAGGGGCCTGGCTGTATCCTGTACAAAAAAGTTTTTGAGGCTTTTTGTTAGCGTTATGGCCATAAGACGTAAGCCTACAACCCTCGTCACGGGAACCTCATGCTTGTAGGTCCCTACACTATATATAATATAAAAAAGCAAAAAAGAAAATATCATTACTTACAGCAAGATGGAATTGCAGCTGTATATTGCTCAGGCCAAAAGACTACTACTACTCCAGCAGGATACAGCTAAACCCCCACTAGGTGGAGGCAACACAGGTGCAGGTGGAGCCATTCACACTCACTTCCAAATATGGAAGAGGTGATGGCTAGAGGTGATGGCTGGATGGTAAAACTGCACACTGGTGGCTTGCATAGAGCACTGTTCACACTAGCAGACGCACAGTCACAAACCCGCAGCCTATTAGGTGACGCCCATACTATTAGATCAGGCGGGCTGCCAAGCCGTACCCCCACTGCACGCTACGTAGGGACAGAAACTCTGATAGCAAGGCCTAACAAAAAGGGGCCTGGCTGTATCCTGTACAAAAAAGTTTTTGAGGCTTTTTGTTAGCGTTATGGCCATAAGACGTAAGCCTACAACCCTCGTCACGGGAACCTCATGCTTGTAGGTCCCTACACTATATATAATATAAAAAAGCAAAAAAGAAAATATCATTACTTACAGCAAGATGGAATTGCAGCTGAATATTGCTCAGGCCAAAAGACTACTACTACTCCAGCAGGATACAGCTAAACCCCCACTAGGTGGAGGCAACACAGGTGCAGGTGGAGCCATTCACACTCACTTCCAAATATGGAGGAGGTGATGGCTGGATGGTAAAACTGCACACTGGTGGCTTGCATAGAGCACTGTTCACACTAGCAGACGCACAGTCACAAACCCGCAGCCTATTAGGTGACGCCCATACTATTAGATCAGGCGGGCTGCCAAGCCGTACCCCCACTGCACGCTACGTAGGGACAGAAACTCTGATAGCAAGGCCTAACAAAAAGGGGCCTGGCTGTATCCTGTACAAAAAAGTTTTTGAGGCTTTTTGTTAGCGTTATGGCCATAAGACGTAAGCCTACAACCCTCGTCACGGGAACCTCATGCTTGTAGGTCCCTACACTATATATAATATAAAAAAGCAAAAAAGAAAATATCATTACTTACAGCAAGATGGAATTGCAGCTGTATATTGCTCAGGCCAAAAGACTACTACTACTACTCCAGCAGGATACAACTAAACCCCCACTAGGTGGAGGCAACACAGGTGCAGGTGGAGCCATTCACACTCACTTCCAAATATGGAGGAGGTGATGGCTGGATGGTAAAACTGCACACTGGTGGCTTGCATAGAGCACTGTTCACACTAGCAGACGCACAGTCACAAACCCGCAGCCTATTAGGTGACGCCCATACTATTAGATCAGGCGGGCTGCCAAGCCGTACCCCCACTGCGCGCTACGTAGGGACAGAAACTCTGATAGCAAGGCCTAACAAAAAGGGGCCTGGCTGTATCCTGTACAAAAAAAGTTTTTGACGCTTTCTGTTAGCGTTATGGCCATAAGACGTAAGCCTACAACCCTCGTCACGGGAACCTCATGCTTGTAGGTCCCTACACTATATAGAATATAAAAAAGCAAAAAAGAAAATATCATTACTTACAGCAAGATGGAATTGCAGCTGTATATTGCTCAGGCCAAAAGACTACTACTACTCCAGCAGGATACAGCTAAACCCCCACTAGGTGGAGGCAACACAGGTGCAGGTGGAGCCATTCACACTCACTTCCAAATATGGAGGAGGTGATGGCTGGATGGTAAAACTGCACACTGGTGGCTTGCATAGAGCACTGTTCACACTAGCAGACGCACAGTCACAAACCCGCAGCCTATTAGGTGACGCCCATACTATTAGATCAGGCGGGCTGCCAAGCCGTACCCCCACTGCGCGCTACGTAGGGACAGAAACTCTGATAGCAAGGCCTAACAAAAAGGGGCCTGGCTGTATCCTGTACAAAAAAGTTTTTGAGGCTTTTTGTTAGCGTTATGGCCATAAGACGTAAGCCTACAACCCTCGTCACGGGAACCTCATGCTTGTAGGTCCCTACACTATATATAATATAAAAAAGCAAAAAAGAAAATATCATTACTTACAGCAAGATGGAATTGCAGCTGTATATTGCTCAGGCCAAAAGACTACTACTACTCCAGCAGGATACAGCTAAACCCCCACTAGGTGGAGGCAACACAGGTGCAGGTGGAGCCATTCCCATTCACTTCCAAATATGGAGGAGGTGATGGCTGGATGGTAAAACTGCACACTGGTGGCTTGCATAGAGCACTGTTCACACTAGCAGACGCACAGTCACAAACCCGCAGCCTATTAGGTGACGCCCATACTATTAGATCAGGCGGGCTGCCAAGCCGTACCCCCACTGCGCGCTACGTAGGGACAGAAACTCTGATAGCAAGGCCTAACAAAAAGGGGCCTGGCTGTATCCTGTACAAAAAAGTTTTTGAGGCTTTTTGTTAGCGTTATGGCCATAAGACGTAATCCTACAACCCTCGTCACGGGAACCTCATGCTTGTAGGTCCCTACACTATATATAATATAAAAAAGCAAAAAAGAAAATATCATTACTTACAGCAAGATGGAATTGCAGCTGTATATTGCTCAGGCCAAAAGATTACTACTACTCCAGCAGGATACAGCTAAACCCCCACTAGGTGGAGGCAACACAGGTGCAGGTGGAGCCATTCACACTCACTTCCAAATATGGAGGAGGTGATGGCTGGATGGTAAAACTGCACACTGGTGGCTTGCATAGAGCACTGTTCACACTAGCAGACGCACAGTCACAAACCCGCAGCCTATTAGGTGACGCCCATACTATTAGATCAGGCGGGCTGCCAAGCCGTACCCCCACTGCGCGCTACGTAGGGACAGAAACTCTGATAGCAAGGCCTAACAAAAAGGGGCCTGGCTGTATCCTGTACAAAAAAGTTTTTGAGGCTTTTTGTTAGCGTTATGGCCATAAGACGTAAGCCTACAACCCTCGTCACGGGAACCTCATGCTTGTAGGTCCCTACACTATATATAATATAAAAAAGCAAAAAAGAAAATATCATTACTTACAGCAAGATGGAATTGCAGCTGAATATTGCTCAGGCCAAAAGACTACTACTACTCCAGCAGGATACAGCTAAACCCCCACTAGGTGGAGGCAACACAGGTGCAGGTGGAGCCATTCACACTCACTTCCAAATATGGAGGAGGTGATGGCTGGATGGTAAAACTGCACACTGGTGGCTTGCATAGAGCACTGTTCACACTAGCAGACGCACAGTCACAAACCCGCAGCCTATTAGGTGACGCCCATACTATTAGATCAGGCGGGCTGCCAAGCCGTACCCCCACTGCGCGCTACGTAGGGACAGAAACTCTGATAGCAAGGCCTAACAAAAAGGGGCCTGGCTGTATCCTGTACAAAAAAAGTTTTTGAGTCTTTCTGTTAGCGTTATGGCCATAAGACGTAAGCCTACAACCCTCGTCACGGGAACCTCATGCTTGTAGGTCCCTACACTATATATAATATAAAAAAGCAAAAAAGAAAATATCATTACTTACAGCAAGATGGAATTGCAGCTGTATATTGCTCAGGCCAAAAGACTACTACTACTCCAGCAGGATACAGCTAAACCCCCACTAGGTGGAGGCAACACAGGTGCAGGTGGAGCCATTCACACTCACTTCCAAATATGGAGGAGGTGATGGCTGGATGGTAAAACTGCACACTGGTGGTTTGCATAGAGCACTGTTCACACTAGCAGACGCACAGTCACAAACCCGCAGCCTATTAGGTGACGCCCATACTATTAGATCAGGCGGGCTGCCAAGCCGTACCCCCACTGCGCGCTACGTAGGGACAGAAACTCTGATAGCAAGGCCTAACAAAAAGGGGCCTGGCTGTATCCTGTACAAAAAAGTTTTTGAGGCTTTTTGTTAGCGTTATGGCCATAAGACGTAAGCCTACAACCCTCGTCACGGGAACCTCATGCTTGTAGGTCCCTACACTATATATAATATAAAAAAGCAAAAAAGAAAATATCATTACTTACAGCAAGATGGAATTGCAGCTGTATATTGCTCAGGCCAAAAGACTACTACTACTCCAGCAGGATACAGCTAAACCCCCACTAGGTGGAGGCAACACAGGTGCAGGTGGAGCCATTCACATTCACTTCCAAATATGGAGGAGGTGATGGCTGGATGGTAAAACTGCACACTGGTGGCTTGCATAGAGCACTGTTCACACTAGCAGACGCACAGTCACAAACCCGCAGCCTATTAGGTGACGCCCATACTATTAGATCAGGCGGGCTGCCAAGCCGTACCCCCACTGCGCGCTACGTAGGGACAGAAACTCTGATAGCAAGGCCTAACAAAAAGGGGCCTGGCTGTATCCTGTACAAAAAAGTTTTTGAGGCTTTTTGTTAGCGTTATGGCCATAAGACGTAAGCCTACAACCCTCGTCACGGGAACCTCATGCTTGTAGGTCCCTACACTATATATAATATAAAAAAGCAAAAAAGAAAATATCATTACTTACAGCAAGATGGAATTGCAGCTGTATATTGCTCAGGCCAAAAGACTACTACTACTCCAGCAGGATACAGCTAAACCCCCACTAGGTGGAGGCAACACAGGTGCAGGTGGAGCCATTCACACTCACTTCCAAATATGGAGGAGGTGATGGCTGGATGGTAAAACTGCACACTGGTGGCTTGCATAGAGCACTGTTCACACTAGCAGACGCACAGTCACAAACCCGCAGCCTATTAGGTGACGCCCATACTATTAGATCAGGCGGGCTGCCAAGCCGTACCCCCACTGCGCGCTACGTAGGGACAGAAACTCTGATAACAAGGCCTAACAAAAAGGGGCCTGGCTGTATCCTGTACAAAAAAAGTTTTTGAGGCTTTTTGTTAGCGTTATGGCCATAAGACGTAAGCCTACAACCTTCGTCACGGGAACCTCATGCTTGTAGGTCCCTACACTATATATAATATAAAAAAGCAAAAAAGAAAATATCATTACTTACAGCAAGATGGAATTGCAGCTGTATATTGCTCAGGCCAAAAGACTACTACTACTCCAGCAGGATACAGCTAAACCCCCACTAGGTGGAGGCAACACAGGTGCAGGTGGAGCCATTCACACTCACTTCTAAATATGGAGGAGGTGATGGCTGGATGGTAAAACTGCACACTAGTGGCTTGCATAGAGCACTGTTCACACTAGCAGACGCACAGTCACAAACCCGCAGCCTATTAGGTGACGCCCATACTATTAGATCAGGCGGGCTGCCAAGCCGTACCCCCACTGCACGCTACGTAGGGAAAGAAACTCTGATAGCAAGGCCTAACAAAAAGGGGCCTGGCTGTATCCTGTACAAAAAAGTTTTTGAGGCTTTTTGTTAGCGTTATGGCCATAAGACGTAAGCCTACAACCCTCGTCACGGGAACCTCATGCTTGTAGGTCCCTACACTATATATAATATAAAAAAGCAAAAAAGAAAATATCATTACTTACAGCAAGATGGAATTGCAGCTGTATATTGCTCAGGCCAAAAGACTACTACTACTCCAGCAGGATACAGCTAAACCCCCACTAGGTGGAGGCAACACAGGTGCAGGTGGAGCCATTCACACTCACTTCCAAATATGGAGGAGGTGATGGCGGGATGGTAAAACTGCACACTGGTGGCTTGCATAGAGCACTGTTCACACTAGCAGACGCACAGTCACAAACCCGCAGCCTATTAGGTGACGCCCATACTATTAGATCAGGCGGGCTTGCCAAGCCGTACCCCCACTGCGCGCTACGGAGGGACAGAAACTCTGATAGCAAGGCCTAACAAAAAGGGGCCTGGCTGTATCCTGTACAAAAAAGTTTTTGAGGCTTTTTGTTAGCATTATGGCCATAAGACGTAAGCCTACAACCCTCGTCACGGGAACCTCATGCTTGTAGGTCCCTACACTATATATAATATAAAAAAGCAAAAAAGAAAATATCATTACTTACAGCAAGATGGAATTGCAGCTGTATATTGCTCAGGCCAAAAGACTACTACTACTCCAGCAGGATACAGCTAAACCCCCACTAGGTGGAGGCAACACAGGTGCAGGTGGAGCCATTCACACTCACTTCCAAATATGGAGGAGGTGATGGCTGGATGGTAAAACTGCACACTGGTGGCTTGCATAGAGCACTGTTCACACTAGCAGACGCACAGTCACAAGCCCGCAGCCTATTAGGTGACGCCCATACTATTAGATCAGGCGGGCTGCCAAGCCGTACCCCCACTGCGCGCTACGTAGGGACAGAAACTCTGATAGCAAGGCCTAACAAAAAATGGCCTGGCTGTATCCTGTACAAAAAAGTTATTGAGGCTTTTTGTTAGCGTTATGGCCATAAGACGTAAGCCTACAACCCTCGTCACGGGAACCTCATGCTTGTAGGTCCCTACACTATATATAATATAAAAAAGCAAAAAAGAAAATATCTTTACTTACAGCAAGATGGAATTGCAGCTGTATATTGCTCAGGCCAAAAGACTACTACTACTCCAGCAGGATACAGCTAAACCCCCACTAGGTGGAGGCAACACAGGTGCAGGTGGAGCCATTCACACTCACTTCCAAATATGGAGGAGGTGATGGCTGGATGGTAAAACTGCACACTGGTGGCTTGCATAGAGCACTGTTCACACTAGCAGACGCACATTCACAAACCCGCAGCCTATTAGGTGACGCCCATACTATTAGATCAGGCGGGCTTGACAAGCCGTACCCCCACTGCGCGCTACGTAGGGACAGAAACTCTGATAGCAAGGCCTAACAAAAAGGGGCCTGGCTGTATCCTGTACAAAAAAGTTTTTGAGGCTTTTTGTTTGCATTATGGCCATAAGACGTAAGCCTACAACCCTCGTCACGGGAACCTCATGCTTGTAGGTCCCTACACTATATATAATATAAAAAAGCAAAAAAGAAAATATCATTACTTACAGCAAGATGGAATTGCAGCTGTATATTGCTCAGGCCAAAAGACTACTACTACTCCAGCAGGATACAGCTAAACCCCCACTAGGTGGAGGCAACACAGGTGCAGGTGGAGCCATTTACACTCACTTCCAAATATGGAGGAGGTGATGGCTGGATGGTAAAACTGCACACTGGTGGCTTGCATAGAGCACTGTTCACACTAGCAGACGCACAGTCACAAACCCGCAGCCTATTAGGTGACGCCCATACTATTAGATCAGGCGGGCTGCCAAGCCGTACCCCCACTGCGCGCTATGTAGGGACAGAAACTCTGATAGCAAGGCCTAACAAAAAAGGGCCTGGCTGTATCCTGTACAAAAAAGTTTTTGAGGCTTTTTGTTAGCGTTATGGCCATAAGACGTAAGCCTACAACCCTCGTCACGGGAACCTCATGCTTGTAGGTCCCTACACTATATATAATATAAAAAAGCAAAAAAGAAAATATCATTACTTACAGCAAGATGGAATTGCAGCTGTATATTGCTCAGGCTAAAAGACTACTACTACTCCAGCAGGATACAGCTAAACCCCCACTAGGTGGAGGCAACACAGGTGCAGGTGGAGCCATTCACACTCACTTCAAAATATGGAGGAGGTGATGGCTGGATGGTAAAACTGCACACTGGTGGCTTGCATAGAGCACTGTTCACACTAGCAGACGCACAGTCACAAACCCGCAGCCTATTAGGTGACGCCCATACTATTAGATCAGGCGGGCTGCCAAGCCGTACCCCCACTGCGCGCTACGTAGGGACAGAAACTCTGATAGCAAGGCCTAACAAAAAGGGGCCTGGCTGTATCCTGTACAAAAAAAGTTTTTGAGGCTTTTTGTTAGCGTTATGGCCATAAGACGTAAGCCTACAACCCTCGTCACGGGAACCTCATGCTTGTAGGTCCCTACACTATATATAATATAAAAAAGCAAAAAAGAAAATATCATTACTTACAGCAAGATGGAATTGCAGCTGTATATTGCTCAGGCCAAAAGACTACTACTACTCCAGCAGGATACAGCTAAACCCCCACTAGGTGGAGGCAACACAGGTGCAGGTGGAGCCATTCACACTCACTTCCAAATATGGAGGAGGTGATGGCTGGATGGTAAAACTGCACACTGGTGGCTTGCATAGAGCACTGTTCACACTAGCAGACGAACAGTCACAAACCTGCAGCCTATTAGGTGACGCCCATACTATTAGATCAGGCGGGCTGCCAAGCCGTACCCCCACTGCGCGCTACGTAGGGACAGAAACTCTGATAGCAAGGCCTAACAAAAAAGGGCCTGGCTGTATCCTGTACAAAAAAGTTTTTGAGGCTTTTTGTTAGCGTCATGGCCATAAGACGTAAGCCTACAACCCTCGTCACGGGAACCTCATGCTTGTAGGTCCCTACACTATATATAATATAAAAAAGCAAAAAAGAAAATATCATTACTTACAGCAAGATGGAATTGCAGCTGTATATTTCTCAGGCTAAAAGACTACTACTACTCCAGCAGGATACAGCTAAACCCCCACTAGGTGGAGGCAACACAGGTGCAGGTGGAGCCATTCACACTCACTTCAAAATATGGAGGAGGTGATGGCTGGATGGTAAAACTGCACACTGGTGGCTTGCATAGAGCACTGTTCACACTAGCAGACGCACAGTCACAAACCCGCAGCCTATTAGGTGACGCCCATACTATTAGATCAGGCGGGCTGCCAAGCCGTACCCCCACTGCGCGCTACGTAGGGACAGAAACTCTGATAGCAAGGCCTAACAAAAAGGGGCCTGGCTGTATCCTGTACAAAAAAAGTTTTTGAGGCTTTTTGTTAGCGTTATGGCCATAAGACGTAAGCCTACAACCCTCGTCACGGGAACCTCATGCTTGTAGGTCCCTACACTATATATAATATAAAAAAGCAAAAAAGAAAATATCATTACTTACAGCAAGATGGAATTGCAGCTGTATATTGCTCAGGCCAAAAGACTACTACTACTCCAGCAGGATACAGCTAAACCCCCACTAGGTGGAGGCAACACAGGTGCAGGTGGAGCCATTCACACTCACTTCCAAATATGGAGGAGGTGATGGCTGGATGGTAAAACTGCACACTGGTGGCTTGCATAGAGCACTGTTCACACTAGCAGACGAACAGTCACAAACCCGCAGCCTATTAGGTGACGCCCATACTATTAGATCAGGCGGGCTGCCAAGCCGTACCCCCACTGCGCGCTACGTAGGGACAGAAACTCTGATAGCAAGGCCTAACAAAAAAGGGCCTGGCTGTATCCTGTACAAAAAAGTTTTTGAGGCTTTTTGTTAGCGTTATGGCCATAAGACGTAAGCCTACAACCCTCGTCACGGGAACCTCATGCTTGTAGGTCCCTACACTATATATAATATAAAAAAGCAAAAAAGAAAATATCATTACTTACAGCAAGATGGAATTGCAGCTGTATATTGCTCAGGCTAAAAGACTACTACTACTCCAGCAGGATACAGCTAAACCCCCACTAGGTGGAGGCAACACAGGTGCAGGTGGAGCCATTCACACTCACTTCAAAATATGGAGGAGGTGATGGCTGGATGGTAAAACTGCACACTGGTGGCTTGCATAGAGCACTGTTCACACTAGCAGACGCACAGTCACAAACCCGCAGCCTATTAGGTGACGCCCATACTATTAGATCAGGCGGGCTGCCAAGCCGTACCCCCACTGCGCGCTACGTAGGGACAGAAACTCTCATAGCAAGGCCTAACAAAAAGGGGCCTGGCTGTATCCTGTACAAAAAAAGTTTTTGAGGCTTTTTGTTAGCGTTATAGCCATAAGACGTAAGCCTACAACCCTCGTCACGGGAACCTCATGCTTGTAGGTCCCTACACTATATATAATATAAAAAAGCAAAAAAGAAAATATCATTACTTACAGCAAGATGGAATTGCAGCTGTATATTGCTCAGGCCAAAAGACTACTACTACTCCAGCAGGATACAGCTAAACCCCCACTAGGTGGAGGCAACACAGGTGCAGGTGGAGCCATTCACACTCACTTCCAAATATGGAGGAGGTGATGGCTGGATGGTAAAACTGCACACTGGTGGCTTGCATAGAGCACTGTTCACACTAGCAGACGCACAGTCACAAACCCGCAGCCTATTAGGTGACGCCCATACTATTAGATCAGGCGGGCTGCCAAGCCGTACCCCCACTGCGCGCTACGTAGGGACAGAAACTCTGATAGCAAGGCCTAACAAAAAGGGGCCTGGCTGTATCCTGTACAAAAAAAGTTTTTGAGGCTTTTTGTTAGCGTTATGGCCATAAGACGTAAGCCTACAACCCTCGTCACGGGAACCTCATGCTTGTAGGTCCCTACACTATATATAATATAAAAAAGCAAAAAAGAAAATATCATTACTTACAGCAAGATGGAATTGCAGCTGTATATTGCTCAGGCCAAAAGACTACTACTACTCCAGCAGGATACAGCTAAACCCCCACTAGGTGGAGGCAACACAGGTGCAGGTGGAGCCATTCACACTCACTTCCAAATATGGAGGAGGTGATGGCTGGATGGTAAAACTGCACACTAGTGGCTTGCATAGAGCACTGTTCACACTAGCAGACGCACAGTCACAAACCCGCAGCCTATTAGGTGACGCCCATACTATTAGATCAGGCGGGCTGCCAAGCCGTACCCCCACTGCACGCTACGTAGGGACAGAAACTCTGATAGCAAGGCCTAACAAAAAGGGGCCTGGCTGTATCCTGTACAAAAAAGTTTTTGAGGCTTTTTGTTAGCGTTATGGCCATAAGACGTAAGCCTACAACCCTCGTCACGGGAACCTCATGCTTGTAGGTCCCTACACTATATATAATATAAAAAAGCAAAAAAGAAAATATCATTACTTACAGCAAGATGGAATTGCAGCTGTATATTGCTCAGGCCAAAAGACTACTACTACTCCAGCAGGATACAGCTAAACCCCCACTAGGTGGAGGCAACACAGGTGCAGGTGGAGCCATTCACACTCACTTCCAAATATGGAGGAGGTGATGGCGGGATGGTAAAACTGCACACTGGTGGCTTGCATAGAGCACTGTTCACACTAGCAGACGCACAGTCACAAACCCGCAGCCTATTAGGTGACGCCAATACTATTAGATCAGGCGGGCTTGCCAAGCCGTACCCCCACTGCGCGCTACGGAGGGACAGAAACTCTGATAGCAAGGCCTAACAAAAAGGGGCCTGGCTGTATCCTGTACAAAAAAGTTTTTGAGGCTTTTTGTTAGCATTATGGCCATAAGACGTAAGCCTACAACCCTCGTCACGGGAACCTCATGCTTGTAGGTCCCTACACTATATATAATATAAAAAAGCAAAAAAGAAAATATCATTACTTACAGCAAGATGGAATTGCAGCTGTATATTGCTCAGGCCAAAAGACTACTACTACTCCAGCAGGATACAGCTAAACCCCCACTAGGTGGAGGCAACACAGGTGCAGGTGGAGCCATTCACACTCCCTTCCAAATATGGAGGAGGTGATGGCTGGATGGTAAAACTGCACACTGGTGGCTTGCATAGAGCACTGTTCACACTAGCAGACGCACAGTCACAAGCCCGCAGCCTATTAGGTGACGCCCATACTATTAGATCAGGCGGGCTGCCAAGCCGTACCCCCACTGCGCGCTACGTAGGGACAGAAACTCTGATAGCAAGGCCTAACAAAAAATGGCCTGGCTGTATCCTGTACAAAAAAGTTATTGAGGCTTTTTGTTAGCGTTATGGCCATAAGACGTAAGCCTACAACCCTCGTCACGGGAACCTCATGCTTGTAGGTCCCTACACTATATATAATATAAAAAAGCAAAAAAGAAAATATCATTACTTACAGCAAGATGGAATTGCAGCTGTATATTGCTCAGGCCAAAAGACTACTACTACTCCAGCAGGATACAGCTAAACCCCCACTAGGTGGAGGCAACACAGGTGCAGGTGGAGCCATTCACACTCACTTCCAAATATGGAGGAGGTGATGGCTGGATGGTAAAACTGCACACTGGTGGCTTGCATAGAGCACTGTTCACACTAGCAGACGCACAGTCACAAACCCGCAGCCTATTAGGTGACGCCCATACTATTAGATCAGGCGGGCTGCCAAGCCGTACCCCCCAAGATAAAAGCAAAAAAGAAAATATCATTACTTTCTTTTTTGCTTTTTTATATTATATATAGTGTAGGGACCTACAAGCATGAGGTTCCCGTGACGAGGGTTGTAGGCTTACGTCTTATGGCCATAACGCTAACAAAAAGCCTCAAAAACTTTTTTGTACAGGATACAGCCAGGCCCCTTTTTGTTAGGCCTTGCTATCAGAGTTTCTGTCCCTATGTAGCGCGCAGTGGGGGTACGGCTTGGCAGCCCGCCTGATCTAATAGTATGGGCGTCACCTAATAGGCTGCGGGTTTGTGACTGTGCGTCTGCTAGTGTGAACAGTGCTCTATGCAAGCCACCAGTGTGCAGTTTTACCATCCAGCCATCACCTCCTCCATATTTGGAAGTGAGTGTGAATGGCTCCACCTGCGCCTGTGTTGCCTCCACCTAGTGGGGGTTTAGCTGTATCCTGCTGGAGTAGTAGTAGTCTTTTGGCCTGAGCAATATACAGCTGCAATTCCATCTTGCTGTAAGTAATGATATTTTCTTTTTTGCTTTTTTATATTATATATAGTGTAGGGACCTACAAGCATGAGGTTCCCGTGACGAAGGTTGTAGGCTTACGTCTTATGGCCATAACGCTAACAAAAAGCCTCAAAAACTTTTTTGTACAGGATACAGCCAGGCCCCTTTTTGTTAGGCCTTGCTATCAGAGTTTCTGTCCCTACGTAGCGCGCAGTGGGGGTACGGCTTGGCAGCCCGCCTGATCTAATAGTATAGGCGTCACCTAATAGGCTGCGGGTTTGTGACTGTGCGTCTGCTAGTGTGAACAGTGCTCTATGCAAGCCACCAGTGTGCAGTTTTACCATCCAGCCATCACCTCCTCCATATTTGGAAGTGAGTGTGAATGGCTCCACCTGCACCTGTGTTGCCTCCACCTAGTGGGGGTTTAGCTGTATCCTGCTGGAGTAGTAGTAGTCTTTTGGCCTGAGCAATATACAGCTGCAATTCCATCTTGCTGTAAGTAATGATATTTTCTTTTTTGCTTTTTTATAGCAACATTTTTGTGAAGTACCTGTGGAATCTAAATGCTTACTATACTCCTGAATAAAATCCTTGAGGAGTCCAGTTTCAAAACTGGGGTCACTTGTGGGGTGTTTCTGATGTATAGGTACCCAAAAGGCCCTGCTAATGTGACATGGTGCGCGCAATTTATTTCAACTTTTCCAAAATTCAAATGGTGCTCCTTCCATTCCAAGCCCTCCCATTTATCTAAACAGAGGTTTTTGGCCACATGTGGGGTATCCTTGCGCTCACAAGAAATTGGATAACAACCTATGGGATCCATGTTTTGTTGTTACCTCTTGAAAAAGTGAGAAATTTGATGCTAAATCAACATTTTTGTGAAAAAAATGAAAATTTTCAATATGGCAACCTAAAGCCTGCTTTACACGTTGCAATTTCGCATACAATATCGTATGCGATTTGCAACGCCCCATCATATGTGTGGCACGTTCAATTTGTTGAACGTGCCGCACAAACGATTAACCCCCGTCGCACGTACTTACCCATCCATACAACCTCGATGTGGGCGGCAAACGTCCACTTCCTGGAGTGGGAGGGACGTTCGGCATCACATCAACGTCACGCGGCAGCCGGCCAATAGAAGCGGAGGTTCGGAGATGAGTGGGACGTAAACATCCTGCCCACTCTTTCCTTCCGCATAGCCGGCTGGAGCCGCGGGAGGCAGGTAAGATCTGTTCAATGTTCCCAGGGTGTCACACACTGCGATGTGTGCTGCCTCGGGAACATTGAACAACCTCATGTTCAATTCATGAGAAATGAACGACGTGCATGCGATGAACTGATTTTCGTTCAATCGCAATCGCACGTAGCTGTTACATGCTACAATGTAACTTACAATGCCGGATGTGCGTCACTTACGACGTGACCCCGCCGACACATTGTAAGATACATTGCAGCGTGTAAAGCGGGCTTTAGCTTATCAAACTCTGTGAAGTACTCATGGATTCAAAATGCTCACTATACACCTAGATGAAAGCCTTGAGGTGTTTTGTTTCCAGAATGGGGTCACTTGTGGGGGACCTCCACTGTTTAGGCACCTTAGGGGCTTTCCAAATGCGACATAGAGTCCACTAATTATTCCAGCCAATTATTTAGTGAAATGGCACTTTTTCCCTTCCGAGCCCTGCTGTGCACCCAAACAGTTGATTTCCACCACACATAAGGTATCAGCATACTCAGGAGAAATTGCACAATAAATTTTATGCTGATTTTTTTCCTTTTACTCTTGTTAAAAAAAAGCTACCGTGTTTTTCCAAAAATAAGCCCTCCCCCAAAAATAAGCCCTAGCAGGGATTTTCAGCATTTTCGGAGCAAGGCTTAAATATAAGCCCTCCCCTGAAAATAAGCCCTAGTCCCAGATCAATAATGAAGTGTCCGTGCAGCTAAAAAAGTTACAAATACTGCAGGACACTTCATTATAGACAGTGGCACTCGGCAATTACACTCACCCGACGCTGAGCAGCAGGACCTGCAGTGATCACACACCCGCACTCATCAGATCTCTCTCTCACACACACACACACACACACAATCAGATCTCACTCACACACCAGATCTCACACACAAACATCGGATCGCACACAGTCAGATTGCACACATAATCAGATCGCACACACAAACATCGGATCAGACGCAAACATCAAATCACACACACAAACATCGGATCGCACACACATCGGATCGCATACACACTCACCTCGTCCAGTGACACTGATGTCTTCTTGCCGGCAGAATCCTGAGAGGTTGTGCAGTGGAGCGCAACAAACAGGACCTGCGGCGGGACACGTGACTTGCTCTCATCATTCCCTGCGGCCTTAAGCACTGCATGGGATGTGATGTGATGTGTGCGATCAACTGTGTGTGTCTGTGATCTTCTGTGTGTGTCTGGGATCGGCTGTGTGTGTGTCTGCGATCGGCTGTTTTTCTGCGATCGACTGTGTGTGTCTGCATTCGGCTGAGTGTATCTGTGATTGGCTGTGTGTGCCCGCGATCGGCTGTGTGTATCTGCGATCGGCTGTGTGTGCCTGCGATCAGCTGTGTGTGTCTGCTATCTGCTGTGTGTGTCTGCGATCGGCTATGTGTATCTGTGATCGGCTGTGAGTGCCTGCGATCGGCTGTGTGTATGTGATCGGCTGTGAGTGCCTTCAATCGGCTGTGTGTGCCTGCTATCTGCTGTGTGTGCCTGCGATCGGCTGTGTGTGCCTGCTATCTGCTGTGTGTGTGTGATCTGCTGTGTGTGCCTGCGATCGACTTTGTGTGTGTGTGATCTGCTGTGTGTGCCTGCGATCGGCTGTATGTGTGTGTGTGATCTGTTGTGTGTGCCTGCGACCGGCTGTGTGTTTGTGTGTGTGTGTGATCTGCTGTGTGCCTGCGATCGGCTGTATGTGTCTGCTATCTGCTGTGTGTGCCTGCAATCGGCTGTGTGTGTGTGTGATCTGCTGTGTGTGCCTGCGATCGGCTGTGTCTGTCTGCTATCTGCTGTGTGTGTGTCTGCTATCTGCTGTGTGTGTGTGTGATTTGCTGTGTGTGTCAGTGTGTCAGCCAGCAGCAGGGGAGAACGGCATGCAGCACCGACCGGAGATCACAGTGAGGACCTGGGAGCCACGCAGACGTCCGGGTCTGGTTTGTATGAGTCTCCTGGGAAGTGGGGGGGTCTGCTTTTTGGGGGGTAAACTTACCCCCAACCATGTTTCTCCAAGAATAAGACCTCCTCCAAAATAAGCCCTAGTGCTTTTTTGGGGGGCAAAAAAAAATATAAGACAGTGTCTTATTTTTGGAAAAAGACAGTATCTGGTTGAAGTAACAATTTTGTGGTAAAAATTTATTTTTTTTATTTTCACAGCTCAACATTATAAACTTCTGTGAAGCACCTGGGGGTTTAGGGTACTCATCAAACATCTAGATAAATTCCTTCAGGGGTTTATTTTCCAGAATGGGGTCACTTATGGGAGACCTCCACTGTTTAGGCACCTCAGGGGCTCTCCTAATGCAACATGGCGTCCACTATTGATTCCAGCCAATTTTGCAGTCAAAAGGCCCTCCTTCTCTTCCGAGGCCTGCCGTGTGCCCAAACAGTTGATTTCCACCACATACAAGATATCACCAAACTCAGGAGAAACTGCACAATACTTTTCATGGTGATTTTTTTCCTGTTACCCTTGGGGAAAAAAGCTACCTGGTTGAAGTAACAATTTTGTGGTAAAATTTTATTTTTTTATTTTCATGGCTCAACGTTATAAACTTCTGTGAAGCACCTGGGGGATCAGGGTACTCACCAAACATCTAGATAAATTCCTTGAGGGGCCTAGTGTCTAATATGGGGTCACTTGTGGTTTTTTTTTTGCTGTTTACGTACCTTAGGGGTCCTCCAAATGAGACATGGTGCCCGCAATCTATTTCAGCCAAATTTCCTTTCCAAAATTCAAATATTGCTCCTTCCGTTCCAAGCCCTCCCATTTCTCAAAACAAAGGTTTCAGACCACATGTGAGGCATCACCGTGCTAATAAAAAAGTGGGTAACAAACATTGGGGTCAAATTTTTGGAATTACCTCTTGAAAAAGTGAGAACATTGATGGTAAAGCAACATTTTTGAGAAAAAAATGAAAATTTTCAATATGACAATGTAACGTTATCAAAATCTGTGAGGTACCTGTGGGTTCAAAATGCTCACTATACCCCTAGATAGAATCCTTGAGAGGTATAGTTTCCAAAATGGCATCACTTGTGAGGGGTTTCTGCTGTTTAGGTACCTCAGCGGACATGTAAATGCAACATGGTGCCCGCAATCTATTTCAGCCAAATTTGCTTTCCAAAATTCAAATATTGCTCCTTCTGTTCTGAGCCCTCCTATTTGTCAAAACAAAGGTTTCTGACCACATGTGGGGTATTGGCACGTTTATAAGAAAGTGGGTAACACATTTTGGGGTCCATTTTGTTGTGTTAGTTCTTCTAAAAGTGAATAAATTTGGAGTGGAGCAACATTTTAGGTAAAATTTTATTTTTTGTTTTTTTTCATTCCACATTGCTTTAGTTCCTGTGAAGCACCTGAAGGGTTAATAAACTTCTTGGATGTGGTTTTGAGTACTTTGAGGGGTGTAGTTTTTAGAATGGTGTCACTTTTGGGTACTTTCTTTCACCTAGGCCTCTCATAGTCACTTCAAATTTGATGTGGTCCCTCAAAAAATAGTTTAGTGAATTTTGTTGAAAAAATGGGAAATTGCTGATGAACTTTGAACCCTTCTAACTTCCTAACCCCAAAAAATGTTTTTTCAGAAATTGTGCTAATGTAAATTAGACATGTGGGAAATGTTATTAATCAACTATTTTGTGTGACATAACTCTCTGGGTTAAGGGCATACAATTTAAAAGTTTGAAAATTGCAAAATTTTCAAATTTTTCATCAAATTTCCAATTTTTCACAAATAAAAGCAAAAAATATCGTTCTAAATTTATAACTATCATGAAGTACAATATGTCCTGAAAAAACAATGTCAGAATCACTGGCATCCGTTGAAGCATTCCAGAGTTATAACCTCATAAATGGACACTGGTCAGAATTGCAAAAAATGGCCTGGACGTTAAGTACAAAACTGGCTTCGTCCTTAAGGGGTTAAATATACTGACACATACTAGATTTTAAAAATCTTGCAAGGTCTAAAATGGACAACCAGACCCAGTCTTTAAGACATAAAGGAGTAGATTATTTTATAATTATTGTTATTATTTACTGTAATTGGACCCTATCATGTCAAATAATTGTACTATCCAAAAGGTATACTGTTAATCTGCATAATCTGCAGAGTAATAACATTATGACAGTTCCTGGCCATTGTGAAGGTGTCGGGAAGAGCTTTGTTTTTGCAAAGTACTTTGTGTGGGAAAAATAGCTTGGCAACATTATTTACCAGATCAGTATGTTTACGGTGATAACAAACATGTATAGTTCTTTTAAGTAATTATAAAATAGAATGGAAATTAGATTATGGATTAATGAGGGAATAGCATCCCATTAAGGAGCTTTTGCAATAACTGTCCAATTACTTTTGGTCCATTGAATAAAAGGCAGCTGCATATTATAGAGCTGTAATTCCTAAACCCTTACTCGAATTAGGACGTGAAAACCCTCAAAGAAAAGCCCAAAGTCTGCACTTTAAGACTTTCTTGATTATATAACTGTATCTTGAATATGTTTTGGTAGACAGTTAAAAATGCAAGTTTGTGTCACTGTACAAATATTCTTGGACCTAACTGTACGTTTTGACTGCTTTTAATTGTATCTTTTCAGAGAAAGGCAGCAACCGACCCCAGAAATTAAAAAGCTCTGGTCAGTGGTTTTACAAAAATTTACCTGCTAAGGTACATTGCTGGCATTTTCTGGATATAGTGCAGGCTTAACTCCTGAGCCCGCGCCATACACCAGTACCCTACATGTGATGTACTATTAAGTTATATGTCGTGAAGGGTTTAAAAGGTTTTACATACATGAGACTTAATGCTATAACACTAAATTTGAATGAATAGTGACAGACGGATACAGAGGGAGTTACCACTTCTTCTACTGGGTCTGATGATCACGTGTTCCCCAGTTGTGGTCATGCTGTTTGTTTTTTGCAGACCAAGCTCAGCTCTGTCATTGATGATTACCACCATGTGGGGCTAATATTTTTCTGTTACTAGAGCTACCATGGAGTATACATTTTTATTGGAAAAGTGCAAAATATTGGCATTTTAGAACATAGATGCAGAACAATGTGTGGACTACCCAGACATTTACAGTCTATGGGCAGGCCAGAATTAGTTTTAAAAAAAGAGACCATCTAAATCAACAAAAACGTTTGCAAGTGTAATGTGAGACAATACATAACATATCTAAAAATTGTTTAACAAAAATATGACCCATATACCATGACCAAATATAACAAAAGTTGAAAAATTCACAAAATGGTTAAAAATCCTTCAATCATTTCAGTGTAAATATATAAATGACAGAAATTGGCTGGAACAAGGAACAGAATGTCAAAACTATTTTAATGAATTCTATCTGTTTTTCTGATTTACACCAGTCTGTATTTTGTAATCCTATACATAAATTAAGTAAGCGAAAGTGATATAAACAGCTTTAGGTTCATGAACAGCACTTACTGCCAGATGGCATTATGGCTTGCATACAAATCTTGTTATATTCATTAAACACTTCATGCGGTTTGTTTGTTTTCTGTTTTTTGATCTTTAACTTTCTAAAATGTGATATGTAAATTTTGATTGTGAGTATGAAACAGTGTAAAAGTTTACACTGGCATCTGCTGGTCCATGAATTTTGATAAGCTTTAAAATGTGAATTGTTTTTAAGAAAAGGCGACATTTCCTCATTAGTTTCTTATATACAATATTCTGAAAAGTAAACACAGATTTCTTTTTTTATGTTTCTTTATTATCTAATCAAAAGTTTGATTTATTTTTATACCTTAGGTGATTTTTTTACGCTAATAAAGTTTTATCATACATTATCACTTAGGACAGAATCTGTGCAGAATATAACATGTTTTTGTGCTTATACACTCATATTTTTAAATTATGATTATTGCTAAAGTTTTAAAAAACAGTTAATGCTTTTAAAACTTTCTACAAAACATGTAAATCAATGAAGTTATTGGAGCATTTTACGAATAAATATGATTAAAGATGATAGATACAACGGGTGAAATAAGTATTGAACGTGTCACCAATTTTTTAAGGAAATATCTTTCTAATGGTGGTAATGACAATGATTTCTCCCCAGTTGGTAATAAAAAGCCTTCCAATCCACACAAGTAAAGATATCAAACCATGCACAGAGCATGTTTTTTTTTTTTTTTTAAACCATAACTTTTTATTAGTAATTAATGTCAGATGTTACATCATACATCATATTGTCATCACATTATCAACAAAAATCACAATAATATGGGTATTAAACAAGGGGGAGGGGGGAGGGGGAGATTCGAATGGGGGAATGGTGATATCACATCAATTTCCGGGTCACATTCTCCATATATACATCTGTAGATTTATTTGATAACAGTATTTAAATCGGAAGGATAACCAGTAGTTCCATTTCTTATAGAATAGCGCTATGTTATTGTTGGATGAAGCGAGTATCTTCTCGGATAGGCAGTTCTCATTGATCAGTGAGATGACTTCGGTTAGTGCGAGGCATTGGGGGGTTTTCCAGTAACTTGCGATTTTGAGTCTTGTGGCCACAATGATATGTACAATCACTGTGCGGATCTCGTAGGGGAGTGAGTCCAGATCGATGGCGAGCAGCGCCTGCTGTGCGGTTAGCGTTATTCCTACACCACAAATCTGAAATATTAAATGATTTATTGCTTCCCACAGGAGTCTGACATTACTACATTTCCACCATATGTGTAACATGTCTGCCCTGGGGTCTCCACATCTCCAGCACGTGTCCGGGGAATTGTGGAACATCTTAGATAGTCTATAGGGGGTGAGATACCACCTATATAATAGTTTCCTTGCGTTTTCTATGTGGTTGGTGCATTTAGATTGGCTTCCAATAATTAGGAAGGATGCTTGCCATTGATCCTGTGTGAAGGTACAATGTAAGTCTCTTTCCCATTTTTGCAGGTATGTGGTTAGCGAGGGCAGGGTATTCTCTAGCATACAATCATAGCTTATAGACAATGCTTTAATCTGTGTGGTGGGGGTCAGTAACATAGAGTACAGCTTAGATGGCGGTGCCGTCATCGGCTCCTTCCTTCCATAGAGGAAGTGTCAGATCTGCAGATATTTGTAGAAGTCCCTTTGTGGTATATTGTATCTCTCTCGCAATGATGAGAAGGGGATTAGTTCCTCCCCATCATACAGATTCCCAGTACATGTGATTTGGCATAGTTTCCAGTTTTTAAGCTTTAGGTCAGGGATACAATGATCCAGTGTCTCTATGGGGGCCTTAAGGAGTGCGATTTGTATAAGGCCTAATTTATTAGTTAGCATCTTCCATAGCTCCAGCATCGCGTCTATGGTTGGGGATATGTTACAATTCCTACCAGGGATTAAAGTGTGGTGTGCATGGAAGAAGGCGGAGACACTGGAGGCTCCAATCAGATATTTCTCAATGGCTATCCAGTGCCGGTCATCCTCATCGTTCCACATGAACCGTAGCTGCTCGAATAATGCGGCTCTGTAGTAGCGGACCACTGAGGGGTATCCCAGGCCCCCCTTACTTATAGGGGTGTAGAGTGTGTCCACCTGGACTCGGGGCTGTTTTCCCTGCCATATATGTTTGGAGAGGATGGCTTGTATCTCTTTTAGTATTTTCATTGGGAATATGATGGGGAGATTACGGAACAGATACAATATCTGCGGGAGGATGAACATCTTCACTGATGCGATCCTGCGCAGCCACGATAGCTCGTGTTTCTTCATTCTTAATATGTCAGCTTGGATTTTCTTCTTCAGGGACTCATAATTCAGAGATAACATTTTATCTGCAGAGAGTGTTAGCCGGATACCTAGATACTCAATACTATCGTTATTCCAATTGAAGGTGTACTTGTTCTGGAATTTTTTGGGGTACGTTGTGGATGGGGTTAGGTTTAATACCTGACATTTAGACGTGTTTAGTTTATAATATGAGATTCTAGAGAACAGATCAATTATTTGCATTGCTGCCGGTAATGACTCTGTGGGATTTGTTATCGCTAGAATGATGTCGTCCGCAAACAGACCTATTTTGTGTTCTGTCCGGTCCACCTGGATTCCTGATATTACTGGGTGAGATCGGATTTTTTCCGCTAAAGGTTCAATCGCCAAGGCGAATATGAGGGGCGATAGCGGACACCCTTGTTTCGTCCCATTTGTGACAGGGAACTTGTCCGACATCATTCCAGAGACAAAAACTGACGCTGATGGATGAGAGTATAATAAAGAAATTGCATTAAAAATGCTGCCAGTAAATCCGAATCTGGATAAAACCTCAAATAGATAGCCCCAATGCACCCGATCGAAGGCCTTCTCCGCGTCCAGTGCCAGGAGCAGAGCAGGCGTCCGGCCTTTCCCCGCCACACTGATGAGGTCAATCATCCGTCTGGTGCCATCCAGCGTCTGTCTGGATTTAATAAACCCAACCTGGTCTCTGTGCACCAGAGAGGGCATTACACCGGAGATCCGACCTGCCAGGATTTTGGAGTATAGCTTGAGGTCGGTATTCAGTAGGGATATCGGCCTGAAGCTATTGGTTTGGTCGGGGGTTTTACCTGGTTTGGGGAGAGGGACTATGGTCGCCTGGAGCATCTCATCTCGTATTTGGCCTGTTTCAAATATATTCTGGAAGACTAGTAATAGGTGTGGGGACAATATTTGATGAAATGTCTTGAAGTATTCGTTAGTTATCCCGTCCGGTCCTGGGGATTTGTTATTCTTAGATGTTTGGATGGCTTGTTGGATTTCTATTTGGCTTATGGGTTGGTTTATTGCTGTCAGTTTGTCCTCTGGGATTTTGGGTAGTGATATACTATTTAGGAAGTTATTAATGAGTTCAGCGCTGGGTTGTGGGGTGAGATTGTCGTCTTTGAGGTTGTAGCGTGAGGAGTAGTAATTGGCGAAGGTGTTGGCGATGTCTTTAGGGTTGTATATTTTGTTCTTTTGGGCGTCTTGTATATGAGCTATCCTTTGCTTTGTTAGTCTGGCTTTGATTTTATTGGCTAGTATTTTGCTCGCCTTGTTTCCCTGCCAGTAATATTTGGCTTTGCTTCTCCTCATGTTGTGCTCGTGTTTATATTGGAGTAGTTGGTATATATCGTATCTTGCCTTTTGTACGTCTTTGTATATAGCGGGTGAGGGGCTGTTTTTATGGGCATCCTCTAATGATGCTATGCTTTTGTGAAGTTCCTCTATCTGTCGCATTCTTAGCTTTTTGTGTTGTGCTGCTATCTGTATTAGCCGTCCTCTTATGTACGCCTTGTGGGCGCACCACACTGTGGTCGGGGACATGTCTGGGGTGCTATTAATATCAAAATATTCCTGTAACAGGTCTTTGATTTGGGATTTGATACTATCTGAGGATATTAAGTGGTTATTAATTCTCCATGGGGAATATGTTGGGTTATTATATGTCTCTCTTATTTGGCATGACATAGGGGCATGGTCCGACCAAGTTATGTTCCCTATTTGGGCCGATTGTATATTTTGCAGGAGCCACTTATCCACCACTATTAGGTCAATTCTGGAGTATATTTTATGTGGATGTGAGTAAAATGTGTAGTCCCGTTCGGAGGCGTGAAGGACCCTCCATGTGTCGTACAATTCTTCTGACAGGAGGCATTGGGACAACGCATGGGACTGGGATGTTTTCTTGGAGCACCAGGATTTGTCTATATTGGGGATCAGGACGATATTGAAGTCTCCGCAGATTAGTAGCAATCCTTGTTTTATTTTGGATAATTTGGTCATAAGTTCTCTAATAAAGGTGATCTGTCCTGAATTAGGTGCGTATATAGATACGATTGTGTATGTCTTATTATTGATATTGCATATAAGTATCCCATATCTGCCCTCGTCATCTAGGATTTTATCAATGAGCTGGAACGCTATAGTGTCCTTTATCGCAATCTTTACGCCTCTTTTCTTTTTCACTGCGTGTGAGGCATAGATGTGGGGGTAATGATGGTGTTTTAGTCTATGTGCGTCCTCGCTGTTTAGGTGAGTTTCTTGGACACATAATATGTCCGCTTTAAGCGTCTGGGCCGCTTTCCACAATAATGATCTCTTCAAGGGGCTGTTCAAACCTTTCACATTAATAGTTGAAATTTTAAATACCATCAGATATAGTAATAAAAGAAGAAAAAACAGAAATCAATATGTCACCAAGTACAAGGTAATGGTAAGGGAAGCAAAGGATTAGGGTGCAAACAGTACTTACAACGGGTTACAATTCAGAGTCCGGTTCTACGTGAACCAACTGGATATTCGTCTCTATCCAGTATCAATGGGGGGTGAGAATAAAATGAGAAAAAAACTAAACGTTATTCTCGTGCCCCTCCAACCTGCCAATCAAAACAAAGAATGGCATCAAAAAGGAAAGTGGCATCAAAATAGAGAATGGGATGAAGGTGTCCCTGTTCAGGACCATTCTTTGTTCAGCATCGGGGGTCTCTTCTTCAGCGGGGAGCTGGTGTCTTCGTCCACAGATGTCAGGGACCAGTCTTGGAGCAGGGTCATAGCCTCTCTGGGGGACACAAGGACGTGTGTTACTCCATTTTTCATCACGATGAGCTTTACCGGGTATCCACATTTGTAGGTGATGTTATTGTCGCGCAGGATCTTGGTTGCGGATGAGAATTCCCGCCTTCTATTCAGAGTGTCCGCAGACAGGTCGGTGAACACCAGGATGTTCTGGAATCTTTCTGGACGTTCTTGCTTGTTTGCTGCTGCCGCCTTGGTTAATGCCTCTTTAAAATGATAGAAGTGCAGTCTGGCGATCACGTCCCGTGGTGCGGAGCTGGTAACGGATTTGGGTTTGGGGATCCGGTGCGCCCTATCAATCAGTAGATCCCTCTGCTCTGCTGATGGCACTAGTGCTGTAAAAAAGTCCGTTAAGAACTCTGTCAGTGCGTCCGAGGGCACGTTCTCAGGAATCCCTCTGAAACATAAGTTATTTCATCTGTATCGGTCTTCGAGATCCGCGATTTTCAGTTTTAGGGCTGTAATCTCATCGTCCGCCTCATTATGCACATCTATTAGCTGGTTGTGCGCTGTGGTGTACTCCTTCAGTTTCCCCTCTATATGTGAGGTTCTGTCACCAATCTGCGTGATTTCTTTATTAAGCATGGTAAATACTGAGGTTATATCTGCGTGGATGGCTTGCTTCAGCTCTGACATCACACACCTCAGTATATCCTCAGTCACAGGGGCTGAGTTGTAGCGTTTGTTAGGGGAGCATGAAGGGTTAACCAGGGCTGTGCTTGGTGGCTGTGACTCTGCAGGCCTGGGGCTGCTAACACCTCCGGTAGGAGAGAAGGTCAGAGACTGGAGAGCTGACTGATAACACTGTGTGTTTAATGATAAAGGAGCTCCATTAAGAGTGTGAGAATCACGCTGTGACCCGCTCCTCAGTCCAGGACGCTGATGGGCACCATCACTATTATCAGTGCTGCTATCTCCTCCATGAGGCAAACAACGGGGGCCATCTTGGATTGTATTACCAGCAACTTCAAAGACAGAAACTTTGCCTGGCTTCTGCCCCTTCTTCCTCCCCCGCACCATGTCTATACCGATCTGTTCCCCTGCACTTCAGCTGCACTTATCTGTGATTTACAGCCTCCTCCGGTCCGATTGCCTTGCTTTGAGCCGCTATAAAGGTTGGTGGTCAGGGAGCACAAGTCTCAGACGTCTGTTCAGTTCAGCATCCGGTCACGCCCCCCAGAGCATGTTAAACAAACAAACAAGGAGAATTGAAGCTGCTAATACGGGAAGAGAGGTATGATGACAAAGGCGTCAATGAAACTTGGTGGGATGATACACATGATTGGAATCAAACCTTGAAGGCTACAATGTATTTAAAAAAAAAATAGGCTTAACAAGTGGGAGGAAGTGTTGCATTGTATGTCAGTAAAGCATATATCTCCCCAGAAATCCAAGATTCAGAGATTAGTTTAGGTAAGAATATAATGAGAGAAGAATAGAAGGAGATTATTGTAGATGTTTACTACAGGTTACCTTGACAGACTGAAGAAGATATGGAGAAACTCTTTTTACATTAAATTTCTTTATTCTCAAAAAAAGTATGACAGAGTGATCATGGGAGATTTTCACTACCTAGATATTTGTTTGGAATCTTTGGATTATTGGAAAAAATAATGGGTCCAGAAAATTATCTTATCTCTTTGACAACTTTATCTTTCAAAAGGTAAAAGAGAGAAAAAGAGGATTCATCATCTTGGACCTAATTTTTACAGAAATTGTTGAGGGAGGACATGGTTGAGTAAGTAAAAGTGGCTGGGAGTTTTGGAGGCAGTGAACATGCTATCAATACATTTTGGATTACAAGAGGACTCATACTTTAAGGTTGGTCTTCAGAAAGGCAAATTTTATTGAACTCAGAAAGAGTGTAGTCCAATGGCTGGATGTTCTAAAGAACAGAAATGCCCAAGAAGGATGGGAAATTTTGCTAAATGAAATTCTCAATGCACAATCAGTAACAGAAGGAAGAGTTTAAAGGGATCAGGATACATGAACAGAGACAAAAACACTTGCTAAAAAGGAAAAAAAGAAAAGTATAGTAAATGGAAAGAGGGAGAATATCCAAAGAAGAATATAATACTGTCTGCAGGCACGGCAGAGCAAGAACTAAAGCCAGTAATGAAGTCAAGTTTGCAAAGAAGACCAAAAGCAATATAAAAGGCTTTTGGAAGAAATTCAAATGAAAAAGAAAGGTAAAAAATACTATAGGATGTTTACAGGATGAAAAGGGTAAAGTGGTCAAAAATGATATTGAGAAGGACAAACCTTTAAACTCCTATTTTACATCTATGTTCTCTAAGAAAACAAATGCAGGGAAAAAAGAAAAACAGGAGTGCTCCTGTGTGAATTCACCAGTGAGGCTGTGGTGGAGCCCATGATGACCAGACTCACCAGGATGGGTTGTGCAGCCCTGCACAACCCCAGTGATGAGCCTTGGTCTGCAGTGCGGATGAAGGTTTCTCGGCCATGAGTCTTCACATGTCATTCCGGTCTAGACCATGTGTGATCCTTCTGCTGGGTTGTGAATGTAGGAGCCTGGGGATCCTCTACTGTGCTGACCTCCTTCCTCTGCTAACAAGTGGCAAGGAAATGAGGTGGTGGTGTGAACCGGGCACTGCAGATCTCAAAAAGCTCAGTAGATGCAAAAGGAAAAGGTTTTATTTAGGCACAACACGTTTCTGGGACCACTGTCCCTTTCATCAGGTGTTAAAATTATACAAAAAAATGGAGCATATTTATGGTGGAAAAGCATGCTCACATTATTTACTTATAGCTAAAAACAATTAAGATGAAATACTGCATTAAAAAAGTTACATATTACAAAAATTGAATAATTTTAAAATACAAATAAAAATATTAAAGCTATTAATAATATTACAATTGAAATCAAATAATTAATTGAACAATGTGTTTAAACCTGAAGAATGTTATTTAATTATTTATATTTTTATTGAGACTGTTAAATGGATACTAAAAAAATCCTACTATTGGTAATGCAGTATAGAAAACACCAATTAACAGCAGCAGGATTTCCTTTTTCATCTTCTGACCCTTTTGTGATTTACTGTGCCTAGTTCACACTTCCACATTTTCCTTCACCATTTACCACTACGAAAGCAAATGTAACATCAACTGATCTTCACGGTACTATTGAAGGAATAAAAGTATCCACAATATCTATAAACAAAGAGATGGTGCTTTTTTTCATAGGTAACTGTTTCAGAACTATTAATTTTCATTTAGGTTAATTTCCCTAATGGAATGTTTTTAATAATGTGTGGGAGGTAGCAGGAATCTATGTTAGATACATAGATGACTTCCTCCTTAGTTTGGGGGGGGGGGTCATTTATGGAAGCTAATGGAATCATACAATACATTAATAATAATGAATACAATCTGAAATATTATTAGTGATAAAGATTTTGTTAACTTTCTTGATTTCACTCTTAAGGCTGCTTTACACGCAGCCCCCGTCGGTTGTGCGTCATGGGCAAATCGCTGCCCGTGGGGCACAACATCACTCAGACCGGTCACACGGACTTACCTGCGGAGCGACGTTGCTGTGGCCGGCGAACTGGCTCATTTCTAAGGGGGCGGTTTGTGAGGCGTCACAGCGACGTCACACGGCAGCCGTTCAATAGAAGCGGAGGGGCGGAGAAGCAGCCGAAAGAAAGTGACGCCCACCTCGTTGCTGGTGGACGCAGGTAAGGTGTTGTTCCTCGTTCCTGGGGTGTCACGCGTAGCAATGTGTGCTGCCTCAGGAATGACGAACAACCTGCGTCCTGCAAAAGCATCAATATTTGGGATTAGAACAATGTGTCAACAATCAACGATTAGGTGAGTAATTTTGATCGTTAGCAGTCGTTCATGCATTTCACACGCAATGACGTCGCTAACGAGGCCGGATGTGCGTCACAAGTTCCGTGACCCCAACGCCATCTCGAAAGCGATGTCGTTGTGTATAAAGCATCCTTAAGTCACCAACAAAATAAAATCACATTTTGATCTTATTGGAAACCCACAGTCAGTAATTCAATATTGATGACTGATTCCTGCCATCCTCACACATTATTTAAAACATCTCATTAGGGGAATTAACCCAAATAAAAAGGAATACTTCTGAAATACTTACCTATGAAAAACAATCAGCAGATACATGTAGAAGATTGCAAAATCGCGGTTATCACCAATGGTCAGTCAATAGAGTGGAAACATTTGTGAAATCTAAAAGTGGGGAAAACATTAAAAAACTAAAATCTGTTAATAATGGCATGGTGACTTTTTCTACATGCTATAGTGCCCAATATAATGACATGATTGCAACGGTGAAGAAATAGTTTTATTAGATAAAGATGTGAGACTTAAATAAATTCTTAAAAATTAACATATGTTTTGCTGCAAAATAAAGCACCAACGCTTGGCAATATCTTGTCATCAAGTTTATTTAATGAACAAATGACTTCTGGTTATAATAAGAAAGTAACGGCTGGACCTTAAAGATTTTTATAAGTGTGGAGCTAATAGATGTAAGTGCTGCAACTATGTTTACAGAAACTACAAAATTTACCTCAAGGATCACAGATAAATAATTTATAATTGATAGCTCTATCAATTGCAATAGTGACTATATTATTTATGTAATTGAATGTACCGAATGCGGTTTGCAGTAAATAGGATGCACCATAAACAGTCTTAAATTTGTCATCAGAAAACATCTTGAAGATGCAGTGAATCTTACCGCTGTCGATTTATCTGGTGTTTCTAAACATGTTTCCCACATACATCAGGGTAACCTGAGCACATGCAGATTTTATGGGACTGAAAAAGTATTCAGACCTACCAGAGGAGCAGATCATTGCCACAAATGATTAAACAGAGAGCTTTTGGATCTTTTCACTGGAAACCTATACCTCCAAAGGTAAGACTTGATCTTGCAGGCAGTATTAATCTGTATATGATGGCCAGTATGAATATCTAGTATTTATAAAATTTGCAGGTTTATACACTCTTAACTGGTTTAAGCAAGGTTATTGTGTATATGATTACTAGCTTACAATTCATGCTTACATTTTTGTATACTGTATGAATTCATTGTCATTTTTTCTGTTTATGTTCGGTTTTGGATTTATTTGGTTTTATTTATATCTGCTGCAATGATTGAGATTTTTTTTCATGATTGATGAGCAGTGAAAGTGTACCGCCCCATGCCCGGCTGCAGCCGAGCCACTCGGATCTGGGCTTGCTGGTGGGTGGCTCAAGCATCTCCGGATCCGGGGGCCCTGTGGTCACTTCGATCTGAAAGGGGGCTGGCGGTTTACGGGAAGTAGGTTTACGGCTGGAGTCGTGGTTAAGTTCGTGACGCCACCCACGGGATGTGGTAAAGGTGGACACCACCGCTGCAGCTACGTGGCACCCGGGGGAGATGGTATGCAGCAAGTTGTTAACCCCTCCGTGGGCAGGGATGGTGGCCCCGGGACCCGTTCGGGGTGCTTTGGCGTTGCAGGGAAATGAGCGACCGGAGGGCACTGGTGTTCTCACTATTAGAATGAAACACTCGAGTAAACCAAGATGATGGTGGTCGGTGCCTGCAGCCAGCTGCAGTCTGGTCCCCCACCCGGTTGGTGGTCTCTGCCTTTTTCCTGCACCGTGTTGTGTAGCTGTGGACTGCCTGCGCTTCAGCAACGGGAATCCGCTCCCTGGCTTTGTGGATGTCGAGAGAGCCCTTTTGCCCGCAGACGCTGGCCCGTGGATCTCTCTGCCATTGCGGTGGCTTTCTATCCCCCTCGTTAGGCTGTTGTCTTCAGTCGGGACTTTGGGTAGGAAAAAAACCTATAGTCCAGACTGCAATGAGTTAATTAACTCAGTCCAGTGGCTTCTGGACCTCGTTTCAGGGTCTGAGTACTCTTCTTTGTGCTCCGGTTTCCGAGTCGGTTCCCCTGGTTGGTACTGGCGGGCCACTACCCTGTCCCGGTCCACCACGGTTTCACGAGTTCCTGCAGGCTGAGGCCACCGTTTCCATCCTAGCCAAAGATGCCCGAGATCCAACCCTGGCACCTGTCATATTTCTGCAGACCTGGGCACAGGCCTGCTTCTGGTGTCCTTCACTCCTACTACCAACTCCTCCAAACGTCATCTAACGTTTTTCCCACCTCAGGCTCTCTGAACTCCTTTGTGGGCATGGCCAACCGCCTGGCTCCACCCCCCTGGTGTGAACATCAAGCACTGAGAGGGGTGACTAGGGTTTTACTGGTTTGCTGGTGACACCTTTTTAGGGGATAGGTGTTGTGCGGGGCGCTATCTGTGACTACTTGGCTAGTCCAGGGCGTCACAAAAGCATATTTAAGAGAGTAATGCGGGCATCACACGAGACGATCTATCGTCGCAGGAACGACAACCATCACCTTACCTCCGTCCACCGGAAAAGGAGGAAGGAAGGAGGTGGGCGGCATGTTCCGGCCGCTCATCTCCTCCCCTCCTTTTCTATTGGGTGGCAGTTTAGTGACGCTGCTGTGACGTCGCTGTGACGCTGAACGAACCACCCCCTTAGAAAGGAGGCGGTTCACCGGTCACAGCGACGTCGCAGAGCAGGTATGTGCGTGTGACGCTGCCGTAGCGATAATGTTTGCTATGGCAGCGATCACCCCATATCGGCCGTACGACGGGGGCGGGTGCTATTGTGCTTGATATCGCCAGCAAATGCTAGCGATATCGCAGTGTGTAAAGTACCCCTTAGACTCTATATAGTTGAAACGCTTAGGTTTTGATACCTGAAATTGAAGTTGTATTGCGGTTTTGCCCACATGTTTTAATGCCTTTAACACCTGTGGAACATAGAATGAAAGTTATATTTTTCAGTGGAACTACTGCTGGTTCCTCTGTTAGCCTTTCCTTTATAAAGAATGTAAGGTTCAAAAAGCATGGGAAGTCATAAAACCAGCTGAAATGTTTCAGTAATTAGAAAGCATTCCTGTCACATGGTGAAAAATAATATGAACTTTTTCAACTGATGGCCTATAAAAATGTGTCTCATTACCAAGCTGCCACACAAAACACATCTCATGATGGGTAAAACCAGGAAGCTGTCTCAATACCTTTGCAACCTTTTTGTTTGGTTACAGAAGAATTTCTAAAGTACTGAAGGCTCCAGTGAGCAGTGGAAAGAACATAATTTCACCATAAACCAGCAATGACCAGGTGTTTCCCTCAAGACTTAAGACAGAAGAGTGAAAATTATTACCAGAAGAGTTTTCCAAGAACCAAGAACAACCTGTGGAGAGCTACAGAAACAATTATTTGAAGGAAAACAATAAGTTATGCACTCAAGCTCCATGGCCTGCATGCACAATCACCACTCAAGAGTCCATTGTTGAACAAAAAGCATGTTCAAGGGAGTTTAGTTTGCTTAACAACATTTAGACAAACCTGTAAAGTACTGAAAGAATACAGTCTGATTAGATGAGACTAAAAAAGGGACTTTTTTATGCCATAATACACACCATGTTTCGAGGCAAAAAGGCACTGTATTTCACCCCCAAAACACAATAAAATCACGGTATGGAGCTGTTTTTCCACATATGACACTCGCAAATAAATGTATAAGATAAATAGACAAATGTAAGGAGACATTCCTGATAAAAATCTGCTGCCATTTAGCAAGATGATAAAGATTAAGATGAGCCAACCTGTAGATATTCGGGTTCGCTAAAACAAAAAGGGAAAAACAAAATGGATTCTGCAAGCAAACTTAACACCGATCTTGAGCCTCAACAGCAAACTTCATACAAGTCAATGGTGATGAAACATTCGGGGCTGTTAAAAGGTCAGAGCAAGCACCAAGGGGCTGCAAATGGAAGTTAAATGGTAGTAAAAGCAGGACAGTTATACATACTGTGTTTCCCAAAGGATCATGCTGCAGTCAGCCTTTCCTTTAGGCCTGCTAATTAAGGTCCATCAATATTCATTGCTTCCCCAGCCCACCTTCTCTGCCAGTTTGCTGGATCCCCCGGGTGCCCTCAGTGAAAATTCTTTCTATGCAGGTTCCAGTGACCCAGCAGCAATCGTGGGGGTACAGTGCAGGAATTCCCGCAATCGCCATGATGTACCTATACGTCATTGGTCGGGAACGGACTGACATCTATGACGTATAGGTACGTAAAGGGTTGGGAAGAAGTTAAAATAAATGATTTTATAATTACTAATGCAAAAATCTAAATTATGACAGATTTATTTAAATGTATGTTAGGTACATATTTCTAGCAGATGTTGGTATTGGTGTATCACATAGACTTAGTGTAATTTTTTTTAAAACAATAAAAGTATTTATTGAGTTGTCTTCATTAAGTATTTGTTGCAAGAAAATCCAGAATATATGGAGAACTTACAGAAAAATAACCAATTTTCAGTCTAGGACTAGAGTTGAGCGCGGATCGTGGTTCGTGGTTCTCCAGTTCACGGCTCGAGTGATTTTGGGGGCTGTTCTAGATCGAACTAGAACTCGAGCTTTTTTGCAAAAGCTCGATAGTTCTAGATACGTTCGAGAACGGTTCTAGCAGCAAAAAAAACAGCTAATTCCTAGCTGGCTTTCCGCTGTAATAGTGTAAGTCACTCTGTGACTCACACTATTATGACATTTCAGTGTATAGTGTGCGGGAACAGCGCATTCAGATCACTGCTGTATGTATAATGGCAATCGCCATTTTTTTTTTCTCCTTGTCTTCCTTCCCTAAGCGCGTGCGTGTAGTGGGACGGGCCAGCATGTCAGCCAATCCCAGACACACACACAGCTAAGTGGACTTTTAGCCAGAGAAGCAACGGCATGTGTGATAGGATGTCCATGTCACATGTCCCTGCATTATAAAAACGAGTATCTGCCCGTCTGGACGCCATTATCTCTTCTGCGTCCTTGGTGTCAGACATCACTGGCGCAGCTCCTATCGCCGATACAGCTGTATACGCTCCATACACAGCGCTGGACAGCATAGGGATAGCACTTTCTATCAGTCCTTTTAAGGGCTCATACCGGCAGGGTCAGAGCCATAGGTGACAGGTCCTGAAAACAGAGTTTAACAGCTACACAAGATGACAGCGTCTGTGTAGCTAAGGTCAGGGATTTCCTCGCTGCATTTCCCCATTAGGAGGGATAGAAAGGCAGGCTTCCTTTCCTCTACCCAGAGACCCACAACCCTGCCACTGTACCCTCCTGCCCTTTGAACACTCCAACTCATTGTTACTAAGCCATTATACTAGCAAACACTGAGTGAACTTAGTGGCATCCTAAACGTGGCTATTGGACTTCTGTATAGTCCCACTAGTGCACAGATATTTGCAGCACATCTGGCTGCATTGCACACTCAAACTCATTATAACTAAGCCATTATACTAGCACACACTGAGTGAACTTAGTGGCATCCTAAACGTGGCTATTGGACTTCTGTATAGTCCCACTAGTACAAAGATATTTGCAGCACGTCTGCCTGCATTGCACACTCAAACTCATTGTTACTAAGCCATTATACTAGCAAACACTTAGTGCACTTAGTGGCATCCTAAACGTGGCTATTGGACTTCTGTATAGTCCCACTAGTGCAAAGATATTTGCAGCACGTCTGCCTGCATTGCACACTCAAACTCATTGTTACTAAGCCATTATACTAGCAAACACTGAGGAAACTTAGTGGCATCCTAAACGTGGCTATTGGACTTCTGTATAGTCCCACTAGTGCAAAGATATTTGCAGCACGTCTGCCTGCATTGCACACTCAAACTCATTATAACTAAGCCATTATACTAGCAAACACTGAGTGAACTTAGTGACATCCTAAACGTGGCTATTGGACTTCTGTATAGTCCCACTAGTGTAAAGATATTTGCAGCACGTCTGCCTGCATTGCACACTCAAACTCATTGTTACTAAGCCATTATACTAGCAAACACTGAGGAAACTTAGTGGCATCCTAAACGTGGCTATTGGACATCTGTATAGTCCCACTAGTGCAAAGATATTTGCAGCACGTCTGCCTGCATTGCACACTCAAACTCATTATAACTAAGCCATTATACTAGCAAATACTGAGTGAACTTAGTGGCATCCTAAACGTGGCTATTGGACTTCTGTATAGTCCCACTAGTGCAAAGATATTTGCAGCACGTCTGCCTGCATTGCACACTCAAACTCATTGTTACTAAGCTATTATACTAGCAAACACTGAGGAAACTTAGTGGCATCCTAAACGTGGCGTTTGGACTTCTGTATAGTCCCACTAGTGCAAAGATATTTGCAGCACGTCTGCCTGCATTGCACACTCAAACTCATTATAACTAAGCCATTATACTAGCAAACACTGAGTGAACTTAGTGGCATCCTAAACGTGGCTATTGGACTTCTGTATAGTCCCACTAGTGCAAAGATATTTGCAGCACCTGTGCAGGACACCCTCCTGCTCTGTTTTTAATAAGCTATATTGATAGCAAAAAATACTGGCATTTAGTGGCATCATAGAACTGGATGTTGTATTCCATTATTGTCCCACTGGTGCCAAGCTATTTCTAGCACCTCTGCATGACACCCTCCTGCTCTGTTTTTAATAAGCTATAATGATAGCAAAAAATACTGCCATTTAGTGGCATCATAGAACTGGCTGTTGTATTTCATTATTGTCCCACTGGTGCCAAGCTATTTCTAGCACCTGTGCAGGTGCACCTCATGCACATTTTGCTACGCTAATGTTATAGCAAACTCAGGGAATTCATTGCTGCATTTGATAATTCGGAGGGATAGAAAGTGAGGCTTTCTTTTGCTTTTCCTTCTGTTTTTAGACAGCATCTCCAAGTCCACACCCGAAGAGCAATTTCTCCTCCACGTGTAAGTGTGGAGAGGCAGCTAGTGCGCATGCGTGTGCCGATTTACCCCAGCTGCAGCCTAACTACAGTGTTTCGCCTAGTGAGTATGCTCAGCCTGACTGTGCCATTCCTGACGCTAAATCTTCATTTCGGGATACAGCGCATGCTCCCACACTTAGTGTGAAAAGCCTCTTTGCACAGGTACTTGCATTCCGTGCCAGGTCTAAGTCCTGTTTTGTGCCGAGACACCATGCTAAAGCTGATAGTCTTTTTTCAGAGACTCTATTTCATGCAACTGACCATGCTCAGGCACTTACTGCATCAGAAACTAGGTCCGGTAATGAACTCTTTGGCCCTGCCCCTGATATCGGGGGGCCCATATAGACCACAGGGCATCAGGTGTCCTGATGATGTGGCCAGGCCACTCCCAAATGGCTTGCAGAGGCCCGCCCCTATGACTTGTCACCTCATTATTGATGGTCAGACGATGACTGGTGAGGTGTTTGTGTCGTGGCAGCCATGAGGTCATTATTGAAGTTGCGGTTCCAAATAGGACGCTAGTTATGCCACTCACGACATGTCACTCTGCTTTTGTCTCCAGGAGGTGCATTGTGGTCCACCCTGGTTTGAGGCGGACCCAGGTTATAAAATTGGCTGGAGCCAACAAGGAGGTGCGCAGTCTTCTATTATGCTCCAAAAGAGCACACCTCCATGTGTTGAACCCATTGCGGCTTTAGGCCAGAGGTAGGCAGGGATAGGGCGTCAATGCAGGCCGCCACAACAGTTGGTAACGCAAAACGGTTAAGACCAGCTCCTGTCCTACAAGTCCTGCTTGTGCAGCCCAGTGGCATTAACAGGCCTGCTGCTGATGCGCCTGCTGTCCACAGGTGTGGCCCCAATGCGCACGGTCAGCGTACTTAATGGCCCCTGTGATGTTAACAGGGAGTTCCTAGGCTGGGTGGGCGTGTGGACCCTGTGACGCTAACAGGGCTCCCAGTCTCAAGATCCGAGTGGCGTCTAACTCGGTTCAGGCAACTATTAGTTTCATAGCCACACAGCTCTGTATCCTCCACCTAACCTTCCAGTTGCCAACCTCTCCTTTTCCATCTGGGAGCACGGTGGACATTGACTGCTGATGGGGATATATACCTTTCTCTTTCTTTTCTTATTAATTTTCGTTATATACCGCTAACATAGTATATACCACCTTATCCAAATCTGCCAGTCCCACCGTAACAGATGGTGTTTCTTCATCAAATGTAACTTTTGCTTAACCACCAAACCCACGGACAAAAACTTTTTTCCCCTTTCCAACACACCTGTTCCCCTTTCCACCAGCATTTGTCCTTTTTCAACTCATTTGGTATATGACCAAAAGTGCAACTCTGCAGCCAAGCAGCCAGCCCTCGGTCCCTCAGATGTGGACAAGTAAAAGCCCATTTCCTCCTATCCATGACAAAGCGTTGACATTCACTCTGTGCAGCACTGGTGTTTACTGGAAAAGCAGATCTAAGAATCCGTACCACCTTCCGCAGATACTCCTGTATACGTGCGTCCCTTTCTATGGCTGGAATTATTTCGCCAAATGTTGTCTTGTACCGGGGATCTAACAGTGTGGCAACCCAGTAGTTAGCATTACTTCGAATTCCTACAATCCGAGGGTCATGTTGTAGGTATTGCAGCAAGAAGGCGCTCATGTGTCTTGTGCATCCAGGAGGACAAAGTCCTTGGTTTGTTGGTGGCAGAGAGGTGAGAATCGTGCCTCCTTCCTCTGCCCTCTCCCCCCAAACTCGCACAAACGAAATGTGAGCAAGCTCTCACTCATCTGCTGAGTCTTCCATGCCCATCGCAAGTTCGTCCTCCATTTCTTCATGGGCTCCTGTACCTTCATCAACAATTTTTGCTGATACTATGCGCCCTTGTTAATCCCTATCCCCCACCATGACTGCCGCCTAGGTGCCGCTCAACGTATGGACCTTGTACATCTTATTATCCCTTCTGAATATGACTCCTCCTGTACTTCCTCCCCTTCCTCTTGGACCAACACCTGACTCTGAATAATGCTTACAGTGTGCTCCATCTTGTAGATGACCAGAATTTTCACGCTGAGAATGGCATCGCTAGTGCTAAACATCTTCGTCGACATTTGTAAACTGTGTAGAAGGGTGCATAGGTCCTTGATCTGACACCACTCCAGCAGCGTGATCTGCACCACCTCTGGATCAAGTTAGCCCAGGGTATACATCATACCGTATTTCAGCAGGGCTCTGCGGTGCTGCCACAGACGCTGCAACATGTGCAGATTCCAATTCCTGCGTGTCGGAACATCGCATTTCCGGCGTTTAACCGCCAGACCCTAAGACTTCAGGAGCGATGAAAGTTGTTGAGCTGCTGGGTGCGAAGGATGAAAGTGAGCACATAGCAGCGTGCCCGCTGCACAAGGCCATGTAGGCCGGGATGGTATTTTAAAAATTGCTGGAGAATCAGATTCAACACGTGAGCCATACAAGGCACGTGTGTCACATTGCCCTTATGAAGGGCCGCAGACAGGTTTGCATCATTGCAGCACACGGCTGTTAAGTCACCAACGTAGTCCACTCAATCAATTTGTACTCTGGTCGCCAGGTGACAACGTGTTCCTTTCGTGCATAGTGCTGATAATGGGAAAAGAGTCGATGCCTGCGGCGCAGGCGGACGCAGGATATGGTCACCCACTGGGTTGCGTTACCTTGACAGATACAGAACCACAGGCTGAATGTAGGTGGTGGGTATCTCACAGATGAAGTACCATCATTCAGCTACAACCAATGGGAAGACACCACACCCTTTTTTAGGCCCCTCCTGTCTGCAGACCACAGCCAGACAAAGCTATGAACCTCTTGTTACTGTTACCCCCAGTTCAGTTTTATAAGTTTGTGTGCTTGGTACCTGACTACTTTTCCTGCTTGCTGTTTATGTACCTCGTTGGCCGATCCGCATTTCACCTCTGCTTGTTTTCTGATTAAGTCCTGGCCATCCCATTCTGTTCCTCTTCCTCAATTAATATTTTTGACCCTGCATGACTACTATTCTCTGGAACTGCAGCCCTCCACAGGTATTGATCAACTTGGGCCCTGTGTAATTCCAAATCACTGTATAGGGGTTAAAGGGTTTCAGGGTTCTGGGTGTCCAGCTTGGTGAGTGGCTTGCCTCTAGCCTATCCTTTACAGCCCATCTGAGTGTGTCGATCCAGGCAGGCGTTACACCGTGCCCTCTGCAGAAGGCCATGTAGGCCGGGATAGTGTTTTAAAAATTGCTGGACAACCATGTTCAACACGTGAGCCATACAAGGCACGTGTGCCACATTGCCCTGAAGAAGGGTCGCAGACTGGTTTGCATCATTGTCGCACCCGACCTTCCCTGGCTGCTGGTTGAGTGGAGACAACCATTGATGAAACTCGGTCTCACTCTCCAGAGCTAACCGTCCACAATTCCTCAGCGGTGTCTCACATTTCCCCTACATTTCAAAGTAAACATTTGACCGCCTGATGGCCTTGAGCTCTGCTGCCAGCATAGTAAGGAGGTGTGTGGGATTCCTCGGGCGCAGTTACAAGGAAGGGTAGACTGACCACACAGGGTTTGGGCCGAGGTGGAGGACCCACACGAGGTTGAGAAGGCAGAAGCAGTGGAGGAACTTGTACATACAGAGGAAGGATTGACACACAAGTCATGGGGACGGCAAGACTTGTACAGCAAACTCTTCTCCATCTCTCACCATAGTTACCCAGCGCCCAGTCAGCAACATGTAACTCCCCTGTCCATGCTTACTGGTCCAAGTATCTGTGGTGAAATGCACCCTGTCACACACAGAGTTTCTCAAGGAATCGGTGAGGTTGTGTGCGACCTACTGTGGTAGCGCGGTAACGCCTTTCTTGGAGAAGGAGTGACGACTGGCCATCGGCTCTTGGGGCACTGCAATGGGCATAAGGTCTCGGAAATCCTCGGTCTCAAAAGGGTGTAAAGGCAGCCTTTCTGTTGCCAACAAGTTGCAGATGATGTCTCGCTCGTTTACACTAATTTGGCCACACACCACACTTGACTGGCATCAGTTGATCCCCCTTTTCAAAATGAAAAAGATGCTTTGCATGAAGCACTCTCAAAAATACGCGTGCCTTTCCCGTCCTCTGGCTGACCCAGGGGAAGAAAAGTCCTCTGAGAGCCATGACTTGTTCATCTTGGTTCTTTTAGAAACACAGCGAGGGGACTCCAACCACAGTCTCCCTCGTTGCCACTAATTGGGCCACACACACCCCACTTAACTGGCATCACTTGACCCCCCTTTTGAAAAAGAAAAAGATGCTTTGCATGAAGCACTCTCAAAAATACGCGTGCCTTTCCCGTCCTCTGGCTGACCCAGGGGAAGAAAAGTCCTCTGAGAGCCATGACTTGTTCATCTTGGTTCTTTTAGAAACACAGCGAGGGGACTCCAACCACAGTCTCCCTCGTTGCCACTAATTGGGCCACACACACCCCACTTGACTGGCATCACTTGACCCCCCTTTTGAAAAAGAAAAAGATGCTTTGCATGAAGCACTCTCAAAAATACGCGTGCCTTTCCCGTCCCCTGGCTGACCCAGGGAAAGAAAAGTCCTCTGAGAGCCATGTCCACATTGTCAGTGGACAGACATGTGTGCTTATCTGCCAGCAGACCCCCAGCAGCACTGAAGACAGGTTCCGAGAGAACGCTGGCTGCAGGACACGACAAGATCCCGAAGGCGTAAGTGGCAAGCTCAGGTTAATTTATCCAGATTGGAAGCCTAAAATGAGCAGGGCTCAAGTTGCACAGTAATGGCATCGATGTTTCCTTGCATATACTCATATATCTGTGTGTCCTCCTCTTTTTCCTTGTCCAGCTCTTTTGTTTTCGCATGAGTATATGTCCTTGTCACTTTCCCATGTGTTTGTGTTGTGTTGTGAGTTGTTTGTCACCTTTTGGACACCTTTGAGGGTGTTTTCTAGGTGTTTTTATGTGTTTGTGAATGCCTGGCATTGTTTCCTGTGCAGTTCGAGTTCGGTTCGTCGAACGTTCGACGAACCGAACTCGAACGGGAGCTCCGTTCGGCGAACCGACCTCGAGCCAAACCGCGACCGGTTCGCTCATCTCTATCTAGGACACTAGTTGAAGAGAATATTCCACTCATCTTTTCATGAAACCTTGAATGAATAGCAAAGGCTTCTTACGGCTGTGTGACTGTGAGTTATGATAGTGTCCAGGTCATCAACTTTGTACCATTTATTTTAATGGAAACTAATAAGATGGTTAATAGGATTTAAAGACGTTGTCCAATTCTTTAATTTTGATGGCTTATCTCTAGTGTGACATGAGGCACCCTTTACCGATCAGCTCTTCCTGGTGTTAATGGTTGGCAGAATTGCTCAGTTATGAAGCTGAACAACACAACTTTGTGAACTCTATAGTGGCTACTGCTGGATACTGCACATATTCCCCCTATTCAAATAATTAATGGGCAGCCACTATTCTGTCAACAGGGCAGCACTGTGCAGCTCCATAACTGAGTATTTTTTTCAGCCATCCACAACTTCCACAATTGATGGGGGGGTGCCTGGTGTCACACCTCCCACCAATAAGGCATTGGTAACCTATCCTAAGGATAAGCCATCAATGTAAAAGTAGTGTACAAGCTCTTTAATTAGTATTTAACACAGTGCTTCACTATTGTTAGCATCTTATCTTGCATCTTTTTACATTTTTTATAGGAGTTTGTTTCTTGCTGAATCTTGCCTATATGAGAACATTATATCACAGCATTGAATTACTGTGCAGAAGAAAAGAACAAATCATCATAAAGTGTCCTCTGATCTGGATTGTAAATATTGATATAGATATTGATAGCAAAATAACATCTCTGAAGATGTTGCATTTTCTCATATATATTAAACCTAGCTTTCTTTAAAAGAGGGGAAAGAGGAATGGGCAGAATAAGAACAGGATAGAAAGCAGGAAATAGGTCTATAGACACCATTTAAAATTTGTGATTGGTCCTGATGACAATAATCATTATTTCATACTAATGAAAACTGAAATAAAAGTGGAGAATATTCATGAAACTCAATTTATAATGCAGATACTGAGCTTTTGTAGATGGCTCTGGGTACTACATGTTAGTAGTTCATGAACAAGATACAATGACCTTCTTGAAAGATGTTTCAGTTGAAAACTACTCTGAGGCTGAGCTGAAGGCACTTATTGTAGTGTGTATAATGGCAGATGATCAGACAGCATAGATTTTCAGAGTGGAACATAACAATGGACCTGTATGGAGAACCAGGGATATTTGGCTGTCTTTAGGTAAAAGTAAGTGAAATAATAAGGTGAAGGTGAAATAATTAGATATTTCATTATAAATTTGGAGCTACATAAGAAGTGGCTATTATTAGTGATGGGTGAAGACTAAAATATTCCAGTTCGGATTAATTGTCTTCAATATTTTGTACTATTTGAGTATTCATCATGGATAATGAATCTAAGATAAGTTAATGGGAAGCTTGAATAATTTTTCAATGAACCCTCCCAGGATGCCTTGTGTGGTGGTAAAAATGCAAAAATGGATGGAGAAGTGATGAAATTGAATGGGTACAGCATGGGGAATATACTTACATGCATCTCTGAAACACAGGTCTTTTCTGGAAACAATGTTGTTAAAGTATTATGCCACTTTGATATGCAGTCCCCCACCTTTTTATTCCCCTGAGGTCACTTCTGGCGGTTCTTACAGTACCCTGTTTGTGAGCAACCAATTATGACCACAGGTGAACTTAGTGTCAGACTGTCTGATTGTGCTGCCGCCATGACATGCAGTACAACTGTCTGGCACTGAGTTTATTTAAGGCCATAGCTATTAGCTCAAACAGAGGGTATCATGAGAACCACCAAAAGTGACCTCAGGTGATTCAGTGCTGGACTGACAGAGGGTGCTGCCTGCTCCCAGTGTGTAATAGGGGCACCGCTCACCATGGCTTCTGGATGTAACAGACCTGGGATTGTCGTGGGATTTCTTGTGGATTGGATTGGACCTACGGGGGTGTTTTAGGAGTTAATAAATTGATGAAAGAGCGTGTGTTTTTTTTATCTAAAATAAAGGATGTTTGTATATGTGTTTTTTCTTTTTACTTGCAGGGTTGGTAATGGAAGGGTCTTATAGACAACTTTCCATTGCCAACCTAGGGCTTGATGGCAGCTGTGATTTTTGAGAAATCACAGCTAACATCAACCCCATATATTACCCTGATTGCCACTGCATCAGGGCAATTGGGATGAGCCAGGTAAAGTGCCACAATTGGCACATCTAATTGATGCGCCAATTATGGGGCAGCTTTGGGCTGCTATTTTTAGTTTGGGGAGGGATCAATGACCATGGACCTTTCCAACTTGAAAATACTATTCTCTAGCTTTCTCTTTTAACTGTGCTGGTTATCACAAATAGGCGGGGGACGTCGCGTCACTTTTTTTTCATTGTGCCTTCCAGTGGCAAAGATGGCTACAGCATTACTGTAATTGGTAGACAATTACTGCATGTTTAGTGGCTGAAAATCAAACATTTGGGGAGGGGACTCGAAACTTACGAGGTGAATACCAAAATACTCAACGAGGAATGAATCTCCCGAATACCTTAATATTCACTCGAGTAAAGAATGGTGCCGAATATATTCACTCATCAATAGCTATTATTAGTAGTATTTTTTATTTTTAGAGCACCATTGATTCCATGGTACTGGACATGTGAAAAGGATTTACATACAAAATACAAATATAAATTATAATGAACAGACAAGCAGTAACAGACTGGTACAGAGGGTAGACAACACTTCCTTTGTAGGCTTACAGGCTACAGGGTAATGGGAAGGAAACAGCAAGTTGGGGTTTCAGAATCTCTTAGGGTGGTGAAGTTACAGCTGGGTCATTGCAGGCTTTAAGTTTCCTGAAGAAATGGGTTTTCAAGCACAGTCTGAAGGTTCTGAATGTTGGAGACAATCATACTTGTTAGGGCACAGAATTCCTGGAGATAGAGGATGCTTGGGAGAAGACTTGAAGGCAGTTGAGTGTATGAAAAAAGGAGTTTTTGTAAGAACCAAATTACATGTGGGAGATATTGGGAGATTAGTTAGACGTTTACTGAAGGACATAGTGTTAGTAAGTTAAACTGTATTTCTTTAGAAATTTGCAGCTAATGAAGAGATGTGCAGAGGAGAGAGGCAGAGAATTAATGAGGGAACAGGTGCTCAAAACATGTGAGAGTCCAAAGCCCATGCTCACAGCTAAGCAAAAGATAAGCCCAGGGTAATGTCCTGGTAGACACTGTCATTAAAGCAGCTGCCATCATGCTGCTACCAGAAAAGTACATATGCAGTGTGCAGTAGGTTTCACCTTTGGATTTTGAGCTGCTGGTTAAACTAGAGCAGTCATCAATTCAAGCTAGAATAAGAGTATGGAAGCAACATGTCTGTATGTGTCAAATGTGGAGATTGACAGGTGTTGCCTTCCCAGATCATTCTTCCCTACAGTGACGCATTTGCACTAAAGAAGCCATGGTGAATATGGAGACTCAACATTGCCTAGCACCAAAGAATAATTTGGATACTGCTGCATAAGTTTTTGCTTGTACTGTCTGTGCGTACCACAGACCAGGAAATTTGTCAAGGTCCCATAAGGACATAGCAAAAAGTTATTGCACTCTTTCCTTCAACTGCAGACTGACTTCATACAGGTAGGCACATATGAGTATGTCCTTGTTTGTGAGGATCTATTGTCATTCCCTTAGTAAAACAACCACAAAAGCAAAAACCAATAATTTGACAGTTAATGGAATGTTAGTTTAGGAGTTCCAAAAGTAATTTAAAGTCACAGCCATATTTCACTGAAAAAGTATTAAGAAAAAATTAAGAGAACACAGCAAGCATTGCTTATCCCATACAATCCTCACAACAAAGGGAAAGTTGGTTGCACAAACAACAAATTTGTAGAATTTATATTGTAACTTTATATTAAGTTCGCATCTCAGCAGAAATACAGGGCCCTCTCTCACTCAAAGTCTTTTTTAAGTTCAATTTTAAGACTGTTATTTCAATCAGAAGTTAAGGCAACTAGAAGGGGACCTTCAACAGACACTGCCATACATATTTCACCATGATTTCTTGCTGAAAAACAAGATTTGACAACAGACTCAGAAAGACTACAGGATTAGTGTGGAAACTGGATTACAATAAAAAAGCATGTGAAGATACATTCGAAACCTAAAGTTGAAGGGACATTCCAAGTGCAATTAACTACCCAACCTCATTAAATATGGAAGGAAAGAATCTCTGTATACATACCTCTCATTGTAACAAGTATTTGATAATTGTCAATACAAGTCAGACCCCATCATCCATGAATTTCAGATAAGTGGTTTTAAGTTAGTTAGGAACATAATTGAGGATATACAAAATTATCTTTAACCCTTTCACAACCTTGGACGCATGTCCCTGCGTTTGATGTGGGCTCGTACGCTGAGCCACATATTTTCCCAAACATGAGTGCTGATCTGATTTTGGCAAAAAAACATAAAAAAAAAAGCTTCCCTGGATTTTCCATTGCCAGTGAAGGTAACACCAAGCAGTGGGGGTTAGCAGTCAGTAGCTGCTTTGATTACCTTTCGCTAGCAATAGACATTTGTTTTCCTGTTTTCTAGTACAATATATGATAAAATTAAAATGGTTTCATTCAAAAGTACAACTTTTACCGCAAAAAAACCAAGCCCTAAATGTGGATTGAAAAATAAAAAAGTTTTGAGTCTTGGAATAAGGGGAGGAAAATATGAAAGAGAAAAATGGAAAATTGTCAAGTGGTGTAAGGGTTAAGATGAGTGAGATAAATTATTCATAAGATGCCATCAGACTGTAGTTGGGCTTACTAATATTACAAGCTCTTGGCTTTGTACCTTTACTCCTATTTTGGCCAAGCCTATTCCCTATCTAGCAAGCCTATTGATGGAAGTTAAGTTGTTTGTACTTGATTGGTGGAACATGTGAGTGGCCTCTGATTTATTTTTGACCAACAGATGTCAGAGGTGCAGTAAAGCAACCACCATAATAGATGACACTGTTGCAGTGAACCAAACTCCAGAATGTGAGCCAATGCATATAATAAGAAATTAATAGTTAGAAAAAGGACAAGTAAAATGAAGTGTGGTCCTTTTGAAATTTGAATTCACTATTTTTGACATTTTTTTTTACCAAAAATTATTCACTGGAAATCATAAGTAGTCCAGTCTTGCCTACAACCGGTGGTGGATACGGCTGTGTTACTATGCACTGAGCTCCTGTCTTAAGCCACCTATTCTGAGCAGTCCACACACTGATCAAGGTCTAGTGCAGACTGAAATGTTTATGTATTTTTTGGGATTACTAAACAAATTAAAAATTATTTATCTCCATTTACCTGAGTGCCAAGTCTTTAAAAATGATTGGCTGCCATGACAGCTGGCATCTGTTAAAGACCCCTGGTGCCTGGCATGATGGTACTCCTGTGAATAACAGCCCATAGCTGCCATTAATAGGAGATCATGGTTTTACTATGTATAGCAGTACTGTCGTATTGCTGTATATAGCAAAACCGAACAAATGATTGCTGGTTCAAGTTTCCTAAAGGCACTAACAAATACACTGAAAAGTTAAAAAAGATGTTTTAAAACAATATGAAAATATATATATATATATATATATATATATATGTGTAAACGTTCAAACCACCACCTTTTACCTCCTTTAAAAACTTAATTTACAGTGCAATGAGAGGACTACAACTAATAGAAGACTTTCTAATGTGAAATATCTAAACTCAGCTGCACTGCTCCTTCCACCACACTTACGCATGTAGGAGGCAACACCAGGAGATCAAGGCTAGTTGACATTCTACATCTCATAATCTGCTCTAAAATATGGAGGGGGGCACTTTCTTTTTTCCTTTTGAGTGTTGCTGCTTAATCACTATTGGTCAATATTATATAGGGAGAACATGAAGGGGAAAGTGTCCAAATGTTTGGGAAACTTAGTATGTAGAGTTTGTAAAACAACATAAGCAGTGAGTAAATTTGCATAATTTCCTGCACTCATTTTATATCTTTATTTCTCTTTTTACTTGACATTTAAGATCAAAAGCAATAATGAACTTTTTTGCATTCTAGTCATTGTCATAATAGCATTCTACAACACTAGATAAAAATTGTAGCAAAAACTTTCTCTCCATTGTCATTTCCACAATTATCATGTCCTTTTTATTTGATTGATAGATTCTCACAATCCAGATATGTTTTCACTACTGAATAGTGATGAGCGAGTACTAAAAAGCTCGGGTGCTCGAGGCTCGGGCCGAGCATCCCAAGATACTCGTGTACTCGGCCCGAGCACCAAGCCCAATGTTATCCTATGGGAGACCCGAGTATTTTTCTGAAATGACCCCCGGCAGCATGTAGAAACCCTAAAAATGTCACAAAAGTCTCAGAAGAGTGCTCAAATGACATGGCAACAGCATGGGGAAGACCCCTTGAAGCATTTATCACTCAAAAGTCACAGCTGTGAACAATTTTGTCCGAGTTTTACGCCATTTTTACGGACTCACCAGAAAACCTTCCAAAATGACACCAAAATGAATTTTCATGGTGGAAATGTTAAGGGCACATACCCAATAGTGAGATAGAGCTGGTGTATGTTACTTTTTGAGATTAATACATGAAAGATTTTACGTAAAACATTGTGTGGCACTCCGATGTCCAAAACGCACGTTTTTACTAGCGATGTCGGTAATTTTTTTTTTCATTCTATCTCCCGTCGGTCGGTCTCGCTCTGGCTATCTCTCTCTGTCTTGTCTGTCCCCCTCTCACAGTCTGTCAGTCAGTCTCCCCCCTGTCTCTTACTTACCGTTCCCCGATCACTGCCGCGGCGCTGCACAGCTGTTTACTAAACTCCGGCGGCTTTTCCTCTTTTGAAAAAGCCGGCCGCTCATTAAACAATCTCGTATTCCCTGCTTTCCTGCTTTTCGGCGCCTATGATTGGTGGCAGTGAGACACGCCCCCACGCTGAGTGACAGGTGTCTCACTGCACCCAAACACAGCAGCCGGTGGGTGTGTGTATACTGTGCAGTGAAATAAATAATTAAATAATTAAAAAAAACGGCGTGCGGTCCCCCCAATTTTAATACCAGCCAGATAAAGCCATACGGCTGAAGGCTGGTATTCTCAGGATGGGGAGCTCCACGTTATGAGGAGCTTCCCAGCCTAACAATATCAGTCAGCAGCCGCCCAGAATTGCCGCATACATTATATGCGACAGTTCTGGGACTGTACCCGGCTCTTCCCGATTTACCCTAGCGCGTTGGCAAATCGGGGTAATAAGGAGTTAATGGCAGCCCATAGCCCGCTCCGGTCAGCTCCACGCAGCAACTGAGGTGAGTATAGCAATCAGCTGAACTGTCACTGAGGTTAATCGCGGCAACCGCTGGATCCAGCGGTGGCCGTGAGTTACCTGACTGACAGCAGCTGATCACGCTACTCACCTCAGTTGCTGTGTGAAGCTGACCGGAGCGGCAGTGTATTCTGCTGCTCCAGTCACCTCCATGCAGCAGAGCTGGACGCGACGCTGGAGGTCCGTGGATTACGCCGGACATGGAGGGCTTTGTCGGGGTTAATAAATTGGTGATGAGGGACTTTGTTATTGTTTTTTATTTCTAATAAAGGATTTTTCGGGTGTGTGTGTTTTTTAACTGTAATTTACAGAATAATCATGGAAGGAATCTCCGGGAGACGCCTGACATGATTAACCTAGGATTTAGTGGCAGCTATGGGCTGCCATTAACTCCTTATTACCCCAATTTGCCAACGCACTAGGGTAAATCGGGAAGAGCCGGGTACAGTCCCAGAACTGTTGCATATAATGTATGCGGCAATTCTGGGCGGCTGCTGACTGATATTGTTAGGCTGGGGAGCTCCCCATAACGTGGAGCTCCCCACCCTGAGAATACCAGCCTTCAGCCGTATGGCTTTATCTGGCTGGTATTAAAATTGGGGGGACCGCACGCCGTTTTTTTTAATTTATTTATTTTACTGCACAGTATATACACGCCCACCGGCTGCTGTGATTGGGTACAGTGAGACACCTGTCACTCAGCGTGGGGGCGTGTCTCACTGCAACCAATCATAGGCGCCTGTGGGCGGGGAAAGCAGGGAATATGAGATGGATGTGTGCAGAGCACAGCACGCCCGCCGGTATAGAGGCTCGGTCACGCTGTGCAGGCCGGCCAATCACTGCAATTCCACAACTAACAGGGCTGTGGCATTGCAGTGGTCTGCCAGCCAATCCCTGCATGAGGGCTGGCTCTCAAAAGAGCGCCAACATGCAGGGATGAAGACCACGAGTACAGCACGAGTATCGCGAAATTGCTCGGTACCTGCCGAGTACAGTGATACTCGTGCGAGTGCCGAGTAGTAACAAGCATACTCGCTCATCACTACTACTGAACCTTCAGGACACAGTTTATTATACCATCAAAAGTTTAACATTTTACTACAAAGATGCCCACAATATAAAGGATAAATAAGGTGGACTTTTTTTGTAAGACATGAATCCTTAATTAAAACAGATATATATATATATATATATATATAGATATGAAACATATCATTAATTAAAACAGATAATCCTCTTGAAAATGTACATTTTTCAAGTTTTAACCATTTTAGAACACAGAAAGCTAGCAGGCAAGTAGTGCTAACATACAATATTGTGTCAAACAAGGAAAAACAGATGCAATACTGCACTGCCGGTCACCTGACTAAATAATACGGGGGACAGGAGGAGCAACAATAACCACCAAAGCTCTGTTCAGCGGTTCTCACCAGAAGAGAAACAGTCTAGCGAAGATCTTCATAAGAGAAGGTAGAATCGTGACACACGCTGTTATATAAAAGTCCATGCTTTTTTATAAATGCATAAAAGGGGAGTGGGTCCGTGACCAGATGCTCGCACTCCAAAGGACAATGGCCGTTTCGCACTGCTGTGCTTTTATGGGTCCTGGGAACTTGTAAAAGCATAGCAGCATGAAACGGTTGTCATCCTCTGGACTGCCAGCACCTGGTCTTGGACCTGCTTACCTTTTATGCATTCCTAATAAAGCAAGGACTTTTATATAACAGCATTTGCCATGATTCAACCTTCTCTTATGATAAAATACAGTATACCACAGTGTTATCCAGAGATTACCATCACATCCTATTACCAATGGGACAAGCAGTTTTATTTCCTTTTCTTAGATCAGCCAAGGCCAAAGTTATAAAAACCTTTGAAATTCATTCAACAGTTGATGTGTAGATATAATCCACCCCTCTTTGTCATTTGTGATCAGACAGACTAATCTTTACAAAACTGGCTAAAACTGGCAGTTTCACTGTCAGATGTAAAATCATCCTGCTGTGACTGAGATGAGTGATGGTCATATATTCCATAAATCTCTCCTGTATCTCCCAACTAATAACAAAAGGGGCTAATTGTGATGACCCACATCCATCACTATTACTGGCCAGATGGTTGTTGCTATGTTGCTAGGGGTCATGTGGTGCTGCTAGTGGATCCCACTTTCTTAGCCGTGGTCAGTTAATTTTTTTTCTTTTACAGTAGCTCTTCCATTGACATTTTTTTAACCATACATTTTGTGCAACACTATAACTTTGGATCTTTCCAACCCTAACTGTTCAACCCTTGCCAAAAGGGCAGAACAAGAAATGCTAGGTAAGTAGTTACAAGTAAAGAAAGCAAAATGTGTACGGTTGTCAAATTGGACTTGTAAAACTGGTAAACATCCACATTGTTTTCTATTTCTTTTGTTTTTTTTTAACAAAATTTAACTTCTTTTCCAAAAATGATATGATAAAAAATTGCTAATTGATCCTACTAACATTCCTTTTAAGCTTTTGCAGTATATGAGTTTTAAATGTATGTAGAAATAATTATTTCAAATGTATGAATATTGTTAAAGGTTATTGAATAGCCTGTGTGTGAAATTAATATACTTTGATAAAAATAAGTACATTTTTATAGAGGTATTATTTTAGCCAGAGGATTCATTCATGTTATATGGTAAGAACATTATTGTTAGCTAAATAAGAAGTTAAGACGCTATAAGATGTTCTACGGAAGGTCTGTTTGTAGCTTCCGGCATCTGAATCCAGCAAGCACACAATGTTTTAAAGAGGATAATAAAGAAAGATAATGTTTCCTTCTGGTGCAAAAGATTCAAGAGGAGGGTTTCTTTAATAGTATACTAATGAAGATGCACTATGATGTCCTATGGGGAGCATTCTGGTTATAATTAAGCTAGAGTGCACTGTTAGCTCTGTCCATTGAAATATTGTATAAGGGGAAGAAAGAAAGACCATAAAATAGAGCCTTTGGAAAGGATCCATTGGTGCAGTTTATTCTATATATCCTTTTTTAGTGTTTTATTTTTTAATTGTTTTTTATTTACTCTAAGTAACCTCACAAAGCACTATTGCACATATCGGGTATTTACTTTTATCTGCTGCTCATATCCTCAATGTTTTCATAGTATCATAGTATCATAGTTTTTAAGGTTGAAGGGAGACTCTAAGTCCATCTAGTTCAACCCGTAGCCTAACATGTTGATCCAGAGGAAGGCAAAAAAACCCCAATGTGGCAAACAAGTTCCAATGGGGAAAAAATTTCCTTCCTGACTCCACATCCGGCAATCAGACTAATTCCCTGGATCAATAAATACCCTGTCATAAAATCTAATATACATAACTGGTAATATTAAATTTTTCAAGAAAGGTGTCCATACTCTGCTTAAATGTTAGTAGTGAATCACTCATTACAACATCATTCGGCAGAGAGTTCCATAGTCTCACTGCTCGTACAGTAAAGAATCCTCATCTGTGATTATGATTAAACCTTCTTTCCTCAAGACGTAGCGGATGCCCCCGTGTTCCAGTCACAGGCCTAGGTGTAAAAAGATCTTTGGAAAGGTCTCTGTACTGTCCCCTCATATATTTATACATTGTGATTAGATCCCCCCTAAGCCTTCGTTTTTCCAAACTAAATAACCCCAAGTTTAATAACCTGTCTTGGTATTGCAGCCCACCCATTCCTCTAATAATCTTGGTGGCTCTTCTCTGCACCCTCTCCAGTTCAGCTATGTCCTTCTTATATATCGGTGACCAGAATTGTACACAGTATTCTAAGTGCGGTCGCACTAGTGACTTGTACAGAGGTAGAAGTATATTTTTTTCATGAACACTTATACCTCTTTTAATACATCCCATTATTTTATTAGCCCTGGCAGCAGTTGCCTGACACTGTCCACTAAAGTGAAGTTTACCATCCACCCATACACCCAAGTCTTTTTCTGTGTCTGTTTTACCCAGTGTTCTACAATTAAGTACATAATCATAAATGTTATTTCCTCTACCCAAGTGCATGACCTTACATTTATCTACATTAAACTGCAATTGCCACTTCTCAGCCCAATCCTCCAATTTACATAAATCTCCCTGTAATATAAAATTATCCTCCTCTGTATTGATTACGCTGCAGAGTTTAGTATCATCTGCAAATATTGAAATTCTACTCCGCATGCCCCCAACAAGGTCATTTATAAATATGTTGAAAAGAAGCGGGCCCAATACTGACCCTTGTGGTACCCCACTATGAACTGAGCCCCAGTCCGAGTACATACCATTAATAACCACCCTTTGTTTCCTATCACTGAGCCAGTTTTTAACCCAGTTACACATATTTTCCCCTATCCCCATTATTCTCATTTTATGTACCAACCTTTTGTGTGGCACCGTATCAAAAGCTTTTGAAAAGTCCATATACAACATCCACTGCCTTTCCCTGGTCCAGACTTGAACTTACCTCTTCATAGAAGCTGATCAAATTATTTTGACAAGATCGATCCCTCATAAACCCATGTTGATACTCTGTCATAAGGTTATTTTTCTTGAGATACTCCAGTATAGCATCTCTCAAGAAACCCTCAATGATTTTACCAACCGTAGAGGTTAAACTTACCGGCCTATAATTTCCCGGCTCAGTTTTTGTCCCCTTTTTGAATATTGGCACCACATTTGCTATGCGCCAGTCCTGCGGTACCGACCCTGTTATTAAGGAATCTGTGAAGATTAAAAATAATGGTCTATCTATCACAGACCTCAATTCCTGTAGTACTCTGGGGTGTATGCCATCCGGGCCCGGAGATTTGGCAACCTTAGTGATTTCGAGGCGGCGGCATACTTCCTGCTGGATTAAGCAGGTAATATTCAAGGGTGAATTTATGGTATCACTGGTCATGTCATCTGCCATGGCATTTTCTTGTATAAAAACCGTAGAAAAAAAGTCATTCAGCAGGTTGGCTTTACCCTCATCCCCTTCCACCATTTCACCAAGACTATTTTTAAGGGGGCCAACACTATCGCTTTTCAGTTTTTTACTGTTTATGTAGTTAAAGAATATTTTAGGATTATTTTTACTTTCTCTCGCAATGAGTCTCTCTGTCTCAAACTTAGCTAACTTAATTTGCTATTTACATATTTTATTTAATTTTCTATAATTATATAATGCCTCATCACTACCTACCCTCTTTAATTCTTTTAAGGCTTTCTGTTTTTCTTTTATTGCTTCCCTTACAGCTCTATTTAGCCATAAGGGTTTCCTCCTATTTCTAGCATGTTTGTTCCCATAGGGTATATTTTCTGCACAAGCCCTATTCAGGATGCTCATAAAAGTCTCCCATTTGCTTTGTGTACATTTATTACTTAGTACATCATCCCAGTTTATTGCACTAAGATCATCTCTCAACCGTTTAAAATTTGCTTTCCTGAAGTTTAGTGTCCTTGTAGCCCCTCTACTAGACATCTTACTAAAGAATACATGAAAACTTATTATTTTGTGATCACTATTCCCCAAGTAACCCCCAACTTGTATATTTGATATGCAGTCTGGCCTATTGGTTAGTACAAGGTCTAGTAGTGCTCCCCCTCTTGTGGGGTCCTGTACCATTTGTGAAAGGTAATTATCTTTCATTGTTATCAAAAATCTATTTCCTTTTCTGGAACTGCAAGTTTCTGTTCCCCAATTTATATCAGGATAGTTAAAGTCCCCCATAATAATTACCTCTCCGAGACTCGCTGCTTTATCAATTTGCTTTATGAGGAGATTCTCTACCTCTTCCATAATATTCGGCATCTTATAACACACCCCTATCAGTATTTTATTATTCATTCTCCCCCCCCTTATCTCCATCCATAGGGACTCTACATTCTCAGTACCCTCACATATGTTGTCACGCAGGATGGGTTTTAAGGATGATTTTACATATAGACACACACCTCCCCCTCGCTTATTTGTACGGTCATTCCTGAATAGGCTATAACCCTGTAAATTAACAGCCCAGTCATAGCTCTCATCCAGCCATGTCTCTGATATCCCCACTATATCATAATTTTCTTCCATATTAATTCTAATTCCTCCACCTTATTTGTGAGGCTTCGGGCATTAGTGTACATGCACGTTACGTATGACTCTGTACCTGTATTCCTGCTTACTGTATTAACTGTCCTAACTCTTCCCCCCGTACCACCCCCAATTTCATTACTTGTGCCCTGGTCACTATCTGCACTACATTCCCCTTCTATAAAGTGAATACCCTCGCCCCCCATTCCTAGTTTAAACACTCCTCCAACCTTCTAGCCATTTTCTGCCCCAGCAGAGCTACACCCTCCCCATTAAGATGCAGCCCATCCCCAGCATAGAATCTGTAGCCAACTGAAAAGTCGGCCCAATTCTCCAGGAACCCAAAACCCTCTTTCCTACACCAATTCCTGAGCCACCTGTTAACCTCCCTGATCTCCCTTTGCCTCTCTGGTGTGGCTCGTGGCACAGGTAGTATTTACGAAAATACCACCTTTGAGGTCCATGCTTTAAGCTTACAACCTATTTCCCTGAAATCATCTTAAAGGACCTTCCACCTACCTCTAACTTTGTCATTTGTGCCAATGTGTACAATGACCGCTGGGTCCTCCCCAGCCCCTCCCAGTAATCTGTCAACCCGATCAGCGATGTGCCGAACTCGAGCGCCAGGAAGACAACACGCTGTTCGGCGATCCCTGTCTTTGTGACAGATTGCCCTATTTGTCCCCCTAATAATTGAGTCTCCCACTACCAGTACCTGTCTTGGCTGCGCTGCACTCCTATTCCCCCCTTTACTGGAGCAGACACTCCTCTGGCGTTCAGAGGTCATGCCTTGCTGCAGCAATGCTACCCCTGTAATGACATCCCCCTCATCTGCCAAGTTTGCAAACCTATTGGGGTGTGTCAGTTCAGGACTAGCTTTCCTAGCACTTTTCCCTTTACCCCCCTTTCTAACTGTCACCCAGCTACCTACCTCACCGTCCTGCCGCTCCCTACTACGATCCTCCCCCACATCTGACCCAGCAAGCTTTACTATAGAAAGTTTGTCAGACATGTGTCCATCAACTCCTGGAATTTTTATGTTTGACAGGTATTTTTGGAATTAATTTAGTGACTTTTTGGTAAATGGATTTGGTCCCCTTATTCCACAGCTCTCACATCACATATACTCGCTGGCAGTAACCAATGTACAGTAGTGTTTGAATGTTTGTGAACTGTTCAGCATTTTCCCAATTGCTGCATAAAGTGAACCTAAAACTATCTTATATCGTCGTTCAAACTCTAAAGTAAAATGAACCCAATCACATAAATGAGAAAAAAAATACGAGACTTAGTCATTTTTTAAATGAGAAAAATGACCCAACACTAAATGTGTATGTTTAGCAAAAGTATGTATGCCTTTGCTTTTAGGAGCTGATGTGACCTCCTTGTGCAGCACTAACTACAGCCAAACATTTCTGGTAATTGTTGAGTAATCCTGCATATCGACTTGAAAGCATTTTAGTCCATTCCTCCCTACACAACAGCTTCATCTCCGTTATATTGGTGGGTATTCTACCATAAACTTTCTTCTTCAGGTTCTGCCACATTTCTTTAGGATTAAAGTCAAGAATCTGACTTGTCCATTTAAAAACTTTAACCCCTTAATACCACATGACAGACATAGCACACCATGATCATGTGTCACTTTCCGCATCATGATGTGCTGTCTGTCATGTGCTTTAACTGTCACTGTGTGAAAACACACAGAGACAGCTCCATGCCTGCAGCAGTCACCAACAGCTGATCACTACTAGTAGAGATTGGACTAATTACAGCAGTCTACGCTCTCTGATTACTGTGATTGGTTAATCAATCTGTGATTGGTGGGAGGTGCTGAAATATCAGCACAATCACCGTAGGAACTTGGCTAAGCTGAAAGCCAAGATCCCGTGGTAACAGCCATGGCTGGTGCACGTGCCATCCCCGGTTAATCCTACAAGTTCCATGATCAATAGCAATTGCAGCATTTAGAAAGTTGTAGGAGGGAGCGGGCTTCCTCTCTCACCTCCATCGGTACCCCTGGGTTGAAATCATGGGGAGACAATGCTTGTCATGGCACTGGTCGGTCAAACAATAACCTCCTGGTGTGACACGTATGGTGGCCTGCTAAACCCAGCCATAGGCAGGATATAACAGGCATTATGCCAATGTTGTCTGACAGATCTCATGTTGTGCAATACATGTCTATTGCAATGCATCAGACCAGTGATCAAAATAATAAATGTTAGTGTCCCATAGAGGGACTTAGGGCGGCTTTGCACGTTGCGACATTGCACGTGCGATGTCGATGGGGTCAAATCGAAAGTGACGCACATCCGGCGTCGCAGTCGATATCGCAACGTGCAAATCCTTTTTGATACGATGAACGAGCGCAAAAGCGTCATTATCGTATCATCGCTGCAGCCTCCGACATTTCCATAATGCCGGTGCAGCGACAGGTGTGATGTTGTTCCTCGCTCCTGCGGCAGCACACATCGCTGTGTGTAAAGCCGCAGGAGCGATGAACTTCACCTTACCTGCCGCCGGCTGCAATGTGAAGGACGGAGGTGGGCGGGATGTTTACACGCCTGCCGTGTGACGTCGCTGTGACGCCGCACGACCCGCCCCCTTAGGAAGGAGGCGGGTCGCCGGACAGAGGGACGTCGCACGGCAGGTATGTGCGTGTGAAACTGCCGTAGCGATAATAATCGCTACAGCAGCTTTCACTAGATATTGCACATGCGATGGGGGCGGGACTATCGCTGCAGCATCAGTAACACATTGTTACCGATGTCGCAGCGTGCAAAGCCCGCCTTAGTAAAGAAGTAAAAAAGACAAAATTACAAAAATTACAAAAAACCCCATAAAAAGAACAAAAAATATTACACCAATAAATACAAATATTTATGTAAAAACAAAAAGAAAAGAAAATAAATTGTAGAGAAATCAGAGTTGAAGTTTTAGTTGCAAGTACAGGTGGAGACTATTGCACTTCCAGGGCTACTGCCTTTCTTCCAATTTCCCCCACCTGCCTCTGTTCTCTAATGGACAGCTCATTTTACCTCAGTGACCTGCTTCCTCTGCCTGATATTCTGTGAAAGATTATTCTCTTCATTAAAAAAAAAAAAAAAAAAATCAAAGTCAAATATTTTTTTCTTATTTTTTTTATTTGGTTCTCTATAGCTACTCTTAGGATTTGAGGATATCTGATGTAGCTGATTGAATTAGTTGGTTCTCTGAGTAATGCTTATATATTCTCACATTGCATTTGTATTGTTACTTTGGTTTTGCAATGATATAATTGTTATTTTTTACAGGTGAAACTTATAAAATAAAATTATTTTACTTTAAAAGATGTGTGACAAATTATTGCTTTGAAAATCCTGGTATAACACATATATTTTTTTACAATTCATTGTTGATGCATCAATTACTTTTTCCTTCCTTTCCATACAATCAGTATATGTCAAGGGCATTTTCACTGCAGAGTTTAAAGCCCCCTTCACATGTACAGTATGTGTTTCTGGTACATGTGGCATCCATTTTTTTTTTCTATGGATGTGTCGCGGGCGGAGGGGTCGGGAACGCCGCTTGCCTGGGGGTTCGCCGGCGCTCGGGTCCGGTGCTTCTGCTCCCCGGTGGCTCGAGCACGGGGCAGGACCTGGGGCTCGAGCAGCGCCTCCTCGCCCACGAGTGAAAAGGGGAGGTTTGTGGTGGGATGTCGGTCGTGACGCCACCCACGGGTTGTGGTGATGGTGGGCACCACTGTTGCTGGTGACGAGGGATCCCGGGAGCGATTGCGGAGAGCAGCTAAGGTGTTGACCCCTCCGTGGGTAGGGGCTGTTGGTCCCGGGGCCCCAGTTGGGGAGCAGGGAGGGAGGTATAGGTGCAGGTGCAAATGCGGGGAGGCAGCGTGGGCGCGGGTGCAACATTGCGGTGCAGCGTGGTGCCGGATGGCACTGTTGTACTCACTCAGACACAGAAGGACAGAGTCTCTGGTAAACCAAATGGCTGGATGGACGGGGCCCGCAGCCAGCTGCGGTGCTCTCACTCTCCCCGGACGGGTTGATGGTGGCTGTCGTTTCCTGCACCTGTATGTGTGTTTGACTCCTATGGCTTCCCACGGGTAGTCTGCTCCCCGGCGTGTACCGTGTTGGGAGAGCCCGTTTTGCCTGCAGGCACTGGTCCTTGGATCTCTGGCCCTTGGCAGTGGCTCTTATCCGGACGGGTTGGGCTGTTGCCTTCTGACGGGACTTGGTTGGGAATGAACCCCTGAAGTCCAGACTGAAATCAGAGAATTTGACCTTTACGGCGGCTCCTAGCCTAGTCGGGGTCTGAATACCCTGCCTTGGTGCTTGGCTTCAATCTGCTCCCCGGTTCGGTACCGGTGGGCCACCGCCCGACCCTGGTCCTACGGTTCCGCTGACCTCCACCAACTCCTGCAGATGGCCACCACTGTCTGCCGACCTTGCTGATTGTGCCTGGGCTCCGACCCAGACACACACAGTCTTACTCCTCACACTTTCACTGTCACCAACTAACCGGATTTTCCCACCTCCAGGCCTGCGAACTCCTTGGTGGGCGGGGTCAACCACCTGGCTCCGCCCCACCTGGTGTGGACATCAAGCCTGGAGGGAGGCAACAAGGATTTTGTTTGACTGATGTACCTAACCAGGGGAGGGGGGGTGTGTGTATGTGGTGTTATTCCGTGACCCCTGGGGGTCCAGGGCGTCACAGATGCAACCTATTATAACATATGATGATCTTCACATATCCATGAAAAAGACATGGAGGCATGCCTTCACTGATTGGATCTGCTTTGTGTATAGTTAGCTGAGCAGACTTTTCTTGTGCTGGCACTGCTAGGGTTAAACAATTCCTTTTGTCTTTCTTGGCTTTCCATTCTGAGTTGATAAGATAGGGATAGGCACTTAATCACCACATGGGGTGAAAGAATCCATCTGGGGATGTCAAAGAGCTCAATGTGAGTAACAGTGATACCCTTCATATAGTTCCCTAGAGTCAGTGGTTTCCTTCTCATCATTATTGCTGTGCACCAGTCAATCTCATGGTGGAGCGCAACAACCAGGGACTTCCATGGAGTGGTATCATTTGTCTATCATCAACAAAGTCCAACCTCACTACCAGTGGCACTGGTGAAGACTTGGTAGACACTTACTCACACCCCTCTTGGTAAGCCTGGTTCAGATGCAGTGAGGCTACAACCCTA